>NC_135236.1:92581982-92890511 GCF_051348905.1 Ranitomeya variabilis
GACACTGGGCCTGACCTGAGGCGGGTGACGTAGCACACCAGACACTGGGCCAGACCCGAGGTGGGTGACCCAACACACCAGACTCTGGCTAGACCCGAAGAGGGCAACCCAACACACCAGACACTGGGCCAGACCCGGGGCCGGTGAACCAACACGCCAGACACTGGGCCAGACAATGGGTCAGACACTGGACCAGACACTGGGTCATCTGGGGGCCAGACTCTGGGCCAGACACTGGGCCCGTCCCGAGGGGGGCGACCCAACACACCAGACACTAGGCCATACCCGAGGCAGGCGACACCAGACACTGAGCCAGACCCGAGGCGGGCGACTCAACACACCAGACACTGGGCAAGACCCGAGGAGGGCGATCCTCCACACCAGCTGAACAGTGGGCCAGACTCGAGGCGGGAGACCCAACACACCAGACACTAGGTCAGACTCGAGGCGGGCGAACCAACACACCAGACACTGGGCCACACACGAGGTGGGCGACTCAACACACCAGACACTGAGCCAGACACGAGACGGGCAACCTAACGCACCAGACACTGAGCCAGACATGAGGCAGGTGACCCAACACACCAGACACTGGGCTAGACCCGAGGTGGGCGACACTGAGCCAGACATGAGGCGGGCGACCCAACACATCGGACACTGGGCCAGACCCGAGTCGGGCGAACCAACACTCCAGACACTGGGCCAGACCCGAGGCGGGCAATCCAACACACCAGACACTGGGCCAGACCCGAGGCCGGTGAACCAACACGCCAGACACTGGGCCAGACCCGACGCGGGTGACCCAACACACCAGACACTGGGCCAGACAATGGGTCAGACACTGGACCAGAAACTGGGTCATCATGGGGCCAGACCAGATGCGGGCGACCCAACACACCAGACACTGGGCCAGAACCGAGGCGGGCGACCCAACACACCAGACACTCGGCCATACCCAAGGCGGGTTACCCAACACACCAGACACTGGGCCAGACTCGAGGCGGGCGACCCAACACACTGGACCAGACCCAAGTCGGGCGACCCAACACACCAGACACTGACTGAGCCAAGACCCGAGGCGGGCGACCCAACACACCAGACACACTGGGCCAGACCCGAGGAGGGTGACCCAACACTATAGACACTGGGCCAGACTCGTGGCAGGCAAACCAACACACTGAGCCAGACCCACGTTGGGCGACCCAACACACCAGACACTGACTGAGCCAGACCCGAGGCGGGCGACCCAACACACCAGACACTGGGCCTGACCCGAGGAGGGTGATCCAAAACACTAGATACTGGGCCAGGCTCGAGGCGGGCGACCCAACACACTAGGCCAGACCCGAGTCGGACGAACCAACACACCAGACACTGACTGAGCCAGCCCCGAGGCAGGCGACCCAACACACCAGACACTGGGCCAGACCCGAGGAGGGTGACCCAACACACCAGACACTGGGTCAGACCCGAAGCGGGCAACTCAACACACCAGATACTGGGCCAGACCCGATGCTGGCGACCCCGCACGCCACACACTGGGCCAGATCCGAGGTGGGCGACCCAACACACCAAACACTAGGCAGACAATGGGTCAGACAATGGACCAGACACTGGGTCTGACACGGGGCCAGACTGGACACTGGGCAAAACCCAAGTCGGGCGACCCAACACACCACATCATGACCCAACACACCAGACACAGGGCCAGACTCGAGGCGGGCGACCCAACACACCAGACACTGGGCCAGACCCGAGGCGGGCGACTCAATGCACCAGACACTGGGCCAAACCTAAGGTGGGCAACCGAACACACCAGACACTGGGCCAGACCCGAGTCGGGTGAGCCAACACTCCATACACTGGGCCAGACCCGAGGAGGGCGACCCACCACACCAGACACTGGGCGTGACCCGAGTCGGGTGACCTAAAACACCAGACACTGAGCCAGACTTGAGGCTGGAGATCCAACACACCAGACACTGGGCAAGACCTGAGGAGGGCAACCCAACACACCAGACACTGAGCCAGACCTGAGACGGGCGACCCAACACACCAGACACGGGGCCAGTCCCCAGGCGGTCGACCCAAGACATTGGTCCAGACCCAAGGTGGTAGACACAACACACCAGACACTGGGCCAGACACTGGGTCAGACACTGAGCCAGACCACTGCACTGGGCCACAAACTCAGCCAGACCTGAGGCGGGGGACCCACCACACCAGACACTGGGCCACACAACGAGGCAGGCTACCCATCACATAAGACACGGTGCCAGACCCAAGGCAGGCGACCCAAAATACCAGACACAGGGCCAGACTCGAGGCGGGTGAACCAACACACCAGACACTGGGCAGTCCCAAGACGGGCGACCCAACACACCAGACTCTGGGCATACCCGTGTCGGGCGACCCAACACACCAGGCACTGAGCCAGACCCAAGGCGGGCGACCTAACACACCAGACACAGGGCCAGACCTGAAGAGGGTGCCACCCAACACACCAGGCACTGGGCCAGACCCGAGGCTGGCAACCCAGCACACCAGACACTGGGCCAGACCCGAGGCGGGCGACCCAACACACCAGACACTTGGGCCAGACCCGAGGCGGCGACCCAACACACCAGACACTTGTCAAGACCTGATGTGGGTGACCCAACACACCAAACACTGGGCCAGAACCGAGGCGGGCAATCCAACACACCAGACACTTGGCCAAACCCCAGGCGGTCGACCCAACACCCAAGACATTAGGCTAGAACCAACGGGCGGGTGAACCAACATACCAGACACTGGTCCAAACCCGAGATGCATGACCCAACACACCAGACCCTGGGCCAGACCTGAGGCGGGCGACCCACCACACCAGATACCGGGTGTCATGAATCCACACTGCTGCCACCAATATGTCACGATTCACAGCGTGACCGTCACCCCTACGTCATGGATTGGGGTGACTTTAGGCCAACAGTCGGCTATCACATGTGCCCAGGGGGCTTATCCTAGTTATCCCTCCACTGCTAGCAATGTGATAAAAAAACACACACAAGGCTATTGACCTCTTGATTTAGAGCAGGGGCTTATTTTAGGTATCCCACTGCTCTACAATATACCACGAACTGCAGGGATTTATGTATATCCCACTTTACAGTTCCGCTTAAACTTGCAGCTCTCTGGTGCCCCCCTTACCCTCAGGTCAGATTAGGTACTACACCTAGGGTAATTAGTCGCCAGAAAGGCTGCCTGCTATGTACTGGCTATTGGGCACACTGCAGAGAGGCGATTTAACTACTCCCGCTCAGGCAGGAACAATAATTATCAATGTATCCGTCCCTACAACGACTCCCAAAGGCACAGGGCACGGTATTGCTGCCACCAGCTTCGATTTAACGGGTCCGAAGCTAACCCAAAACAGTAGCGTAATTCCCTTCAGAAGACTTAGGATTAGTGTTGAGCATTCCGATACCGCAAGTATCGGGTATCGGCCGATACTTGCGGGTATCGGAATTCCGATACCGAGATCCGATACTTTTGTGGTATCGGGTATCGGTATCGAAACAACATTAATGTGTAAAATAAAGAATTAAAATAAAAAATATTGCTATACTCACCTCTCCGACGCAGCCTGGACCTCACCGAGGGAACCGGCAGCGTTCTTTGCTTAAAATGCGCGCGTTTACTTCCTTCCGTGACGTCACGGCTTGTGATTGGTCACGTGCCGCCCATGTGGCCGCGACGCGACCAATCACAGCAAGCCGTGACGTAATTTTCAGGTCCTCAATGCCTAATTCTAGGCATTCAGGATTTTAAAATTACGTTCCGGCTTGTGATTGGTCGCGTCGCGGTCACATGGGCGACGCGACCAATCACAAGCCGTGACGTCACGGGAGGCAGGAGACGCGCGCACTTTAAAATTACGTCACAGCTTGTGATTGGTTGCGTGCCGCCCATGTGACCGCGACGCGACCAATCACAGCAAGCCGTGACGTAATTTCAGGTCCTGAATGCCTAATTCTGCATTCAGGACCTGAAAATTACGTCACGGCTTGCTGTGATTGGTCGCGTCGCGGTCACATGGGCGGCACGCAACCAATCACAAGCCGTGACGTAATTTTAAAATGCGCGCGTCTCCTGCCTCCCGTGACGTCACGGATTGTGACTGGTCGCGTCGCCCATGTGACCGCGACGCGACCAATCACAAGCCGGAACGTAATTTTAAAATCCTGAATGCCTAGAATTAGGCATTGAGGACCTGAAAATTACGTCACGGCTTGCTGTGATTGGTCGCGTCGCGGCCACATGGGCGGCACGCGACCAATCACAAGCCGTGACGTCATGGAAGGAAGTAAACGCACGCATTTTAAGCAAAGAACGCTGCCGGTTCCCTCGGTGAGGTCCAGGCTGCGTCGGAGAGGTGAGTATAGCAATATTTTTTATTTTAATTCTTTCTTTTACACATTAATATGGATCCCAGGGCCTGAAGGAGAGTTTCCTCTCCTTCAGACCCTGGGAACCATCAGGGATACCGTCCGATACTTGAGTCCCATTGACTTGTATTGGTATCGGGTATCGGTATCGGATTAGATCCGATACTTTGCCGGTATCGGCCGATACTTTCCGATACCGATACTTTCAAGTATCGGACGGTATCGCTCAACACTACTTAGGATACGTTTTAGAGCATGAAGAACGAATCTAGTATTAAATATTATACTCCATTAAAGTTTAGGCAGTGTTTATAGAAAAATATTACAAGGATGTTACAAAAGAGACAATTGCAAATATGTACAAGGTAATTATAAAACAAACAGGGATTAAATGAGAAATAACACTTTCATGTGTTCAGATCATTTGAGGCAACCAGGCTAGTGGAGTTCCCATATGTCCCAATGCATCAGGACTCTGGTTAGGAACAGCTCTTCCAGTCAGACTCACATAGGCTCCAGCAGACAGACTCCAGGCTGGGGTGAGAGTAGAAACTTATAAATTGTAGCTCGGTGACATCACCAAAAGGGCTGGCTCCCCAGACCCTCCTATCTCTTCAGTCTTAGTGAATTTAACACAAGTTTGTCTAATGCCTGTATCTCCGCTACAGAACATGTCAGAATCATAACACACCCAGCTTTCATCTTGTATTAAGATTTGCTCTCTATAGATACTAAATTCAGGCTAGTAGGGACATTCAGTTCCAGAGAAAGCCAAACTCTGTCCCTGTTGGACTTGGAAGCTCCTGCTTACAGTGATGGATAGATACACCGATGGACTTTAGCAATATGTACCCATTATTTTCCTAGCCTAAATCGTTTGCCCAATATCTTGCAATATTAGGACAAAGGACTGCATGTTTTAAAAGGGAGATCAGACCAGTTTCTGCAAGCATAACTTTCCACTGCAGCTATGCCAGTCGTAAATACCTTTCTTCAATAAAACTCCCCCACATACATTGACAAGGCAAGCTCTTGCCTGAGTGAAAGGGAAGGGGGGTTTTAGCCCACAGCCTGGGCTAACAGGAGAAACTAAACTTATATGATATTTCATACCATATCGTGACACCAGGCTAGACCCGAGGCGGGAGACCAAAGACACCAAACACTGGGTTTAATCCGAGGCGGTAGACCCAACACACCAGACACTACGCCAGACACTGGGCCTGACACTGGGTCAGAAACTGGGCCAGACACTGGGTCAGACCCGAGGCGGGTGACCCATCACACCAAACACTGGACCAGACCCGAGGCGGGCAACTGAACACTCCAGAAACTTGGCCAGACACTGGGCCAGACCTGAGGCCGGCGACCCACCACACCAGACACTGGGACAGACCTGAGGCGGGTGAACCATCGATGATACCAGAATCTGGGCCAGACCCAAGGCAGGCGACCCAACACACCAGACACTGAGTCAGACCCAAGGCGGGCGACACAACACACCAGACACTGGGCCAGACCCGAGGCGTGCGAGCCAACACCCAAGACATTGGGCCAGACCCGAGGCAGTAGACCCAACACACCAGACACTGGGTCAGACACTGAGTCAGACACTTGGTCAGATACTAGGCCAGACACTGGGTCAGACACTGGGCCAGACCCGAGGCGGGCGACCCACAACACCAGACACTGGGCCAGACACGAGGCGGGCGACCCAAAATACCAGACACAGGGCTAGACCCAAGGCAGGTGACCCACCACACCAGAAACTGAGCAAGAACCGAGGCGGGCATCCCAACACAACAGACACTCGGCCAGACCCGAGGCTGGCGACTCAACACAACAGACACTGGGCCAGACCCGAGGTGGGTGACCCAACACACCAGACACTTGGCCAGACCTGAGGCCAGCGACCCAACACACCAGACACTGGTACAAACCCGATGCGGGCGACCTAACACACCATTCACTGGGCCAGACCCGAGGCTGGCAACAACACACGAGACAGAGGGCCAGACCCGAGGTGGGCAAACCAACACACCAGGCACTGGGCCAGACCCGAGGAGGGCGACCTAACACACCAGATACTGGACGAGACCCGAGGCGGGTGACCCAACACACCAGACTCTGGGCCAGATACTGGGCCAGGCACTGAGTCAGACCCGAGGTGTTACAGAACACCCCAGCACCCAGAATATGTTGTGCAGTTATATGTGTGTATAATAGGTTCCATGTGAGATGCATGTCCCTAATGCATCAGCCCACAGGCTTCGCCCCTGGGCAGAGGGGACAAAATATCCCTCTTCTGACCTCCCCCATCTTTGTAATTCCCACAGTTAATATCGGCAGGCTCCGGCCACCTGCAGCTATTGTAATGCATGTCTGGCCTGGCTCTTTTCTGTTGGCCTGTCCTCTGTATCTGGGTGATATATTCTGTGTCCTGTGAGTAAAGTGTTGTCACACTGGAAATACGTAGAGAAGCAGTGATCTTTTCTATGCGCCCATGTAACCAAGCAATTCCAGCCAGCGTCCTTCATTCAGACTCCAGCCAAAGCAGAGTAGACCTCCTGAAACACAGAGTGCTACTGAAAGAGGTACTCCAGCACGGTAGACCCCGTTACATGAGGCGTGTGACCCATCACACCAGACACTGGGCCAGACCCAAGGCGGGCGACCAAACACACCAGACACTGGGCCAGACCCGAGGCGTGTGACCCAACACACCAGACACTGGGCCAGACACTGAGCCAAGCACTGGGTCAGACACTAGGCCAGACACCAGACCCGCGGCAGGTGACTCAACACACCAGAAACTGTGCCAGACCCGAGGCGGGCAACGCAACACACCAGACACTAGCCCAGAACTGAGTCAAGCGACCCATCACACCAGACACTGGGCCAGAACTGAGTCGAGGGACCCAACAGACCAAACACCGGGCCACACCTGAGGCAGGTTAACCAACACACCAGACACTGGGCGAGACTCGAGGCGAGCGAACCAACACACCAGACACCGGGCCAGACTCGAGGTGGGCGAACCAACACACCAGACACTGGGCCACACCCGAGGCAGGCGACCCAACTCACCAGACACTGGGCCAGACCCGAGGTGGTATATTCAACACACCAGAGGGCCAGACACTGGATCAGACACTGGGTCAGACCCGAAGTTGGCGACACCACACCAGACATTGGGCAAGACCCCAGGCAGGCAACCCAACACACCACACACTGGGCCAGACCCGAGGTGAACGACCCAACACTCCAGACACTGGGCCAGATGGGAGGCAGGTGACCCATCACACCAGACACTGTGCCAGACCCGAGGCAGGCGACCCAACACACTAGTCTACTTGGCAACACCTGAGGCGGGTGACCCAACACACCAGACACTGGTCCAGACCTGAGGCGGGTGACCCAACACACCAGACACTGGGACAAACCCGAGGCGGATGACGCAACACACCAGACACTGGGCCAGACCCGATGCGGGTGACCCAACACACCAGACACTTGGCCAGACCTTAGGCCGGCGACCCAATACACCAGATACAGGGCCAGACCTGAGGCAGGCGACCCAACACACCAGACACTGGGACAAACCCGATGCGGGTGACCCAACACAGCAGTCACTGGGCCAGACACGAGACTGGCGACCCAACAAACCAGACACTGGGCCAAACCCGAGGCGTGCGACCCAACACACCAGGCACTGGGCCAGACCTGTGGAGGGCGACCTAACACACCAGATACTGGGCGAGACCCGAGGCGGGCGACCCAACACACCAGACTCTGAGCCAGACACTGGGCAAGGCACTGGGTCAGACCCGAGGTGTTACGGAGCACCCCAGCACCCAGAATATGTTGTGCAACTATATGTGTGCATAATAGGTTCCTTGTGAGATGCATGTCCCTAATGCATCAGCCCACAGGCTGCGCCCCTGGGCAGAGGGGACAAGATATCCCTCTTCTGACCTCCCCCATCTTTGTAATTCCCACAGTTAATATCGGCAGGCTCCGGCCACCTGCAGCTATTGTAATGTATGTCTGGCCTGGCTCTTTTCTATTGGCCTGCCCTCAGTATCTGGGTGATATATTCTGTGTCCTGTGAGTAAAGTGTTGTCACACTGGAAATACGTAGAGAAGCAGTGATCTTTTCTATGCGCCCATGTAACCAAGCAATTCCAGCCAGCGTCCTTCATTCAGACTCCAGCCAAAGCAGAGTGGACCTCCTGAAACACAGAGTGCTGCTGAAAGAGGTACTCCAGCACGGTAGACCCCGTTACACGAGGTGGGTGACCCATCACACCAGACACTGGGCCAGACCCAAGGCGGGCGACCAAACACACCAGACACTGGGCCAGACTGTTGTGGATTCTGTTTGTGGGCTCCCTCTGGTGGTTACTGCTGGTACTGGGTGACTTTGGTGGGTTGCGGCCTTTGGTTTCCACCTGTCCATCAGAGGCTGGGTGTTTCCTATTTTACCTGGCCTTTCTGTCATTCCCTTGCCGGCTATCAATGTATTCAGATGTGCTCTGTTTGGTTCCTGCCTACCTGCTCCCAGATCTTTCAGGATAAGCTAAGTGCTGATTTTCAGTTGTTTGGTTTTTTGTCCAGCTTGCTTATTATGTCTGTATGCTAGCTGGTAGCTCTAGTGGACTGAGGTTCTCCCCATGTGCCATGAGTTGGCACATGGGTTCTTGTAATCTCAGGATGGTTTTTTTTGATTAGGGTTTTTTGCTGACCGCTCAGACCCCTTTTGTATCGTTCTGCTTTCTAGTTTACAGCGGGCCTCAATTTGCTAAACCTATATATATCATCTCTATGTGTGTGCCTTCCTCTCATTTCACCGTCAATACATGTGGGGGGCAACTATACCTTTTGGGGTTCATCCCTCTGGAGGCAAGTGAGGTCTTTATTTTCTCTGCAGTACTAGTTAGCTCTTAGGCTGGTGCGTGGCGTCTAGAACCAACGTAGGCACGCTCCCTGGCTATCTCTAGTTGCGTTTGTCAGGCATAGGGCAGCGGTCAGCCCAGGTTCCATCACCCTAGAGCTCGTCCGTTATTTATTTGTACCTTGCTTGTCCTGTGCTATCCCTAGCCATTGGGGATTCATGACAGTATAGCCGGCCCACAAAGTGTTAATTGTTTGGGCTGAAGCAGGAGAAAAAGAAGTGTTTAAGGGAAATTTTTTTTTTTTTTCCCTTCAGAGTTTTGCTGCCTAGCCCTTAATTGCTGTCTAGCTGCTTCTTACCTCCTCTTAACCCTTGAATGGCTCTGATCTTAGCTGTTTAACATGGATGTCCAGAGTTTGGCTTCCAGCCTGAGTAATCTCGCGGCAAAAGTTCAAAACATACAGGATTTTGTTGTTCACACTCCCATGTCTGAACCTAGAATTCCTATTCCAGAGTTCTTCTCTGGAGATAGATCTACCTTCCTGAATTTCAGGAACAATTGTAAATTGTTTCTTTCTTTAAAATCTCGCTCCTCTGGAGACCCTGCTCAACAGGTCAGGATTGTAATATCTTTCCTGCGGGGCGACCCTCAGAATTGGGCATTTGCATTGGCACCAGGGGATCCTGCATTGCTCAGTGTGGATGCGTTTTTTCTGGCATTGGGATTGCTCTATGAGGAACCCAACCTGGAGATTCAGGCTGAAAAGGCTTTGTTAGCCCTCTCTCAGGGGCATGATGAAGCGGAAATATATTGTCAAAAATTTCGGAAATGGTCGGTGCTTACTCAGTGGAATGAGTGCGCCCTGGCTGCAAACTTCAGAAATGGTCTTTCTGAGGCCATTAAGGATATTATGGTGGGGTTCCCTACGCCTACAGGTCTGAATGAGTCTATGGCTATGGCCATTCAGATTGATCGGCGTTTACGGGAGCGCAAACCCGTGCACCAGTTGGCGGTGTCTTCTGAACAGGCACCTGAGACTATGCAATGTGATAGAATTCAGTCCAGAAGTGAACGGCAAAATTATAGGCGGAAAAATGGATTGTGTTTTTATTGTGGTGATTCAGCTCATGTTATATCAGCATGCTCTAAACGCACAAAAAAGCTTGATAAATCTTTTGCCATTGGTACTCTGCAGCCTAAGTTCATTTTGTCTGTGACTCTGATTTTTTCACTGTCTTCCATTTCCGTTGATGCCTATGTGGATTCGGGCGCTGCCCTGAGTCTTATGGATTGGTCATTTGCTAAACGCTGCGGTTTTAGTCTGGAGCCTCTGGAAGTTCCTATTCCTCTGAAGGGAATTGACTCTACACCATTGGCTATGAATGAACCGCAGTATTGGACACAAGTGACCATGCGCATGACTCCCGTTCATCAGGAGGTGATTCGCTTCCTTGTACTGTATAATTTACATGATGTACTAGTGCTGGGTCTGCCATGGTTACAAACTCATAATCCTGTCCTGGACTGGAAAACAATGTCTGTGTTAAGCTGGGGATGTCAGGGGGTTCATTATGATGCACCTCCGATTTCAATCGCTTCATCTACTCCTTCTGAGATCCCTGAGTTTTTGTCTGACTATAGGGATGTTTTTGAGGAGCCTAAGCTCAATTCGCTCCCTCCTCATAGAGATTGTGACTGTGCTATAGAATTGATTCCTGGCAGTAAGTTCCCTAAGGGTCGTTTATTTAATCTGTCACTGCCAGAGCATACTGCTATGCGGAATTATATTAAGGAGTCCTTGGAAAAGGGACATATTCGTCCATCTTCGTCCCCTCTGGGAGCAGGGTTTTTTTTCGTGGCAAAAAAAGATGGTTCCCTGAGGCCTTGTATAGATTATCGCCTTCTGAATAAGATTACAGTCAAATATCAGTATCCATTGCCATTATTGACTGATTTGTTTGCTCGCATTAAGGGGGCTAGGTGGTTCACTAAGATTGATCTTCGCGGTGCGTATAATCTGGTGTGAATAAAACAGGGTGATGAGTGGAAAACCGCATTTAATACGCCTGAGGGCCATTTTGAGTATTTGGTAATGCCTTTTGGACTCTCCAATGCTCCGTCAGTCTTTCAGTCCTTTATGCACAATATTTTCCGTGAATATCTGGATAAGTTTATGATTGTGTATTTGGATGATATTTTGGTGTTTTCTGATGACTGGGAGTCTCATGTTCTACAGGTCAGGAAGGTGTTTCAGGTTCTGCGGGCCAATTCTCTGTTTGTGAAGGGCTCAAAGTGTCTCTTCGGAGTCCAGAAGATTTCTTTTTTGGGGTACATTTTTTCTCCTTCTACTATTGAGATGGATCCCGTCAAGGTTCAGGCAATTTGTGACTGGACACAACCTACATCTGTTAAGAGCCTACAGAAGTTCTTGGGGTTTGCTAATTTTTATCGTCGGTTCATTGCTAATTTTTCCAGTATTGTTAAACCTTTGACTGATTTGACTAAAAAGGGTGCTGATGTTGCTGATTGGTTTCCTGCGGCCGTGGGGGCCTTTCAGGAACTTAAGCGCCAGTTTTCTTCTGCTCCTGTGTTGTGTCAACCAGATGTTTCACTTCCTTTGCAGGTTGAGGTTGATGCTTCCGAGATTGGAGCGGGGGCGGTTTTGTCACAGAGAAGTTCTAATGGCTCGGTGATGAAGCCATGTGCATTCTTCTCTAGAAAATTCTCGCCCGCCGAGCGCAATTATGATGTGGGTAATCGGGAGCTTTTGGCCATGAAGTGGGCATTTGAGGAGTGGCATCATTGGCTTGAGGGTGCTAAACATCGTGTGGTGGTCTTGACTGATCACAAGAATCTCATTTACCTTGAGTCTGCCAGGCGTTTGAATCCTAGACAGGCTCGTTGGTCGTTGTTTTTTTCTCGTTTCAATTTCGTGGTTTCATACCTGCCAGGTTCAAAGAATGTGAAGGCAGATGCTCTTTCCAGGAGTTTTGTGCCTGACTCTCCTGGAGACTCTGGGCCTACTGGTATCCTTAGGGATGGGGTAATATTGTCCGCCGTATCCCCAGACTTGCGACGTGCATTGCAGGAGTTTCAGGTGGATAAACCGGATCGTTGTCCACCAGAAAGACTGTTTGTTCCGGATGATTGGACCAGTAGAGTCATCTCCGAGGTCCATTCTTCTGTGTTGGCTGGTCATCCTGGAATATTTGGTACTAGAGACTTGGTGGCCAGGTCTTTTTGGTGGCCTTCCTTGTCTAGGGATGTGCGTACCTTTGTGCAGTCTTGTGAAGTATGTGCTCGAGCTAAGCCTTGCTGTTCTCGGGCCAGTGGGTTGTTGTTATCCTTGCCCATCCCGAAGAGGCCTTGGACGCACATTTCCATGGATTTTATTTCTGATCTCCCGGTTTCACAGAAAATGTCCGTTATCTGGGTTGTGTGTGACCGCTTTTCTAAGATGGTTCATTTGGTGCCCTTGCCTAAGTTGCCTTCCTCCTCTGAGTTGGTCCCTTTATTTTTTCAGAACGTGGTTCGTTTGCATGGGATTCCGGAGAATATCGTTTCTGACAGGGGATCCCAGTTTGTGTCTAGATTTTGGCGGACGTTTTGTGCCAAGATGGGCATTGATTTGTCTTTCTCGTCTGCATTCCATCCTCAGACGAATGGCCAGACGGAGCGAACTAATCAGACCTTGGAAACTTATTTGAGGTGTTTTGTTTCTGCTGATCAAGATGACTGGGTTGCTTTTTTGCCACTGGCCGAATTTGCTCTTAATAATCGGGCTAGTTCTGCCACGTTGGTCTCTCCTTTTTTTTGTAATTCGGGGTTTCATCCTCGTTTTTCCTCTGGTCAGGTGGAGTCTTCGGATTGTCCTGGAGTGGACGTGGTGGTGGACAGGCTACATCAGATTTGGAATCAGGTGATGGACAATTTGAAGTTATCTCAGGAGAAGACTCAGCAGTTTGCTAATCGCCGTCGCCGCGTGGGTCCCCGACTTCTTGTTGGGGATTTGGTGTGGTTGTCTTCTCGTTTTGTCCCTATGAAGGTCTCTTCTCCTAAGTTCAAGCCTCGGTTTATCGGTCCTTATAGGATCTCGGAGATTCTTAACCCTGTATCTTTTCGTTTGGATCTCCCAGCATCGTTTGCTATTCATAATGTGTTCCATCGGTCGTTGTTGCGGAGGTATGAGGTGCCCGTTGTTCCTTCGGTTGAGCCTCCTGCTCCGGTGCTGGTGGAGGGAGAATTGGAGTATGTTGTTGAGAAGATCTTGGATTCTCGTGTTTCCAGACGCAAACTCCAGTATTTGGTTAAGTGGAAGGGTTATGGTCAGGAGGATAATTCCTGGGTGGTCGCCTCCGATGTTCATGCGACTGATTTGGTCCGCGCCTTCCATAGAGCTCACCCTGATCGCCCTGGGGGTTCTCGTGAGGGTTCGGTGACCCCTCCTCAAGGGGGGGGTACTGTTGTGGATTCTGTTTGTGGGCTCCCTCTGGTGGTTACTGCTGGTACTGGGTGACTTTTGTGGGTTGCGGCCTTTGGTTTCCACCTGTCCATCAGAGGCTGGGTGTTTCCTATTTTACCTGGCCTTTCTGTCATTCCCTTGCCGGCTATCAATGTATTCAGATGTGCTCTGTTTGGTTCCTGCCTACCTGCTCCCAGATCTTTCAGGATAAGCTAAGTGCTGATTTTCAGTTGTTTGGTTTTTTGTCCAGCTTGCTTATTATGTCTGTATGCTAGCTGGTAGCTCTAGTGGACTGAGGTTCTCCCCATGTGCCATGAGTTGGCACATGGGTTCTTGTAATCTCAGGATGGTTTTTTTTGATTAGGGTTTTTTGCTGACCGCTCAGACCCCTTTTGTATCGTTCTGCTTTCTAGTTTACAGCGGGCCTCAATTTGCTAAACCTATATATATCATCTCTATGTGTGTGCCTTCCTCTCATTTCACCGTCAATACATGTGGGGGGCAACTATATCTTTTGGGGTTCATCCCTCTGGAGGCAAGTGAGGTCTTTATTTTCTCTGCAGTACTAGTTAGCTCTTAGGCTGGTGCGTGGCATCTAGAACCAACGTAGGCACGCTCCCTGGCTATCTCTAGTTGCGTTTGTCAGGCGTAGGGCAGCGGTCAGCCCAGGTTCCATCACCCTAGAGCTCGTCCGTTATTTATTTGTACCTTGCTTGTCCTGTGCTATCCCTAGCCATTGGGGATTCATGACACCAGACACTGGGCCAAGCACTGGGTCATACACTGGGCCAGACACAAGACCCGCGGCGGGCGACTCAACACAATAGAAACTGTGCCAGACCCGAGGCGGGCGACGCAACACACCAGACACTAGCCCAGAACTGAGTCGAGCTACCCATGACACCAGACACTGGGCCAGACCCGAGTCAGGTTACCCAAAACACCAGACACTGGGCCAGACCCGAGGCGGACAAACCAACACACTAGACACTGGGCCAAACCCGAGGCAGGCGACCCAACACTCCAGATACTGGGCTAGACCTGAGGCGGGAGACCCAACATACCAAACAATGGGCCAGATCAGAGGAGATAGACCCAACACACCAGTAGGCCAGACACTGGGCAGAAACTGGGCCAGACACTGGGTCAGACCGGAGGCGGGCGACACATCACACCAAACACTGGACCAGAGCCGAGGCAGGTGACCCAACACCCAAGACATTGGGCCAAACCCGAGGCGGTAGACCCAACACACCAGACACTGGGCCAGACCAGTCAGACACTGAGCCAGACGCTGGGTCATTCCCTGGGCCAGACTCTGGGCCAGACCCGAGGTGGGTGACCCAACACACCAGACACTGAGCAAGACCCAAGGCGGGTGACCCAACACACCAGACACTGGGCCAGACCCGAGGTGGTCGACCCAACACCCAAGACATTGGGCCTATATTGGGCCTAGGCCACTATGAAGGACATCTGCCAGGTTTTGCGTGCCTTCGATGATTCCACGTGGATGGTGAGTGCAGATGATGCACTAGTCAGCATGACTGGTTCCCTTATCTGCCTGCTTCAAAAAACACTGGGATGAGGTTGTGGAAGAGGTGGAGGATGAGGAGTCACAAATGCCATCTGCTTCTGGACAGGCTGCGCAACGTGTTTCCTCACAAAGGCCTAGGCAAGGGACACTTTGTGAGGAGGATGAGGAGGAGTCAATGGAGGAGGAAGACATCTGTCCAGAGGAGGGAGTTATACAATACACCAGTAGTCAATATGTAGAGCGAGGGTGGGGTGATGCAGAGCAGGCAGAGATCACGCCTCAAGCAGGGGACAGCGTTTCTTGGCCAGTTGGCAGTCTGCAGCACATGGTTGATTTCATGCTGCAGTGCCTGAGAAACGACCGCCGCATCGCCCACATTATCAACACGGCTGATTATTGGGTGTACACCCTCCTAGATCCTCGCTACTGGGACAACTTACAAAGCCACATAACACCGTTGAATCGGGAGCGTAAAATGCGGGAGTACAAAGACACACTGGTGAATTACATCATCTTCTCCAGTACAACCGAGAGCAGTGCTGCTAGTGCTTTACAAAGCAGCTCAGTGCGTCGAGGTAGTGGAGGAAGCTCTGCACAAAGAGGGAGCAGAAGCAGTGCCTCAGCACAAGGCAAGACCAGTATGGCTAAACTGTGGCAAAGTTTTGTGTACCACAAATGTCTACACCATCACAGATGGCTCTAATCAGCAGGAGGCAATGTTTCCATCAGATGGTGACAGACTACATGTCTTGCCCTCTCAGTGTACTCTCAGCCGGCTCTTCCCCCTTCAAGTCTTGGGTCTCTAAGCTGGATACATGGCCAGAGCTTAGCCAGTATGCATGCATTGGAGGTGCTGGCTTGACCTGCTGCTAGTGTATTATCGGAACGCATCTTTAGTGCCGCAGGTGGTGTACTAACAGACCGTCGCATGCAGACTATCCTCCGATAACGTTGACTGGCTTACTTTTCTGAAAATGAACAAGGCCTGGTTATCGCTGGAATTTGCCACTCCTCTTCCAGATTAAATAATTGGTTGGCAACAGTATCCAGGTCTCCTGTTGTGTTCATGTTTCTACCACCTGAACTGCAATCCCTGGGCTCCAACACCCCAGTTGCTGCTCAGAAGTGCCATCTGCACAGTCAACACATGACCCAGTGTTATTGGGTTTCAGTAACGACAGCTGATCCCCTGCTGTGTATCCGGCAATGCCTCCATTCTGCTTCTCCTGCATTCCCTGGGCTCCAATACCACCAGTTGCTGCTCAGAAGTGCCGTCTGCACAGTCAACACTTGCTGCCATGTTACTGGGTTTCAGTAACGTCAGCTGATCCCCTGCTGTGTATCCGGCAATGCCTCCACTCTGCTTCTCCTGCATTCCCTGGGCTCCAACACCTCCAGTTGCTGCTCAGAAGTGCCGTCTGCACAGTCAACAGTTACTCCTCTGTTATTGGGGTTCAGTAATGTCAGCTGATCCCCAGCTGTGTATCTGGCAATTGCTCCTGCTACCTCCACACTCACACTACTACAGATTTGAAACTTGCTCCAATTAGGCCTCGGCCTACACTCTGTTTCACCTGTAATCCCTGGTGTTGTGAATTCCGTTCTTGGGCTCCCTCCTGTGGTTATGAATGGTACTTTTGAGAGTTCTGCCCTTGGGCTCCCTCTGGTGATTTCGAGTGGAACTTAGCAGCTGCTTTCACTAATCGGTTCCCTGGCCTTGCTATTTAACTTGGCTCTGGTCTGTAGTCCATGCCAGCTGTCAATGTTTTCTGGTTGGATTCAGTCCTCTCCTTGGATTTCTCTGTTGGCCAGTCCATTTCAGCTTAAGATAAGTTCTGCTAGTTCTTGGGTTGTTCCTTTGCTTTTGACCTTCTGTTCAGGTTTAAGTTATGTCTCTTTTTGTCCAGCTTGTCATTATGAAATATTCAGGCTAGTTGGAAGCACTGGGGAAGCAGATTTGCCCCTCCACACCGTGAGTCAGTGTGGAGACTATTTTTTGTAAACTCTGCGTGGATTTTTAGTTTTTTAATACTGACCGCACAGTATCCTTTTCTATTTCTGTCTATTTAGATAGTATTGGCCTCCTTTGCTAAAATTCTATTTTCATTTCTGTGTTTGTCATTTCCCTCTCCACTCACCGTCAATATTTGTGGGGGGCTATCTTTCCTTTTGGGAGTTTCTCTGAGGCGAGATAGTTTTCCGTTTCCATCTTCAGGGGTAGTTAGTTCTTAGGCCGTGACGAGGTGTCTAGGGAGAGTCAGGAACACTCCACGGCTATTTCTAGTGTTGGTGCTAGGGGTAGGGATTGCAGTCAGTAAAGCTACCACCTCCTCAGAGCGTGTCCATGATTTATTTTACCCACCAGGTCATATCAGTGCTGCTCCGTAACCACCAGGTCATAACAGTACAGCTGGCCCACAATGTGTTAAATGCATCTCAAATGAAAGTTCTGAGTCATTTTTTTTTTCTTTGTAGCTTGTTTTTTCTTTTTTTATTCCCCTTGATCTTTGGATGTTTCAGGAGTTTGGTGCTGATATGGAGGTCTGTCTTCGCGTATCGATCCTCTCGCTGCAAGGGTACAGAGTATCCAAGATTATGTTATTCAAACTCCTGTTTCTGAGCCTAGAATTCCTATCCCTGATTTGTTTTCTGGGGATAGATCTAAGTTTTTGAACTTTAAAAATAATTGCAGATTGTTTTTGCTCTGAGACCCCGTTCCTCTGGTGACCCCATTCAGCAGGTGAAGATTGTTATTTGTCTGCTACGTGAAGACCCGCAGGACTGGGCAATCTCCCTTGAGCCAGGGAATCCTGCATTGCTCAACGTAGATGTATTTTTTCAAGCACTCGGACTGCTTTATGACGAACCTAATTCTGTGGATCAGGCAGAAAAAATCTTGCTGGCTCTGTGTCAGGGTCAGGAAGCAGCAGAAATATACTGTCAGAAATTTAGAAAGTGGTCTGTGCTTACAAAATGGAATGAGGATGCCCTGGCAGCTATTTTCAGAAAGGGTCTTTCTGAAGCCCTTAAAGATGTTATGGTGGGGTTCCCCACGCCTGCTGGTTTGAACGAATCAATGTCTCTGGCCATTCAGATTGATCGGCGCCTGCGTGAGCGTAAGGTGGTGCACCATATGGTGGTGTCCTCTGGGCAGAGTCCTGAGCCTATGCAATGTGATAGGATTTTGACTAGAGCAGAACGGCAGGAGTTCAGACGTCAGAATGGGCTGTTTTTACTGTGGTGACGCTACTCATGCTATCTCTGACTGCCCGAAGCGTACTAAGAGGGTCGCTAGGTCTGTTACCATCAATACTGTACAGCCTAAATTTCTCTTGTCTATTACCCTGATTTGCTCATTGTCATCCTTTTTTGTAATGACATTTGTGGATTCTGGCGCTGCCCTGAACTTAATGGACCTAGAATTTGCCAAACGCTGTGGTTTTTCCTTGGAGCCTTTGCAGAGCCCTATTCCCTTGAGGGGGATTGATGCTACGCCATTGGCCAAGAATAAACCTCAGTACTGGACACAGTTAACCATGAACATGACTCCAGCACATCAGGAAAATATTCGCTTTTTGGTGTTGCATAATTTGCATGATGTTGTTGTGCTGGGTTTTCCATGGTTACAGGTACATAATCCAGTGCTGGATTGGAAATCTATGTCTGTGACTAGTTGGGGTTGTCAGGGGATACATAGTGATATTCCTCTGATGTCAATTTCCTCGTCCCCTTCTTCTGAAGTTCCTAAGTTTTTGTCGGATTTCCAGGATATATTTGAGGAGCCCAAGTCCAGTTCCCTCCCTCCTCATAGGGAGTGTGATTGCGCTATTAATTTGATTCCTGGCTGTAAGTTCCCTAAGGGCCGACTTTTTAATCTGTCTGTGCCAGAGCATGCCACTATGCGGAGTTATGTAAAGGAGTCCTTGGAGAAGGGGCATATTCGCCCGTCTTCGTCACCGTTGGGAGCGGGGTTCTTTCTTGTTGCCAAGAAGGATGGCTCCTTGAGGCCCTGTATAGATTATCGCCTTCTCAATAAGATCACGGTCAAATTCCAGTACCCTTTGCCTTTGCTTTCTGATTTGTTTGCTCGGATTAAAGGGGCTAGCTGGTTTACCAAGATTGACCTTTGAGGGGCGTATAATCTTGTTCGTATTAAACAGGGTGATGAATGGAAAACAGCATTTAATAAGCCCGAAGGCCATTTTGAATATCTTGTGATGCCTTTCGGGCTCTCTAATGCTCCATCTGTGTTTCCGTCCTTTATGCATGATATTTTCCGGGAGTATCTGGATAAATTCATGATTGTATATTTGGATGATATTTTGTTTTTTTTCCGATGATTGGGAGTCTCATGTGAAGCAGGTCAGGATGGTATTTCAGATCCTTCGTGCTAATGCATTGTTTGTGAAGGGGTCTAAGTGCCTTTTTGGAGTTCAAAAGGTTTCTTTTTTGGGTTTCATTTTTTCTCCCTCGGCTGTTAAGGTCCAGGCTATTTATGATTGGACTCAACCCACATCTGTGAAGAGCCTTCAGAAATTTTTGGGCTTTGCTAATTTTTATCGCCGCTTCATTGCTAATTTTTCTACTGTGGTTAAACCTCTGACCGATTTTACCAAGAAAGGTGCTGATGTGGTGAATTGGTGCTCTGCGGCTGTGGAGGCCTTTCAGGAGCTTAAGCGTCGTTTTAATTCTGCCCCTGTGTTGCGTCAGCCAGATGTTTCTCTCCCTTTTCAGGTTGTGGTTGACGTTTCTGAGATTGGGGCAGGAGCTGTTTTGTCTCAGAGAAGTTCTGATGGCTCTTTGATGAAACCGTGTGCTTTCTTCTCCAGAAAGTTTTCGCCTGCTGAGCATAATTATGATGTCGGCAATCGGGAGTTGTTGGCTATGAAGTGGGCATTTGAGGAGTGGCGACATTGGCTTGAGGGAGCTAAGCATCGTGTTGTGGTCTTGACCGATCATAAGAATCTGATTTACCTCGAGTCTGCCAAGTGGTTGAATCCTAGACAGGTCGATGGTCTTTGTTTTTCTCTCGTTTTGATTTTGTGGTCTCGTATCTTCCGGGATCTAAGAATGAGAAGGCTGATGCCCTGTCTAGGAGTTTTTTGCCTGATTCTCCGGGAGTCCTTGAGCCGGCTGGTATTCTCAAGGAGGGGGTGATTCTTTCTGCTATCTCCCCTGATTTGCGGCGGGTGTTTCAGGAGTTTCAGGCTGATAGACCTGACCGCTGTCCTGTGGGGAAACTGTTTGTTCCTGATAGATGGACTAGTAAGGTAATTTCTGAGATTCATTGTTCTGTATTGGCTGGTCATCCTGGGATTTTTGGTACTAGAGATTTGGTTGCCAGGTCCTTTTGGTGGCCTTCCTTGTCACGGGATGTGCGTTCCTTCGTGCAGTCCTGTGGGACCTGTGCCCGGGCCAAGCCCTGCTGTTCTCGTGCTAGTGGGTTGCTTTTGCCTTTGCCGGTCCCTGGGAGGCCCTGGACGCATATTTCCATGGATTTTATTTCTGATCTTCCTGTCTCTCAGAAGATGTCTGTCATCTGGGTGGTTTGTGACCGGTTTTCTAAGATGGTCCATTTGGTACCTTTGCCTAAATTGCCTTCCTCCTCTGATTTGGTTCCATTATTTTTTCAGCATGTGGTTCGTTTGCATGGCATTCCGGAGAATATTGTGTCTGACAGAGGTACCCAGTTTGTTTCTAGGTTTTGGCGGTCCTTTTGTGCTAGAATGGGCATTAATTTGTCTTTTTCCTCAGCATTTCATCCTCAGACAAATGTCCAGACGGAGCGAACCAATCAGACCTTGGAAACCTATTTGAGATGCTTTGTGTCTGCTGATCAGGATGATTGGGTTACTTTCTTGCCGTTGGCCGAGTTTGCCCTTAATAATCGGGCTAGTTCGGCTACCTTGGTTTCGCCTTTTTTTTTGTAACTTCAGTTTTCATCCTCGTTTTTCTTCAGGGCAGGTTGAGCCTTCGGACTGTCCTGGTGTGGATTCTGTGGTGGACAGGTTGCAGCGGATTTGGACGCATGTGGTGGACAATTTAACGTTGTCTCAGGAAAAGGCTCAACGTTTTGCTAACCGCCGTCGGTGCGTTGGTCCCCGGCTTCGTGTTGGGGATTTGGTCTGGTTGTCTTCTCGTCATGTTCCTATGAAGGTTTCTTCCCCTAAGTTCAAGCCTCGTTTTATTGGTCCTTATAGGATTTCTGAAATTATCAATCCGGTGTCTTTTTGTTTGGCCCTTCCAGCTTCTTTTTCCATTCATAATGTGTTCCATAGATCTTTGTTGCGGAGATATGAGGTGCCCATGGTCCCCTCCGTTGACCCTCCTGCTCCGGTGTTGGTTGAGGGGGAGTTGGAATATGTGGTGGAGAAGATTTTGGATTCTCGTCTTTCGAGGCGGAAACTTCAGTATCTGGTCAAGTGGAAGGGTTATGGCCAGGAGGATAATTCTTGGGTTTTTGCCTCCGATGTCCATGCTGCCGATTTGGTTCGTGCTTTTCATTTGGCCTGATCGGCCTGGGGGCTCTGGTGAGGGTTCGGTGACCCCTCCTCAAGGGGGGGGTACTGTTGTGAATTCCGTTCTTGGGCTCCCTCCTGTGGTTATGAATGGTACTTTTGAGAGTTCCACCCTTGGGCTCCCTCTGGTGGTTTCGAGTGGAACTTAGCAGCTGCTTTCACTAATCGGTTCCCTGGCCTTGCTATTTAACTTGGCTCTGGTCTGTAGTCCATGCCAGCTGTCAATGTTTTCTGGTTGGATTCAGTCCTCTCCTTGGATTTCTCTGTTGGCCAGTCCATTTCAGCTTAAGATAAGTTCTGCTAGTTCTTGGGTTGTTCCTTTGCTTTTGACCTTCTGTTCAGGTTTAAGTTATGTCTCTTTTTGTCCAGCTTGTCATTATGAAATATTCAGGCTAGTTGGAAGCTCTGGGGAAGCAGATTTGCCCCTCCACACTGTGAGTCGGTGTGGAGACTATTTTTTGTAAACTCTGCGTGGATTTTTAGTTTTCTAATACTGACCGCACAGTATCCTTTTCTATTTCTGTCTATTTAGATAGTATTGGCCTCCTTTGCTAAAATTCTATTTTCATTTCTGTGTTTGTCATTTCCCTCTCCACTCACGGCCAATATTTGTGGGGGGCTATCTTTCCTTTTGGGAGTTTCTCTGAGGCGAGATAGTTTTCCGTTTCCATCTTCAGGGGTAGTTAGTTCTTAGGCCGTGACGAGGTGTCTAGGGAGAGTCAGGAACACTCCACGGCTATTTCTAGTGTTGGTGCTAGGAGTAGGGATTGTGGTCAGTAAAGCTACCACCTCCTCAGAGCTTGTCCATGATTTATTTTACCCACCAGGTCATATCAGTGCTGCTCCGTAACCACCAGGTCATAACACCCTGGGCTCTAACACCACCAGTTGCTGCTCGGAAGTGCTGTCTGCACAGTCAACACTGGCCACCTGTGTATTAACAAACTGCGATCTGATTGGTGCTTGGGGCTTTTTAACTCGTGCACTTTCCCTTCCCTTCTCACCCCTTGAGAAAGGCTACATTGCCAAAACGCGCATCGGGGAGGACGCCCGTGGACATATTCCTGGCTTAATACAGGTAACAATCTCCATTTATGTAGCTACTTATTGTGTTCCCTCTAATTATATGCCAGGTGTCATACACTATAGGCTGGGTGGCAATTGTGCAATATATGTATGTATTTATACTTACCCGGCGATTGACATATTAGATGTCCTTGTGGGCGTTCTTTGTTTCAGGCATGTGCTAGTGGGTGTATCCCTTCCCCCTTTCCTTGTTGTCATCCACACCTGTTTTTCAATAAATTTATTATAAATTATTTAAACTATATTTGGAAGTTTATGGTCGTGTTTTTTTTCGTGTTATGCACAGTCAACACTTGCCATGTTATTGGGGTTCAGTAATATCAGCTGATCCCCTGCTGTGTATCCGGCAATTTCTCCTGCTCCCTCCACAGTCACACTACTACAGAAATTAAAGGGAACCTCTCCCCCCCCCAGGCGTTTGTAACTAAAAGAGCCACCTTGTGCAGCACTAATGCTGCACAAGGAAAAGGTGGCTCTTTTAGTTATGCTCCTTGCACACGCTGAACTAAACACGTATAAAATGTGTCCCCTCATACCGTGAAACCGTCCCAGGAAGCAGGACTTTCCTTCCAAATCAGACGTGGCACATCTGTCATTCATACCCCCTTGGCGCCGTGCACCGCTTCCTGAGCGTTGTTTGAATCTGTCCCAGGGCCTGTGCTGTTAGGTTAACCCTTGGCCATGCGCAGCTAGCGCTGCCCGTCTTCTAACATCATTTGATGTCAGGCTGACTGCTCCTGTGTGGCCGCGCTGCCGGAGATACAGCCCTGCAGTGTCTTCTGATTTATTCAAACTGCGGGGTTGGGATTCATGGGCATGCGCTGTGCATATCTTTGCCTCTCACTCATCTCCCTCCACCTTCTTCAGACTGTGCAGCGTCAGCTGATCCCTAATCGCCGTGGCATGCGCTTAGGGATCAGCTGACGCTGCACAGTCTGAAGAAGGTGGAAGGAGATGAGTGAGAGGCGAAGATATGCACAGCGCATGGCCATGAATCCCAGCCCCGCAGTGTGATTAAATCAGAAGACACTGCGGGGCGGGATCTCGAGCAGCGTGGCCGCACAGGCACAGTCAGCCTGACATCAAATGATGTCAGAAGTCAGGCAGTGATAACTGCGTATGGCCAAAGGATAACATAACAGCGCTGGCTCCGGGACAGATTCAAACAACGCTCAGGAGGCAGCGCACGGCGCCAAGGGGGTATGAATGACAGCTGTGCCATGTCTGATTAGGAAGGAAAGTCCCGCCTCAAGGACGGTTTCCTGGTATGAGGGGGCACATTTTATAATTGTTAACTTCAGTGTGTGCACGAAGCATAAGTAAAAGAGCCACCTTTTCCTTGTGCAGCATTAGTGCTGCACAAGGTGGCTCTTTTAGTTACAAACGCCTGGGGGGGTAAAGGTTCCCTTTCAACTTGCTCCAATTAGGCCTCAGCTTACAGTCTGTTTCTCATGTAATCTCTGGGCTCCAACAGCACTCCCTCCTGCCCAGCCTGGTTCCAGCACGCCAGCTGTTTCCGGGTAGTGTCACGGTCACTTTGCCTCCAATACGTTGTCCTGTTGGGTTGCGGTCGGGTTAGCTGACTCTATTGTGCCTGCAGTTTGGGTGTTTCTTATGTGGGCTGTGATATCTGGCAATGAAGGCTGGTTCCGTAGTGCCAATAGGACAAGCACCACCTGTAGGACTGTGGGTTTTGGTAACTCCGGCCGGCTCGCGGCCTTGAAATGTTTTGTTCATTTGGACCTTCTGCTGACTATCTGAGTTCCAGCACCATTAGCTGGTTCTTTAGAAGTCAATCTTGAATAGGTCCCCCTGGGTTCCAGTACCATCTACTGGTTCCAGGCAGAGCCACTGGCTGAGGTGCCCCCTTCTCGGTATCCGAGTTCCACCAATGTCTGGTGGTCCTTGGTAGTGCTCTCTGGCACGGGTACCTCCTGCTTAGTAACCAGGTTCCAGTACCGTCAGCTGGTCCCTGGTAGTTCCATTGGCTCTTGTACCTTCTGCTACCCATCCGGGTTCCAGTACCGTCAGCTAGTTCTCGGCAGTGTCTTTTGCTCTTGTACCTTCTGCTCCCCATCCTGGTTCTAGTACCATCAGCTGGTTCCAGGCAGAGCCATTGGCTTAGGTGCCCCCTTCTGGGTATCCGAGTTCCACCAACGTCTGGTGGTCCTTGGTAGTGCTTTCTGGCACGGGTACCTCCTGCTTAGTAACCGGGTTCCAGTACCGTCAGCTGGTCCTCGGTAGTTCCGTAGGCTGTTGTACCTTCGGCTACCCATCCGGGTTCCAGTACGATGAGCTGGTTCTCGGCAGTGTCTTTGGCTCTTGTACCTTCTGCTCCCCATCCTGGTTCCAGTACTGTCAGCTGGTTCCGGGCAGAGCCTTTGGTTTAGGTGCCTCCTTCTGGGTATCTGAGTTCCACCAATGTCCGGTGGTCAATGGTAGTGCTTTCTGGCACGGGTACCTCCTGCTTAGTAACCAGGTTCCAGTACCGTCAGCTGGTCCCCGGTAGTTCCATTGGCTCTTGTACCTTCTGCTACCCATCCGGGTTCCAGTACTGTCAGCTTGTTCTTGACAGTGTCTTTGGCTCTTTCTTGTACCTTCTGCTCCCCATCCTGGTTCCAGTACCGTCAGCTGGTTCTGGGCAGAGCCTTTGGCTTAGGTGCCTCCTTCTGGGTATCCGAGTTCCACCAACGTCTGGTGGTAGTTGGTAGTGTTTTCTGGCACGGGTACCTCCTGCTTAGTAACTGGGTTCCAGTACCGTCAGCTGGTCCTCGGTTGTTCCATTGCCTCTTGTACCTTCGGGTAGCATCCGGGTTCCAGTACCGTCAGCTGGTTCTCGGCAGTTCCTCAGCCTTCTTGTACCTTCTGCTACATTTCCAAGTTCAAGCTTTTGGAAATGGTTTTTGCTAATCACTCTGGATCTCCCTGATGACGACCCTAAAGACGACGACCCTGAAGACCACCCCAAAGAAGACAACGACCCCGGAGACGACGACCCTGGGGACGACGACCCTGAAGACCACCCCAAAGAAGACGACGACCCTGGAGATGACGACCCTGGAGACGATGACCCTGAAGACCAAGAAGCAGAAAAACAAGAAGCTGCAGAACAATAAACAGAAGAACATTAAGCATAAGACTAAAAATCAGAGCAAAAGATATTATCTAAATTATTAGACTAAGCAGTGTATGGGGTGAGTCCGTTCCTCCTTGTGGTGCCCCTGGTAAAAACCTGCTGCTGCAGGCCAAACTGAACTTGGACAAATCCTGTTGTAAATATTTTGGGACAGGCAGAACGGTGGGTCATAGGGGCGGTGAGGCGGAAGGGTCTCCGCAGCCCTTTTGGAGAACATGTCCACATAGGGCCAATATTGCTTGGGGTGAGAGGAAAGATCTGCGGGTACCTCAGTAGTAGCAACCTGAATGAATTCCCTCTGACATCTACCCCCACAAGATTCACTCCATCCCAAAATTCTGCCTGTGGACCACTCAATATGAGGAGAGTGGTACCGTAGCCAAGGTATCCCTAACAGGACCTCTTCAATTCCCTCAGGAATGACTAGCAGAGATATAATCTCCTGATGAGATGGCGACATGGATAGAGTAAAAGGGATGGTCTGGTGTGTTATCTGTGAGGGCAGTGTCGACCCATTCACTCCTTGTATGGTCACTATTTGAGCAAGCATCACCAGGGGTATTGTGAGTCGTTGGGCGAAGGCTGAAGACATAAAATTGCCCTCCGTCCCGGAATCCACGCAAAGCTCTACCGAATGAGTGGATGAGCCTATAGTAATTGTCCCCTTAAAGGACAATTTGGAGGCAAACGTCACCGTGTCTAGTGTACCTCCACCTACTACCACTAGGCGCTGACGTTTCCCCGACTGCTGGGAACATCTGGTGGCAGGATGTCCTGATTGCTGGCAGACATGACAGACCTTGAGTGCATGAGCGGTCCGGAACTTAGATCCCGCTCGTGCCACTTCAATGGCCTCATGTGACTCAGGCGCCTGGACCGGAGATTCCAAAGGTTTGGCGAAGGTGGGAGCCATCTACACCAAAGAAGGAAAACTCATTTCCAAACACAGGTTAAAAAATACATTTTTATTAATACACAATATCAAAAATACATAATCATGTTCAAAATAATATAATAACAAAGTACCATAGGGGGAGCATACAGGGTCAGAGATACAAGTTGGACACCTGGAAATAGCAGAGCAGTATGCAGACAACAACCTGAAAAAATAGACTGCTATCAAAGGGGTATATTGTGTAAAAGTTTTTTTCTTTTAATATATAATATATCATATAAATGCTATTAAACCTAAAGTGCTAGTGCAAAATATATATATATATATATATATTGTGGAGAAACGGGGTCAGTGGGTGCTCTCGTCCGCTGGCCCAGCTGTCTTTAGCAAGACTGCATGGGCCACGGCTCATGAGACTGCATGGGCCACTGAACGCCCGCTCTATCTCCCCGTGGGCAATACACAACACAGACAACACAGGGTTAAGGTAAAACAGTGTGGCAATACATTATTGAACCACAACACACAGTAGCAAACAGAACAATCCCACCATGGCTGGAATTGTTTGGTTACATGGGCGCATATAAAGATCACTGTGTCTCCACGTAAATTCACAAGCCAATATGCAGATAAAAAGCCAGTTCTTTTGGTTTTTGCAAAAACATGGTTGTCTGGGAAATTAAGATACAATCTGGTTTCTTCACATATATATTTAAATATGTGTAACAAAAAAATAAATTTAAATATACAAGACTCTCACGACGTATCCATTTGCAATGGCAGAAACAAAGATATATATAAAGTGCAATGTCACATGTTCCAGACCAAAGGCCCTGTGGATGTTGTCAAAACATGAATAATACAAGACAGCCAGTCAAATTAAGCACTGCATATTTACCTCTAGAGTATAGGTATCCAGGAGCCCACCACACCTGACGTACGTTTCGCTCTGAGAGCTTCGTCCAAGGTGGGAGCCAGCCGAAACCTCTGCCTACACTGGGCGGCCCACTCTAACCTTTGCTCGTTAAAATGGAGGTCAATACGAGTGAATACAGCTATTAGCTCCTCCAGTGTTGCAGGAATCTCCCTAGTGGCCAAAGCATCCTTCACATGGTCAGCCAGCCCCCTCCAAAATATAGGGATAAGGGCTTTATCTGACCACTCCAGCTCTGATGCTAAGGAGCGGAAGTGGACAGCAAAATGGCTGACCAAGGACAAGCCCTGAATAAATGCTAACAGTTGGAGCGCTGTATCATGGGTGACTCGAGGTCCTAAAAAGACCTGCTTCAGAGTGCTCAGGAACAGCGGAGCACTCTGCACCACATGATCGCCACGCTCCCACAGTGGTGTAGCCCATTCCAATGCCCTGTCCGACAGGAGAGACAAAATGAATCCCACCTTTGCCCGCTCTGTGGGGAAACGTGCAGCCAGGAGCTCGAGGTGTATAGAGCACTAACTCACGAAAACCCCTACAAGATTTGCTATCTCCAGAATATTTATCTGGCAGCGGGAGGCAAGATAGGGTCGGAACAGGGGTGGCAGTGGACAAAGTTGCTGCAGCCACGCTAGCAGCCTGAACAGCTACTGCGGTAACATCCACAGCTGAGGTTGTGCGCTCGAGAGCTGCCAACCAGCCCTCCAGCTGCAGGATGTACCGCAAGGGTTGCTGTTCGTCCGTCATTACTAGCCAGACCCTGGAGCTAGTGTAATGTTAGGGCTAGCGGAACGCACCAAATAATTAGAAAGATAGTATAAGGTGCATTCGCAGCCCAGGGTCCACCGTGCAGAGATGGAACTTCTGCTGAGTAATGACAGACTATATGGCGGTACAACATGGATTCACACACGGGTTAACTTCACCCAGTATGAAGAAAGCGAACCCTGTTGCGTCACAGGGCCGCTGTACCGTACAAAGAGGGCAAGCAAGGAGTCACAGAACTCTATCCCAAGACTCGGGATTAGAGTTCATCTAAACCTCTTGCGCTCGACACCGCAACTGGGGACACTTTTACACATCAACACACACACGTTTACAAGTGTACACTAGCACATGGCTGAGCAGCCATGCAAACCTTTTATAGTGGCAGTGCTACAAGACCTTCCAGATGGTCCAATAGGAGCCACAACAGGACCTGAGCATGTGACCCCCGACCTCCAATGGGAGGTCATCCTGTGGGCATGCTCGGTATGGATAAAGCAGGACTTAGTCCCAGAAAGACCTGCTCGCTGCTGATCAGTGCTGGCTACAAAGGCAGAGCCTGGAAGAGCAGTAGTAACCAGTTGCCCAGGGCCGGCCCGAATGTATAGGCGAACTAGGCGGCCGCCTAGGGTGCCGACCCTAAGGGGGCGCCAGAGAAAAAATAGAAAAAATTTTAAAAAATATTTTCAAAAGGCAAAAGGTGTATGGAGCGGAGCTGAATGTGTATGAGGTGTATGGAGCGGAGCCATGTGTGTATGAGGTGTATGGAGCGGAGCCGCGTGTCTACGAGGTGTATGGAGCGGAGCGCATGTGTACGGAGTGCAGCCGCGTGTGTAGGAGTAGCTATGTGTGGCCATTATACGGTACGAAGTATCATGTGCGGCCAATATACAGTATGGAGCATCATGTGTGGTCATTATACAGTATGGAGCACTGTGTGGCAATATTTTTTTGCTTATAATTATTCTTTATGAAACAGTTTGATCAGCAGTGCTAAATGGGTGTGGTTGGGACGTGGATATGGGTGTGGCTAGTTATGAATGGGTGTGGTCAGAGGGGTGGCCTAAAATTTGCCGCGGCACACTTCGCGCGCCGCAAACTTTGTCCCCCTTTCCCATCTTCAAAAGTTGGGAGGTATGTTAAAAGCAGTAGGGGCGCAACAAAATAGTTTTGCCTAGGGCGCCGCAATCTCTCGGGCCAGCCCTGCAGTCGCCCATTATCAACCTGAGCTAGACGCTGGGTCCGATGTCTCCGCTGAGCAGGCTCCACTGCGGCTGGAGAAGAATGGGAGACCGCAGCAGAGATGGTTCGAGATTCCCTCTGTGCAGAAGCGGGAACTCGACATCTAACAATATCATGACTTTTCTTGTGCATCATGGGTCACATGGAAGACATACAGTGGGAATATGCAGTTGGTGCAAAATGCATCTGGAAGATGGAGAGAACTTTGCAGCAGTCATCATGGGGCACAACTGAGTAATATGTCACCTGTTCCGACTTGGAAATGAACCTGGACAGTCATACATCAACCTAAGGACAGGGATGTAATTGTAGATAGAGGGAAAGATAAATGGGTATGTAGAAAGATTAGGCCTTAATTTACTTTGAACAAAAGCTTCAATGCCTCATCCTTACCTTGAATCTAAATGTTTCAGCAAATCAAATTGACTTCTTGGTGCTACACTATGAGACAGCAGATACCCTTGTTGCTCCTTTCGCTATTCCCCTGTATAAATATAAGATGATAGATGTGGGCTGAATTTTTCATTTGACACCCCTCACAGTATAATTTTTGTGGTCTATTATCAAGGCCAGAGTTCAGAAGTGTGAGTTATTTCCTTCCTTCTGCTCTACAGCTAAGACTACAATGTGCAGTGTACTCCAAAGTTTTTCACGGAATTCACTTTATTTGCTCTTTACAATTATTATACGGCTTTAAGTGGACAAGTTAAAAGCGTGTTAGCAGTAAAAATACCTGTGTTTTCCGTGTAACAGGCTTGAAATATATATGGTGCATTAAACCCTTTGAAGTGGCGCTGAAGTACAATGTTCCAGAGTTAAATGGCATCCACTTTATCCATCTAGTGAAGGAGGCTTTTAGGATAAGTCACACAACGGGCTAGTGCGGAGGACTACGTGAGAGGCTTTTAATTCTTATTCCGAGCTCCAACAGAAAGTCTGGGTCCTTTTCACTTACTAGTATTCAATTAAAAGCACATTCCAGTGAATCTCTATTACTTAATGCTTCAGGCTTTAATGAAAGCGGAGACAGGCAAGAGAACGGCTACATGTATAAAGCACCACTGCTCTGTATTTTCTTGCCCTCACTACATATTGTTATTTGCCTATGTGGAACATTATGAATTTTCTGAAATAATGAATTTCACACGTGTATGCTAAAAAAAAAATGCATTAACCTTTTCCCTTTTTGCTTCATGCTGTCAAAGTGTTTCCATTAATACGAATATGTGAGAGTAATGAATAATCAGTTTTTCAGCATTTTTGTTTACCTAATTTGTTTATTTCTATTGACTTCAATGCGGAAAACCAGCTTAGGATAAGAGATGCTGGAGTGTAGCTAAAGGGAGTGTGTCTTGTGGTTCTTGTTCCCCTGATGTTGGTTGCAGAGGCCAACACACCACCTCCTTACTTTAGTCAGGGTATTTAACTATCCTGGGCAGCATGATGGCTTTCCAGCACTGGGATCCTGGGTTCAAATCCCACCAAGAACAACATCTGCAAGAAGTTTACATGTTCTCCCTGTGATATCGTGGAAATAATGATACAGAATTTCGATTGTGAGCCCCATCTGGGACCGTGATGACGTCTGTAAAGTACTGTCAAAATAATGGCACTATATTACTGAATAAAATAAATATAGAGTTACTAGATTGTGGCCCGATTCTAACGCATCGGGTATTCTAGAATATGCATGTCCCCGTAGTATATGGACAATGATGATTCCAGAATTCGCGGCAGACTGTGCCCGTCGCTGATTGGTCGAGGCAACCTTTATGACATCATCGTCACCATGGCAACCATTATGACATCTACGTCGATACTGTGCCCGTCGCTGATTGGTCGAGGACTGGCAACCTCGACCAATCAGAGACGTGGGATTTCCATTATGACATCTACGTCGATACTGTGCCCGTCGCTGATTGGTCGAGGCCCAGGCGGCCTCGACCAATCAGAGACGCAGGATTTCCAGGACAGACAGACAGACAGAAAAACCCTTAGACAATTATATATATAGATGGCTGCAGCTGTACCTTTTTCCCAGATGAAGGAAAGCTTAATTTTGAATTTGTGTTGTGAAAAGATATAAAAATAAACTAGACAGTTTTCTGCTAGTAAGATCCTGGTCACAAATACGTTCATTTGGCATTCTGGTATTTTTGTAAATCTGGTGCAACTCCTTAAATCCATAAAGGGGTTGTCTATTCCAAAACGACCAATCAGAATTCACTCCATGTGACAGCAGACTTGTGAATCTGTGCTTTCAGTGAAAGTGGAAACAGTCTAGTGGGAATGTGTCCAGGAGAATGCATATCCTATACTTGAGGTCACATGACCAGCGCTCTCTGCATTGACACCGGAGAATCTGCACTTTGTGAGGATTCACAAGTCTGCAGTGACATAGAGTGACCTCAGACTTGTCACTTTAGACAGGACAGCCCTTCAACTATCATATGACATTTCGTGAAGTAATAAATACTGAAAAATAAACCTTTCTCAGAATTATAGAATTTTGAAGAAACAAAATATTTTCTAATTCAGTAATGAAAGTTCTGGCCCTTTAAGAGCAGGAAACTAATTAGTAGTGGGGCACTAATTGGACAAGCATGTATGAGGCCTATTCTCCTGTAGTGATTATCTTCTGCTAATAAAATGCCAATTGAATTGAGACATCAAAACAAAGCCCTGTAAGTGACACATTACTATAATGAGGGTCTCTCAGATTACAAAGCAAAAAACTGCTGACGAATTCCCATTAAATTGACTCTGTCAGCACAGATGTACGCTCGGCACATTATGACTCGGCCAATTTTCATTGTTTGCTCCCCTTCTTCCCAGAGCCATAACTATTTTATTTTTGGTCAAAATGGCCATGTGAGGGCTTGTTTTATGTGGGACAAGTTGTACTTTTGAATGACACCATTGTTTTTAACATATAGTGTACTAGAAAACAGGAAAAAAAATCCAAGTGCGGTGAAATTGCAAAAAAGTGCAATCCCACAGTTGTTTTTTTTTTACCATGTTCACTAAATGCTAAAACTGTCATGCCACTATGATTCTCCAGGTCATTACGAGTTCATAGACACCAAACATGTATAAGTTGTTTTTACTTAAGTGGTGAAAAAAAATCCGAAGTTTGCTAAAACAAAAGAAAAAATTGCACCATTTTCCGATACCGTAGCGTCTCCATTTCTTGTGATCTCGGGTTGGTGAGGGCTTATTATTTGCGTGCCGAGCTGATGTTTTTACTAATACCATTTTGGTGCAGATACGTTCTTTTGATCGCCCGTTATTACATTTTAATATGATGATGCGGCAACCAAAAAAACATAACTCTGGCGTTTTGACTTTTTTTCTCATTACGCCATTTAGCAATCGGGTTAATTCTTTTTTTATATCGATAGATCGGGCGAGTCTGAATGCGGTGATACTAAATATGTGTATGTTTGATTTTTTTATTGTTTTATTTTGAATGGGGTGAAAGGGGGTGATTTGAACTTTTATATTTTTTTAAATATTTTAATATTTTTTAAAACTTTTTTTTACTTTTGGCACTCTTCAATAGTCTCCATGGGAGACAAGAAGCTGCCATAATCCAATTGTCTCTGCTACATACATGTTGTAATCAGATGTGTAGTAGAATTGCTCACTTGCTCACATAGCAATCTGGCAGTGACAACAACCATAGAGGACTGCTGGAGACCTCTGGTTGTCATGTCAACCCATTGGTGCATGCGATCACGTGACAGGGTCACGATGGGCTGGATTTCCGGCACGCTTGCCGGAAGAGCACCTTAAATGCACTGTCAGAGATTGACAGTGGCATTTAACTAGTTTTAACTAGTTAACAGCCGTGAGCAGATCGTGATTCCACCCGTGGCTGTTAGAGGCACATGTCAGCTGTTCAAAATAGCTGACACGTGCCAGAAAATGTGGGCTCAGAGCCAGAGCCCACATCAAAGGGAGGGAGACTGACATCGACGTACTAGTAGGCCTAATGTCGGAAAGAGGTTAAAGGAATATTGCCATCTCTGACTATTTCTTTGATTATTTGAAGGATCCATTGAAAACCACAGTAGGTTCATTAAAAGAAGGAATGTCCAGATAAAGCAAATCTTGCAGCTACTCCCTGCCAGAAGGCTCCTGGAACTATGAGCCTAAATAATGCATGGCACAGCTGTGAGCCAGCATGTTGTGACATCTTAGATGTTACAGATGTGTCCAAACATTTTTTTTTTCAAATTTGTTCAAGGAGTCAATTTCAGCTTACTGCATTGTCGCAACATGTAAGAAGAACTCGGACTGAAATCCACATTACAAACACACACAGAATAAACATCTGCAAGCAAAAGAAGTTCACTCCCCCAGTGAAAACCATCTGATAACACCCACTTGGAATAAACAAAATTAACTCATCAGAGGTAAAATATTTTGATTGCTAATATCTTCACAACTGAGAGGTGAAATAAAAACAACAACAAAACAAACATTTTGTACAGTTCTGCAGTAACTGTTAGGGCTCCTACTCACTTGCGAGAGACTCGGATGAGTCTCACACGGCAATACCCCGACACTGCACCTGGCACAGAGGAGTGGAGTGTGCGGCTGCATGTATTCCTATGCGTCCGCACGCTCTGATCTGAGTGCCGGGTGCAGAGTCGGGTTTTAAACATGCGAGACTCATCCGAGTTGCTCGCAAGTGAGTAGGAGCCCTTATACTGTGTGTCTAATTCAATATGAAAAATTTGATGAAATGTCCTCTTTAAAGGCTTGTCTTAAGCTTAGTCTTCAGGAACACCCTGCTCGTCTTGATTGAACATTGCACTATTGAAGATTGATAATCTGAGCCACCGGCATAGTTAAGGCAATGGTTTTAAAGTTGTCCGGTTTACAGTAAATTGAATAAGTCTTTAGTCACTCTGTGTGATTGTAGACTTTTGAATCCTCCAGAGCACTCACTGTGAGTATTCCCCAATTTCTGAGCCAGAATCGGCAGGCAATACAAGTGTATGGACTGAGGTCACATCTACAAGACTGGAGTATGCATAACGCATACGTGCCTTCCGATCCCAGCTCAGAAACCAGCGCATCCTCACAGTGCACAGTGCGTGGGCTGGGGGGATTCATAAGTCTGCAGTCACACAGAGTAACTGCAGACTTATCAAGTTAGACAAGACGAGCCCTTTTAACTGCATGTTCTCCAATGTTGCTAGCAGAGGAGCTTTGCTTCTGTAGCACCAGTGATACACTGGAGCTGGCCGGATCCAGTGATAACGACAGCTTCAGAGCAGCGCATGCTAACTACAAAGCAAACAGCTTGTAAACGCATGCTTCTTACCTAGGAAACTGGCCACAACAGAGGTGACCGGTAAAGCTGTAAACAAAAACTAAATATCCCTCCAGTCTTGAGAACAAAGAGGATTTTAAATAGGAAGTAAATTGCAAAGTTGAATGTTTTTACAATCACTTTGTAATTTTCACCATTTGCAAACGAGAAATCCCTTTAAGACGCATACGCCTCTTAACAAATTTAGCGCATGTTAGGTTGCCTGGGCAGCAGTGTTTGAAAAACGACTTTAATCATGGACTACAGTACATTTCTACTATAAATGTAGCGATTTCTGAATCATAGTGTATTTGACAGGCCATGCCTTGTCCTGCTAAGCGTCACTCACTTTACAACAAGTTGTAATTTTGGAGGCAATTATGAGTTGTGCAAACATTTTATGGGTTATCTTAGCCAGTTTTCTGGAGAAAAGTGCTGAATTGCTCCCTAAAGTGCTTCATGTTAAAGGGGTTTTCTTGTGTGAGAAGAAGCAGTTTTCAGACTGCTTAAAGGGACTCTGTCACCTGAATTTGGAGGGAACAATTTTCAGCCATAGGGGCGGGGTTTTCGGGTGTTTGATTCACCATTTCCTTACCCGCTGGCTGCAATATTGGATTGAAGTTCATTCTCTGTCCTCCATAGTACATGCCTGCGTAAGGCAAGATTGCCTTGTGCAGGCATGTACTACGGAGGACAGAGAATGAACTTCAATCCAATATTGGAGCCAGCATGCAGCCAGCGGGTAAGGAAAGGGTGAATCAAACACCCGAAAACCCCGCCCCTATGGCTGAAAATTGTTCCCTCCAAATTCAGGTGACAGAGTCCCTTTAATCACGGTGATGTGCGATGCATGCCCTGTCACAATTCCCCTGTATTACCCGTTTGCATAGATGGTAACATGACCACAAGTATGTCATTTGCATGGTTGCGATCACATGCAAACTAGACTTTCCTTCCCTTCTTTCAATGTTAAATTGGGGAAAGCACAGGGAGAATCTAGTAGGCATGTGATCGCAGCTATCACATACTTGTGGTCACAAAACCATCCACAAGAATGGGAAATACCAGGGAATTGTGACAGTATATTCATCACACCATGTCACAACTAAGCAGTCTGCAGTCACGTACAGCGTCTGCATATCTTTCTTTTCAGCATGAAAAACCCCTTTAACTTCAGAAATTAGTGAAATATGAATTTATTAGAGGAGATGTATGTGAAAAAAACCAGAATAATATGATATCAGGTTCTTCCTTTCTAAGACTTCTTTATATGGAGCGTCTAATTATCGAAAATTATTTAAAACAGATTTGTGTTTTCTGTACGTATTGAGTTGTTTCATTAGTGGCAATTAGAGATAGCAGCTCCAAATTATACATAATAAGAGGCAATTTTTTCCTGACACCCACAAATACAGTTCTAGGTGTCACCTCATAGCTATTCCTGGATACCTTTAGATGTTGGATAGACCCCACATGCTACCAGTGTTGCTTTGACACCGGGTTTTGCAGACTTAAAAAAAACTCCTGTTGCTTTATTACACAGGCATACCTATTAGGTTACATCCCCACAATCAAGAAAAGCAACAGAGCTGTCCATCACTGAGTCCCAGACACTCTAAACAGAGGAATCGTGGCTGTAGTATTGTTACTTAAGTAAGCCAGGCGGAGGAACATGGTGCGGAAGTCAAAGACAAGGTGGTGGACGATGAAGTCACTGATCGAACCTGGGAAGGTGACATGCAGAGCAAAGACAGCAGCGCACAGGGGGAGGGATTCACAGCACCACAACAGGTAGGCAGAGGCAGCGGAGTGGTCAGAGACACAAGGCGGAAACTGTTCCCCAGAGCACCAACATGGGTGAAGTTGCCAAGCCAAGGTTTAGATGTTCACAAGTCTGGCACTTTTTTAAACACAGTCCAGTTAACCCAAAAAAAGCCATTTGCAACATCTGCCATGCCAGGATCAGCAGGGGCAGCACAACTACCAGCCTGATCACCACCAGCATGCTCAGGCACATGCAAGCAAAACACACGACTACTTGTGTCAAACGCTAAGGTCCAAAAACAGTGTCTGCGGGTGACACCACTACCTCTTCCCCTGTTCTACGTGCACACCAATCCCCTGTCCATGATGAAAGCAAGGATGCCTCCCACCCTTCACCTGTCGCTGTACACTTTTAACCACCATCAGCAACCACGTCCTTGTCCCAGCACAGCATTCAGTTGTCCCTACCCCAGACCTTGGAGCACAAGCGGAAATACGCAGCCACCCACCCATCCTCAGGCTACAATACTAAACGGCCACATTTCTAGACTGCTTGCCTTGGAAATGCTGCCATATAAGCTTGCTGAGATGGAACCTTTCCGCAACCTCATGGCAGTGGCTGTCCCTCGGTACTCGGTCCCCAGTTGCAACTATTTCTCCCGGTGTGCCATCCCCACACAAGCACATGCCCCATAGCATCAGCCATGCCCTAACCAACACCGTGACTTGAAAGGTCCACTTAACCACGAACAACTGAACAAGTGCTTATGGCCAGGGATGCTACATTTTCATGACATCACACTAGGTGAACATTGTGGAAGCTGGGACCCAGTCAGACCCTGGGAAAAAATATGTGACACCGAGGATTGCGGGCCCTGGCTCAATCAAAATTGGCCCCACCTTTTACAGCAGTTCCTGCAAATCCTCCTCCTCACCCTCCATCTCACAAATGTCAAAATCAGTCGCAAGCTGGAAGCACAGCCTTGGCCAAGCGGCAACAAGCTCTGCTAAAGCTAATATGCTTAGGTGACAAACTACACACCACCACGGAGTTGTTGAAACATCTAACAGACTGGCTTGATCTGTGGCTTTCGCCCCTGAACCTACAACCAGGCATGGTCATGTGTGACAATGGCTCTATCCTGGTGGCCACTCTGAAGCTTGGCAACCTTGCACACGTAACATGCCTGGCCCATGTGCTGAACTTAGTGGTTCAGTGGTTTCTCAACACCTATCCAGATCGGCCAGAGCTACTTATGAAAGTATACCCCTTGTGTGCCCATTTCTGTAAGTCAGCTACAGCTGCTGCCACCATAACAGTCCTGCAGCAGCGTTCTCTAAAACGTTGAGGACTCAACCAAGATGGTGACCGGCGATGACGTCATAATCAGCATCACCATCCCTATTCTATGTTTACTGAAATGCTTGCTACTCACAATTAAAGAGGAGATTTTGCAGGTGGAGCAAGATGAGATGGAGCAAGAAACTATATTAGGTGATGCTACACAGCCCAGCTTCATTTCATCTTCTCGACGTGGATTGGGAGAAAATAGGAGGAGGAGGGACAGGAGTTGTTTGCTTGCGGTGCAGACGGTAGTACCTACACCACCTTATTCCATTTGTTCTGCGTGGATAGCTTGAAGATGAGGAGAACAACATGGACAGTTGTCATCTAGATGGAGACAGGGAACACACAATGTGCAGCAGAGGCAGGGGAACAAACTCAAAGGTCTGGGACAGTTTTCTCAGACCCTCCCAGCACCCAGGCCCTGATGCGTGAGGTACTCTGACAAGGAGGGAAAGATGGAAGCGGCTGAAAGAGTTCCTTGCCGAACCATACCAGCGTCCTCCATAATTCCTTACTTCTATATACCACCGGATGCCAACCTTAAAACATAAACTCAAATCCTGTGTTTAGTTTTTTCTCTGGTCTATTCCCATGCACCCCTTCCCACCCAAACATGGGTATACAATTCAGGATTTTGTCTTTTTTTGTGTCGTTCTTCTTCTCTTCCACCACCATATCAACAGGGTGATCATGCTACTCTCGCCATAAATTTTTAAGGGTGTTTATGATGCCCACATTGACAATTTTTAGAGGCTTACCTTTCATGGGAGATATACATTTCTTTATATATACGTATATCTCCCATGGGTAAACATTTTTTGGCCCATGCATTTAGAGCAATGCCAGTTTAGGATACCCACTCCTTAATAACAGGAAAAAAAAAGTTTTTATGAGGCCCTCCACTATGTCTCTTCAAATGGGTATTGGAGTGTCTCCTAATTTTTGTCATCTCTTGCACTTAGTGCATACACTTTACCAGTGTAGGAGACCCACTCTTTAGTAATGGAAAAGAATGTTTTTCTGTGGATCCGACTTCTAGTTAAGGGAAACATTTTCAAACCAAAATAGCTGATGATTTCTATTAGTATATGATTCAGTGCCTTGTTGTAGGCTGTCAGGTGGTAGTCACATAGGGAGTTCTCACACTGCATATAGGATTTCACACCCGGGACCGGAGAGATTGTACAGTGAGTACAGAAGATCCTGGTATCCTCCATATCAGGCTGAGTAGATGCGAAGCGCTCCACTATATTCCCCCGCAAGGGTTATGAAATAATAGTCCTTGATGCTGCTACATTAAACTAATTGTTTTTTTCAGGGCAAATTCAAATAGATTATATTCTGTAATAATAATACCGCTCTTATCTGTAATTCATCTGCTGCTTTTTTCTGGTTCATGTTTTTTTACGGTAATCTGTATTCTGAAATTCATCAAAGCTGCCAGTGTTACTTGCATTCCTCCAGACTGTGTTGCTGTCATATAAAATAAAAGAAAATCTTTTCAGGGCCGGTTCAAATCCCTTCTATATTCTACAATATTAGCACAAATATCTGCAATTTGACTACGGTGAAGTGTGGCAGTAGGAATAGCACATGACAGGCATCTAGGCTGAGAGCTATTGCCTCATAATTTTTAAGCCTTGCTGCTGTTTTTTCCATGCACTCATTGAACGATTCATGTTTTTTATTGTATTTTGTACTCAGAAATTCATCAAAGCAAGCAAAATTAACTGATTTAATGTGTCCATTCACAGTTTCAGTCTAGCATCTGTATGTAAGAGGTAGTGGTGTGAGAATTAACACTACTGGAGCTGGAATTATTTCCATCTATTTCTTTGTGCTTCTTGAAGTATGTTTGGGGTCATTGTCTGCTGGAAGATCCATGATCTACTACAATGCAGACCCAGCTTTCTGACCGTGGGCACTTCATTGGGACCCAAAATCCTTTGGAAATTTTCACATTTAAATGAACCCATAACCAAAGGCAGCAAGACAATCCCAAGATATCTTTGAACTGCCACCATATTTGACTGTTGCTAGTGTGTTCTTTAATTTGTAGGTCCCATTCCATTTACAGTAAACAGTAGAATGATGTGATTTACCAAAAAAAATTCTATCTTGGTCTTATCTGTCCACAAAACACCTGCTGGCCCTTTAACAATAGAAAGGGTCATCTGATGGCCCTCTAGAAAAAGTGATTTCCAGCTGATGGACCTGAAAAAAACAATTGTGACTTTCAATCAGTCTGATCTTGACTCACGCACCACATGGCCAGATAAGGTATTAAAACGATAAAATTACATTTCCCGTTGAACGTTTTTTCACCACTCATTTTTTTTCTCTTATTTATTTTTAACGTCCATGTTAAAGGGAAAGGTCTTTAAAGGGGAAATGTTTGTGACGCACCTGTGGTATTCGGTCAGGGTGACAGACGCTGCTTTAAGGGGTCCGCTGAGGTGATGTTATGGCAGCTAGATGGTATACCTTCCCAAAGGTGAAGTGTGTCCCCAGGGCTTCCCAGTGTGTAGATGGTGGATGGTGTGAGGTGCAGTGAAGAACAAGGACACAAGGTCGCAGTCTCTTTATCTTTTACTGAAGGCTTCAGCATCCACAGTCCAGAGCACCAGATCACAGGGCAGGCAGAGTCCGGCCGGTTTGGAGGCAAATCCAGACTCCCCTTATCCAGGTGGAAATCAGTAGCCTTCCTCTAGCGCCTTGGTGTTGTAGTACCTTACTGCTAAGCCTCTCATAAGCTCCTCACAGATGTTGTAGATGTTATCAATGTTATCTCTCTCTGTCCCCCAGATGGATAAGACAAACACGTATGACCGGTGGCTTGAGGCTTTTTACAGGGACTCTATCATGCCCCAGCCTCTAAGTGGTGCCACCTTGCCTCCTGGGTATAGGGGCAGATCAGTAACTTGCAATTAGCTGTCCTGACAGGCTCTGGAGCAAGGCATAAAGGACTGTTGCTCCCTCAGTGTTCCGGCTACCGGGTTCCTGCGCCTCAGAAGGAGGCAGCCTGTGCAGGGCAGAACTCCTTCTGGTATCCACTCCTTTGCTATGACTTCTTCTCACCCTCTCTACAATACAGTTCTCCTTGGTGTCCGTTCTTAGGAACTGCCGCACTTAGGGCAGGCGCAGCTCCGTGACCCTCTGTCTAGGCCTCTGACAGGCTCCCACCCCTGTCAGGGACCAACTACCTGAGCAAAGTTCAGCCAGCAACTGCCTAACTTCCTCTCCAGGCCACCAGTTTTACCTAAGTGTGAAGAATGCCCTAATAAATAGGAGCATAGCTCCCCCTGGTGGACTGGAGTATGAAATATGTTGTATGATTGTGGTACCTGGTAAAGAGATCTTCATCATTGCCTCCAAAAGTAACATCACTCCCCCCTAGAGGAGAATGATATTACTGCAACGACCAGGACCCTGGGGTGCTGCACTTACATAGTTTTCAGCAATTTTTAGACCCCCTCCAAACCTCTGGGGGGGACGGGGTGCAGGAAAAATGCTCGAGTTTCCCATTCATTTCAATTATGTTCGATATTCAGGTTGAGCATCCAAGCATTATGATTTGCTCAACTCGAGTAACAAATATCCAAGCATTTTAGTGCTCGCTCATCAAAAGTCTACAACACTCACCATAATGGTTGATTTCTCAGAGTAATGGTTAATTTCTCAGAGTTTTGTATAACCTAACAGAGGTCAGACATCCATGACCATTCGTCAGTGAGGGGCATCCATGCCAATGTCCTGTACAGGAGATCTGCAAGCACTTAGCACAGAGTAAAAGGCAGTGGTGTCACCTGCAGACACTGATTGTGTACCCAGGTGTTCGGCCCACATAGTCAAGTACTTTGATGACATGTGCCTGAGCATGCTTGTGATGGTCAGGCTGGTAGTGTTCTGGCCCCTGCTCATCTTGATAAGGCACAGCTTTTATTGTCTGGGATTTTTATGCACTACATGCTAATATGTGAACATTATATTGACTTCTATTTTGACTCAGTATGCTCGTTGCTGGCATGTATATTTGATTAATCTAATATATAAAGCTGAATGTGTGTGTGTATGTGTGTATGTCCGGTATTGGCATCTGCACCGTCGCAGCTACAGCCACAACATTTTGTAATATCAGAGAACCCGAAAGCATAATGAGCCAAACCCGGGAACAAACACTAGTGTGATATATAATAATAATCACCCGGGCGCTTAAATCATTGCTCCAGCAACATTATATAAAAAGGAGGAACAGGAGCCTAGAGTACAAATGTAACCAATACTTTATTAATGAAAAAGTTAAAATGTAGGACAGAAGACTGTACAAAAATGAGAGTACCACGACAATACATGGAGGGGAACAAGAAAAAGGAACAACTCTACCTGTCCATTCCCTGGCACTAGATAAAATGAACATTAATTGGTGCCAATATATGATGGAAAATAGTAGGTGCCAAAATAGTGCATAGTACTAAAAAAATGGGAGGCACAAAAAGCATGTAAATAGGAGCTGCCGTGTGACTGTGCAGCGCATGATCTCAGGGCCCGTGCCCTGTGTAGTAACATGCAAAAACCTGACGCACACCGGCCGTGAACAAGTATAGTATGCTTACCCAAGTGAAGGGAGACAGGCAGGAGAGGGTCCCACCAGTGGAGAGGCCCCAACGCACGTTTCGCAGCGCTCAAACGCTGCTTTTTCAAGGGGATGTAGTGCCTGGTCGGTACAGGACCTGCCTTTAACCCCCCTGACCCCCATCACATGACCGGCGGCCACCAATCATGTTGGCGCTGTCGGCGCATGCGCACTGCGGCGGAGCAGTGCCGCACAAGGACCTGGCGTCAAGCCAGATGCGCAGACCAGGAGAAAAATCTCCGGGCCAGCGCAGCAGGCTAGTGAGACACCCGTCCCAGCGCGGAAGCCGCCCGCACACAGGGCGATGCGCACGGCCACATGGGGGCCCACGCAGTGGTGAGGGCGGTGAAGATGATTATGTGTGATATATAGATCAAACCCACATTATAATTAGAACAGGAATGGTAAACAGAAGGCTGTGGATATAGCTGGGCATCAACAGAAAACATATCATAACAAACCCATGTAAACATTGCTGACAATAATGTACAGTAAAATCCATCTCCGTATAAATGTACATCAACAGCAAAACAGGGGAAAATAAGAATGTCTTCTTATGTAGGGCAGATGTCCAAATCACCATTCGGAGATTCATTGATGTGGTGAAATCAGCAGTCACACGAAAATCAGATGGCATAAGACGGGGAGGGAAGGGTCAAGGCAGGGCCCAGAAGGAGATACTGATAATAAGAGAGAAGGATAAAAAAGTTAAAAACAATTAAAAACACCAACACAAAAACCACCGGAGGGAATGGTGAAGACCACTGATGACGAGAACGCGACAAAATACAGCAAGGCCAACATATCAGAGGTAGGAAGCGAAACTAAGGGATTCATTGAGGCCCTTAGGAGTCATTGTATCGAGCAAAACGATCCACTTAGTTTCGATCTGTGCTAGTCGCTTTTTGTTATCCCCACCCCTGATACCCAGATGAAGCACATCAATCCCCCTCACTTTAAGCAGTTTCTCATTGCAATGATGGTATGCCCTAAAGTGACGGGGGATTGTTTTGATCTCCACCCCCGGGGACACCGTCCTGGCCGCGCCAATGTCCCGCACATGCTCCCTAACCCGAACCCTAAGTTCTCGGGTGGTAAGACCAACGTATATCCTGGGGCACGGACAGGTGGCATAATATATCACGTTCGTGGTGCCACAGGATATACGTTCTTTGATCTGGAATGTTTTAGTACCATCACTAGAGGTAAAGTTCGAGCAGCACAGGACATTGGCGCAGGCAAGACAATGCCCACAGGGGGTGCAGCCCACCCGGGGACCACCTGTGCCAAAAAAATTTCGTTCCGGAGCTGGAATATAATGACTCCTCACAAGCATATTACTAAGATTGGTGCCTCTTCTGGGAGTCATGAGGGGAGTGGTGCCCAGGGTGGCACACAGGGATGGCTCGGCCTGAAGAACCGGCCAGTGTTTTTTCAAGATAGACCGCATACTCTCCCATTCATGGTTGTAGGTGGAGATGAATCTGATATGTCCATCTCCACCCACAGGATGACGTCGGGCCCTCGAATGCAACACATCACTGCGTTGTGTGAAACGAGCCCGATCATATCCGGCCTTGATAGATCTACGACTATATCCACGGACAGCAAGTCTGTCCTTTAGGTCCAGGGCCTGCGACTCAAATCGGGCCTCAGTGGAGCAAATCCGCCGCACCCTGAGGAACTGTCCGACCAAGATGGCCCTAATAGTGGCTGGATAATGGGCAGATGAGGCATGCAGTAGAGAGTTGACAGCGGTCGGCTTCCGGTAGACGTCCGTCTGAATGCGCCGGTCGGGATCGACCTCCAGACGGACATCCAAGAAGTCGACCGCAGTCACACTGCACTGATGGGTAAGACGTATGTTAAGTGAATTTTCATTAAGATGCCTCATAAACTCCTCGAGCTGGCGGGCAGATCCACCCCACAGAAACAGAATGTCATCAATATAACGATGCCAGCACAGCACATGGGCAGCCAGCGGTGGGCCCCCATCGCCAAAAAGTTCCCTCTCCCAGGCGCCCAGGAAGAGGTTGGCATACGAGGGCGCACACGCCACGCCCATGGCTGTGCCGCGCTTCTGAAGGTAGAAATTATCTTTGAAGACAAAGAAGTTGTGAGAGAGGATATATCCCACCAGCTCGAGGATCAACCCACACAAAGGGCCGTCCAGGTCGGAGGCCCCCAGGAAGCGGCTGACAGCCGCCAAGCCATGCGAGTGATCTATGCATGTATAAAGGCTCTCGACGTCAGCCGTAACAAAAATGGTACCCTGGTCCACAAGGATGCCGTCGACCCTAGACAGGACGTCAGTCGTGTCTTTAACAAAAGACGGTAGAGTCTCAACTAAGGGTTTGAGATAATAATCAATAAAACGGCATACCGGATCACAAATGCCGTCAATCCCTGACACGATGGGACACCCCGGAGGGTCGAGGGCATCCTTATGGACCTTGGGCAATAAGTAAAAAGTTGGGACCCTCGGAGTCCTCACAAGCAGCCCATCAAATACCTGCTTGGAGATGATATTATCATCAAGGACACCAACTAAAATGTTTTGTAATTCTTGTAGAAAGGGAGCCGTGGGGTTGGAGGATAGCCTGAGGTAGGTGTTTGAATCTCTAAGCTGCCGAAAGGCTTCCCGCTCATACTTGACGCACGGCCAGATCACCACGTTCCCCCCCTTGTCCGCCTGTTTAATGACAACGTCTTTTAACCCCTTCATGACCTTGCCATTTTTTGCAATTCTGACCAGTGTCCCTTTATGAGGTAATAACTCAGGAACGCTTCAACGGATCCTAGCGATTCTGAGATTGTTTTTTCGAGACATATTGGGCTTCATGTTAGTGGTAAATTTAGGTCGATAATTTCTGAGTTTATTTGTGAAAAAAACGGAAATTTGGCAAAAATTTTGAAAATTTCGCAATTTTCACATTTTGAATTTTTATTCTGTTAAACCAGAGAGTTATGTGACACAAAATAGTTAATAAATAACATTTCCCACATGTCTACTTTACATCAGCACAATTTTGGAAACAAATTTTTTTTTTGCTAGGAAGTTATAAGGGTTAAAATTTGACCAGTGATTTCTCATTTTTACAACAAAATTTACAAAACCATTTTTTTTAGGGACCACCTCAAATTTGAAGTCAGTTTGAGGGTTCTATATGGCTGAAAATACCCAAAAGTGACACCATTCTAAAAACTGCACCCCTCAAGGTGCTCAAAACCACATTCAAGAAGTTTATTAACCCTTCAGGTGTTTCACAGCAGCAGAAGAAACATGGAAGTAAAAAATGAACATTTAACTTTTTAGTCACAAAAATGATCTTTTAGCAACAATTTTTTTATTTTCCCAAGGGTAAAAGGAGAAACTGGACCACGGACGTTGTTGTACAATTTGTCCTGAGTACGCTGGTACCTCATATGTGGGGGTAAACCACTGTTTGGGCGCACGGCAGGGCTCGGAAGGGAAGGAGCGCCATTTGACTTTTTCAATGAAAAATTGGCTCCAATCTTTAGCGGACACCATGTCGCGTTTGGAGAGCCCCCGTGTGCCTAAACATTGGAGCTCCCCCACAAGTGACCCCATTTTGGAAACTAGACCCCCCAAGGAACTTATCTAGAAGCATAGTGAGCACTTTAAACCCCCAGGTGCTTCACAAATTGATCCGTAAAAATGAAAAAGTACTTTTTTTTCACAAAAAAATTATTTTAGCCTCAATTTTTTCATTTTCACATGGGCAACAGGATAAAATGGATCCTAAATTTTGTTGGGCAATTTCTCCTGAGTACACCAATACCTCACATATGGGGGTAAACCACTGTTTGGGCACATGGTAAGGCTCGGAAGGGAAGGAGCGCCATTTGACTTTTTGAATGAAAAATTATCTCCATCGTTAGCGGACACCATGTCGCGTTTGGAAAGCCCCTGTGTGCCTAAACATTGGAGCTCCTCCACAAGTGACCCCATTTTGGAAACTAGACCCCCCAAGGAACTCATCTAGAGGCATAGTGAGCACTTTAATCACCCAGGTGCTTCACAAATTGATCCGCAAAAATGAAAAAGTACTTTTTTTTCACACAAAATTTCTTTTAGCCTCAATTCTTTCATTTTCACATGGGCAACAGGATAAAATGGATCCTAAAATTAGTTGGGCAATTTCTCCTGAGTATGCCGATACCTCATATGTGGGGGTAAACCACTGTTTGGGTGCACGGCAAGGCTCGGAAGGGGAGGCGTGCCATTTGACTTTTTGAATGGAAAATTAGCTCCAATCGTTAGCGGACACCATGTCACGTTTGGAGAGCCCCTGTGTGCCTAAACATTGGAGCTCCCCTACAAGTGACCCCATTTTGGAAACTAGACCCCCCAAGGAACTTATCTAGATGCATAGTGAGCACTTATAACCCCCAGGTGCTTCACAGAAGTTTATAACGCAGAGCCGTGAAAATAAAAAAATAATTTTTCTTTCCTCAAAAATGATTTTTAGCCCAGAATTTTTTATTTTCCCAAGGATAATAGGAGAAATTGGACCCCAAATGTTGTCCAGTTTGTCCTGAGTACGATGATACCCCACATGTGGGGGTAAACCACTGTTTGGGCGCACGGCAGGGCTCGGAAGGGAAGGCACGCCATTTGGCTTTTTGAATGGAAAATTAGCTCCAATCATTAGCAGACACCATGTCGCGTTTGGAGAGCCCCTGTGTGCCTAAACATTGGAGCTCCCGCACAAGTGACCCCATTTTGGAAACTAGACCTCCCAAGGAACTAATCTAGATGTGTGGTGAGCACTTTGAACCCCCAAGTGCTTCACAGAAGTTTATAATGCAGAGCCATGAAAATAAAAAATAATTTTTCTTTTCTCAAAAATGATTTTTTAGCCCACAATTTTTTATTTTCCCAAGGGTAACAGGAGAAATTGGACCCCAAAAGTTGTTGTCCAGTTTCTCCTGAGTACGCTGATACCCCATATGTGGGGGTAAACCACTGTTTTGGCACACGTCGGGGTTCAGAAGGAAAGTAGTGACGTTTTAAAATGCAGACTTTGATGGAATGCTCTGCGGGCATCACGTTGCGTTTGCAGAGCCCCTGATGTGCCTAAACAGTAGGAACTCCCCACAATTGACTCCATTTTGGAAACTAGACCCCCAAGGGAACTTATCTAGATGTGTAGTGAGCACTTTGAACCCCCAAGTGCTTCACAGAAGTTTATAACGCAGAGCCGTGAAAATAAAAAATGTGTTTCCTTTCCTCAAAAATATTTTTTTAGCCCAGAATTTTTTTATTTCTGCAAGAGTAACAGGAGAAATTGGACCCCAAAAGTTGTTTTCCAGTTTCTCCTGAGTACGCTGATACCCCATATGTGGGGGTAAACCACTGTTTGGGCACATGCCGGGGCTCGGAATGGAAGTAGTGACGTTTTGGAATGCAGACTTTGATGGAATGGTCTGCGGGCATCATGTTACGTTTGCAGAGCCCCTGATATGCCTAAACAGTAGAAACCCCCCACAAGTGACCCCATTTTGGAAACTAGACCCCCCAAGGAACTTATCTAGATGTGTGGTGAGCACGTTCAACCCCCAAGCGCTTCACAGACGTTTACAACGCAGAGCCGTGAAAATAAAAAATCATTTTTCTTTCCTCAAAAAAGATGTTTTAGCAAGCAATTTTTTATTTTCACAAGGGTAACAGGAGAATTTGGACCCCAATATTTGTTGCCCAGTTTGTTGTGAATACGCTGATACCCCATATGTGGGGGTAAACCACTGTTTGGGCACACGTCAGGGCTCGGAAGGGAAGTAGTGACATTTGAAATGCAGACTTTGATGGAATGGTCTGCGGGCGTCACATTGCATTTGCAGAGCCCCTGATGTGCCTAAACAGTAGAAACACCCCACAAGTGACCCCGTTTTGGAAACTAGACCCCCGAAGGAACTTATCTAGATGTGTGGTGAGCACTTTCAACCCCCAAGTGCTTCACAGAAGTTTATAACGCAGAGCCGTGAAAATAAAAAATAATTGTTCTTTCCTCAAAAATTATGTTTTAGCAAGTAATTTTTTATTTTTGCAAGGGTAACAGGAGAAATTGGACCCCAATAGTTGTTGCCAAGTTTGTCCTGAGTACGCTGGTACCCCAAATGTGGGGGTAAACCACTGTTTGGGCGCACGTCGGGGCTTGGAAGGGCGGGAGCACCATTTGACTTTTTGAACGCAAGATTGGCTGGAATCAATGGTGGCGCCATGTTGCGTTTGGAGACCCCTGATGTGCCTAAACAGTGGAAACCCCTCAATTCTAACTTCAACACTAACCCCAACACACCCCTAATCCTAATCCCAACTGTAGCCATAACCCTAATCACAACCCTAACCCCAACACACCCCTAACCACAACCCTAACCGCAACACACCCGTAACCCTAATTCCAACCCTAATCCTAACCCTAATCCCAACCGTAACCCTAATCTCAACCCTAACCACAACTGTAACCCCAACACACCCCTAACCCTATCCGTAACCCTAACCACAAGCCTAATCTTAACCCTATTTCAAACCCTAGCCCTAATTCCAACCCTAACTCTAATTCCAACCCTAACCCTAAGGCTATGTGCCCACGTTGCGGATTCGTGTGAGATCTTTCCGCACGATTTTTGAAAAATCTGCAGGTAAAAGGCACTGCGTTTTACCTGCGGATTTACAGCAGATTTCCAGTGTTTTTTTGTGCGGATTTCACCTGCGGATTCCTATTGAGGAACAGGTGTAAAACGCTGCGGAATCCGCACAAAGAATTGACATGCTGCGGAAAATACAATGCAGCGTTTCTGCACGGAATTTTCCGCACCATGGGCACAGCGGATTTGGTTTTCCTTAGGTGTACATGGTACTGTAAACCTGATGGAAAACTGCTTCGAATTCGCAGCGGCCAATCCGCTGCAGATCCGCGGCCAATCCGCTGCGGATCCGCGGCCAATCCGCTGCCAATCCGCGGCCAATCCGCTGCCGATCCGCTGTGGATCCGCTGCCAATCCGCGGCCAATCCGCTGCAGATCCGCGGCCAATCCGCTGCGGATCCGCTGCCAATCCGCTGCCGATCCGCTGCCGATCCGCGGCCGATCCGCGGCCGATCCGCTGCGGATCCGCGGCCGATCCGCTGCCGATCCGCTGCCGATCCGCTGCCGATCCGCTGCCGATCCGCGGCCGATCCGCTGCCGATCCGCGGCCGATCCACTCTGTGTGCACATGCCATAACCCTACCCCTAACCCTAACCCTACCCGTAACCCAACCCTACCCCTAACCCAGGCCAGACATACATTACAATAGCCAAAGGGGGCTGGAGCCTGCCGATATTTACTGTGGGAATTACAAAGGTGGGAGAGGTCAGAAGGGGGATATCTTGTCCCCTCTGCCCAGGGGCACAGCCTGTGGGCTGATGCATTAGGACATACATCTCACATGGAACCTATTATACATACATATAACTGCACAACATAAACTGGGTGCTGAGGGGCTCCGTAACACGGCTCCCCCTTTTCAGCGACGTGATCGGCATGAACAGTCTGATCCTTAACAAATTGGTTTGGGGATGACCGAAGTTTATGGGGTTGGTACAAGTTCCGTTTGTTGACTTAGTCCATCGGCGTTACCGTTTTGTTTGCCGGGTCTGTAGTGGATGGTGAAGTCCAGAGGTTGTAGGGCTAAACTCCACCGCAGTAATCTGGCATTGTTTCCGGAGACCCAATTAAGCCAGACTAGGGGATTATGGTCCGTTAGGAGGGAAAACTGTCATCCATACAAATATGGTTGCAACTTTTTGAGTGCCCATACTACCGCAAGGCACTCCTTCTTGATGGCCGCATAGCTTACTTCACGGGGCAGTAGTTTCTGACTCATTTAAGCTACCGGGTGTTCTTCGCCGCCGGCCCGACTTGGCTCAGTACTGCCCCCAATCCAAACATAGAAGCGTCTGTGTGAACAAGGAAACTTTTAGTTGGATCGGGTGCGGCCAATACAGGGGTATTGGTGAGGGCGTCCTTTAGCTGGCGGAAGGCTTCCTCACACTCTGGGGTCCAGGTTACCTGGCGGGGTTGGTTCTTACGGGTCAGATCAGTGAGGGGCTTGGCTACGCTGCTGTAATTGGGAACAAATTTCCTGCAATACCCCGCTGTCCCTAGAAACGCCATGACCTGGGTTTTAGTGCGTGGGGTGGGCCATTTGGCTATGGCCTCAATCTTGGCTGGTTCTGGTCGCTGTTTCCCACTTCCCACCCAATGCCCTAAATACTGAACCTCTGCTTTGTCCACGTGACACTTGTTTGGGTTCAGGGTGATTCCTGTCTTGTGGCCTTTTGAAACTGTTAAACTGTAAAGCGCTGCGGAATATGTTGGCGCTATATAAATAAAGATTATTATTATTATTGTTGTGGATCCTGTCCAATACTGTCTCCAGGTGATTTAGATGCTCTTCCCATGTCGCGCTGTAGATGGCGATGTCATCCAGGTAGGCACAAGCATAGTCCTGGAGACCATCCAGAAGCTGGTCAGCCAGCCTCTGGAAGGTCGCCGGGGCATTCTTCATCCCAAATGGCATAACTCGAAACTGGAATAAGCCAAACGGGGTGACAAATGCCAACTTGGGAATAGCATCAGGACTAAGGGGAATCTGCCAGTAGCCTTTGCATAGATCTATGGTGGTCAAATACTTTGCCCCCTTCAGCCGGTCTAACAACTCATCCACACGCGGCATGGGATACGCATCCGTCACCGTTTTCTCATTGAGCTTACGATAGTCTACACAGAACCATGTAGTCCCATCCTTCTTGGGCACTAACACAACGGGGGATGCCCAGGGACTATCTGACTCTTCAATGACCCCTAAACGCAACATCTCTTGTATCTCTTGTCGCATCCCTTCTCGTACAGAATCAGGGACGCGGAAGGGGAGTTGTCGCAGGGGGGTCGGATCCTGGGTCTCAACCTTGTGTTGTGCCAGGGGAGTGTACCCTGGTCTCCCCAAAAACATCCTCTGTCGCTGCCTCAACAACGCCTCTGCCTGCTGTCTCTCCCGGGGTCCTAGGTCTTCACCCCAGTGTACCTGGTCCCATGTTTTAGACTGAGTCCTTTCTCCTAAGACATCCGGCAAGGGAAGTCCAGCTAAATCCTCTATCAAGCCAACCACAACAAGGCCATCCCCAACTCCCCAGTTCAGGTGAATCCTGGCAGTAGGCAGTCGATGTATGGCTCCCCCTGCTACACGGACTGCCACTGTCCGGTCCATCTTCTCTTGGACCCGGAAGAAATGAGGCTTCAAAAGGGTCAGAGTTGCCCCGGAATATCTTAGTCCCTGCATACATTTCCCATTAACCAACACGACATGTCGATGCTTTTGTCGATTATCTGCCCGGGCTGCCTGCACAGGGTCTACTTCATGCAGCACTTCCTCCATCCCTTCCACCCCCTGGTTAGTCGTAGCCCCCAATGCCAGGTCAGCTTTGCCTTGGTAGCAGTGTAAAGTGGCCCGGCTGAAGGTAGCTGTTCCTGCCTTTGGCCACTGGTAAAAGCAGGGAAAACAACACAGGCAAAACCATAGATATCCTCTATTCATTATAATTAGGGTATAGTGCATATGAAGGAGGAAACAAATGCCTGTACATGGAATAATGCAGGACGCACCAAGTACTGCATAAGCAAAGAAACCACAAAAAATTGGTGCAACAAAGTCCAAAGAATTATGCCAAAATCTTTATTAAATATAAATATACAAAACAAGAATCAAACAGTAGTAATGGGTTAAAATCTGCTACAAAATACACAGAACGCATGGAAATGCAGGATCTTCACTGCGACAGCAGCCAGGCACTGTGCATTTGGAACAAAGGGCACCAATAGCCACTGCAGACCACATAGAAAAAATACTTAATAGTAACAAAAAAGTAAAAAGAGCCTGCTAAGATAAAGAACCAAATAGCACATAGGTAGAATAGTAACCCAGTAAGGTACCTGATCAGCTGATGACACAGGGAGACCGCGCACTCCAAGCCCACCCCAACGCGCGTTTCGGAGATGTCCTTCCTCAGGGGGCGTGTCGTGCAATTATCGCAAGTGGTTTATAAAGGTGCAGAACACCGTAAGCAGCCAATGCGCAGGGAGACCAGATCATGCGGGCGTACAGACCGGCGCCGGAAAGCACGGGCCCATGCAATCCGGCGTCAGACCGCGACCCGGAAGGAAGCAGTAAATTAGTCTCCACTGCGCATGACCGGAAAGGATCCCGCAGCCATATTCAAAAGGAGAAACCAAAAGGCACTATAATATAGAGATGCATGGGGCCGGAAACACAGTAGCAACCATATTTAAAAGGGGAAAGAATACCACGTACATAGAAGCGCTACGCAGCAGGTGAATGAAAATAGCTGTGCACATCATCAGATAAACAGCTCAATGCGATAAACCGTGTACATATCTATTGTAAAAAGATATAATTACTCATACATGGCACCAAAAAAGTGATTAGTGCAGATAATACAGTTAAAGCACTCATGTACACATGCAGTATATGACCATATAGTGGATAGCAATACATACAGCACAGCAATATGCATAAATATCAGATGGCAATAACAATATATCGTAGTAAGCATATAACAGCGGAGCTCTCTATATAATCATGACTACAAGAACAACCATTTATGGACATATATGTATATACAAAGAGCATGCTAACAAATCATCCAAAAATTGTGTACACAGTTAGTTGTGGAAGTGAATCCCATGATGCACCCATGCACTGGTAAGAAAAGTACCGCTTGCAGATAGATGGCACGACAGATAGCGTAATGATGCTGAAAGATAAAAATATTATTAATAAACAGACATAAAATAAAAGAACCATGTATAAATTCACAGACTATGTATACCAAAAAAGGGGGGAAGAGCAGCCGATTCAAAGAAAGGGAGCAAAAGAGAGATGTTCATTCAAACCGTGCGGGTGAACAGTGTTCAGCCGCCAGATCCATCTAGCTTCCAGTTGACTAAGACGTTTGGACAGATTGCCACCACGTATATTGATCTTAATACAATCAATTCCCCTTACTCTCAACAGAGCACTGTTGCAGTTATGGAGTAATTTAAAATGGCGGGGAATGGTTTTCAGGGTGGCTGGTTCCGCATGAGTGGCCGCCGCCTCAATGCCCAAAATGTGTTCCCTGATACGGACCTTAAGTTGTCTAGATGTTAGTCCAATATATATGAGTCCACAAGGACACGTGGCATGATATACCACATATCTTGTGGTACAGGTAATATGCTGGTTGATTTTATAGGTCCTAGTCCCATCGAAGTTGGTAAACGTATCAGCACGGTCCACATTAGGGCAGGCGACGCAGACACCACACGGAACACAGCCAACCCTCCTTGGAAATCTGTCCAAAAATGTTGATTTTTGATAATTGTCATAGTGACTGGAAACTAGAAGATCACCCAAGTTTTTACCACGTCTATATGCTATAGACGGTCTGTCGGGAATAATTTTAGCTAGGGTGGTATCCACCTTAAGTATGGGCCAAGCCTTCAAGACAGCGGAATGAACCCTATTGGACTGGGAGTTGAAGGTAGTAACCAAACGAGTTACTGACTTAGTAGAGGAGGACTGGAATCGTGACTGGTTATAAAGGAGCTCCTGTCTGGAAGAATGCTTTGCCCTGTGATATGCCTTCTTGAGCATACGGCGGCTATACCCCCTGGATATAAGGCGTTGTTTAAGTTCCTCCACCCTATGTTCGAAATCAGCATCCGTAGAGCAAATTCTACGGATGCGGAGGAACTGGCCTGTGGGGACCGATTTAATCATATGCTTAGGGTGACCAGATGTAGCATGGAGAAGGGTATTAGTAGATGTTACTTTTCTAAACACATCAGTCTGTAAAATACCAGACGAATCCCTTCTTATGGTCACGTCTAAGAAATCCAGCGTCACTTCACTTGAACAGAACGTCAGGTGAATATTGCAGTCGTTATTGTTCACCATACTAATAAATTGCGCAAGGTCGAACGGAGTGCCCTGCCAGACAAAGAAGATATCGTCAATATAGCGTGTCCACAATTGGACGCCTGCAGGTCTGAATGAGTCAATGACTCTGGCCATTCAGATTGATCAGCGTTTGCGGGAGCGCAAACCTGCGCACCATTTGGCGGTGTCTTCTGAACAGACACCTGAGTCTATGCAATGTGATAGAATTCTGACCAGAAGTGAACGGCAAAATTATAGACGGCAAAATGGGTTGTGCTTTTACTGTGGTGACTCAGCTCATGTTATCTCAGCATGCTCTAAGTGCACAAAAAAGATTGATAAATCTGTCACCATCGGTACTTTACAGCCTAAGTTTATTTTGTCTGTTACCCTGATTTGTTCCCTGTCATCTTACCCGGTTATGGCTTTTGTGGATTCAGGTGCTGCCCTGAGTCTGATGGATTTGTCATTTGCCAGGCGCTGTGGTTTTGTTTTGGAGCCTTTAAAATTCCCTATTCCACTAAGGGGAATTGATGCTACACCATTGGCTATGAATAAACCTCAGTACTGGACACAAGTGACCATGTGCATGACTCCTGTTCATCAGGAGGTGATTCGCTTTCTTGTATTGCATAATTTGCATGATGTTGTCGTGTTGGGCCTGCCATGGTTGCAGACTCATAATCCAGTCCTGGATTGGAAAGCAATGTCTGTGTCAAGTTGGGGTTGTCAGGGAATTCTTGGCGACGCTCCTGTGGTGTCAATTGCTTCATCCACTCCTTCTGAGGTCCCTGCGTTTTTGTCAGATTACCAGGATGTATTTGATGAGCCCAAACTCAGTTCTCTACCTCCTCATAGGGATTGTGATTGTGCTATAAATTTGATTCCTGGTAGTAAGTTTCCTAAGGGACGACTTTTCAATTTGTGAGTGCCGGAGCATGCTGCTATGCGGAGTTATATAAAGGAGTCTTTGGAGAAAGGACTTATTCGCCCCTCCTCCTCCCCTCTTGGTGCGGGGTTCTTTTTTGTGGCTAAGAAGGATGGTTCCTTGAGACCTTGTATTGATTATCGCCTTCTAAACAAAATCACGGTCAAATTTCAGTATCCTTTGCCATTGTTATCTGATCTGTTTGCTCGCATTAGGGGGTCTAGTTGGTTCACCAAGATAGATCTTCGTGGTGCGTATAACCTTGTGCGTATTAAGCAGGGTGATGAATGGAAAACTGCATTTAATACGCCCGAAGGCCATTTTGAGTACTTGGTGATGCCTTTTGGACTTTCTAACGCTCCTTCTGTCTTTCAGTCCTTTATGCACGACATCTTCCGCGAATATCTGGATAAATTTATGATTGTGTATCTGGATGATATTCTGTTTTTTTTCGGATGATTGGGAGTCCCATGTTAAGCAGGTCAGGATGGTGTTTCAGGTCCTGCGTGCCAATGCTTTATTTGTGAAGGGCTCAAAATGTCTTTTTGGAGTCCAGAAGGTCTCTTTTTTGGGTTTCATTTTTTCTCCTTCTGCTATTGAGATGGACCCAGTCAAGGTTCAGGCTATTCATGACTGGACTCAGCCTACATCTGTTAAGAGTCTTCAGAAGTTCTTTGGTTTTGCTAATTTTTACCGTCGCTTCATCGCTAATTTTTCTGGTGTTGTTAAGCCATTGACGGATTTGACCAAGAAGGGTTCTGATGTTACTAATTGGTCTCCTGCAGCTGTGGAGGCCTTTCGGGAGCTGAAGCGCCGGTTTTCGTCGGCTCCGGTCTTATGTCAGCCAGATGTCTCCCTTCCTTTCCAGGTCGAGGTTGATGCTTCTGAGATTGGAGCGGGGGCTGTTTTGTCGCAGAGAAGCTCTGATGGCTCTGTGATGAAGCCATGTGCTTTCTTTTCAAGAAAGTTTTCGCCTGCTGAGCGGAATTATGATGTTGGTAATCGGGAGTTGTTGGCTATGAAGTGGGCATTTGAGGAGTGGCGACATTGGCTCGAGGGAGCTAAGCATCGTGTGGTGGTCTTGACTGATCACAAGAATTTGATTTATCTCGAGTCGGCCAAGCGGCTGAATCCTAGACAGGCTCGTTGGTCGTTGTTTTTCTCCCGTTTTGATTTCGTGGTCTCATACCTGCCTGGTTCGAAGAATGTGAAGGCTGATGCTCTTTCTAGGAGTTTTGTGCCTGACTCTCCTGGTGATTCAGAGCCAGCTGGTATCCTCAGAGAAGGGGTGATTTTGTCTGCCATCTCCCCAGATTTGCGACGAGTGCTGCAGGAGTTTCAGGTGGATAGACCTTGACCATTGTCCACCGGAGAGACTGTTTGTCCCGGATAGATGGACCAGCAGAGTTATTTCCGAGGTTCATTCTTCGGTGTTGGCAGGCCATCCTAGGATTTTTGGTACCAGAGATTTGGTGGCTAGGTCCTTCTGGTGGCCTTCCTTGTCGCGGGATGTGCGTTCCTTTGTGCAGTCTTGTGGAATTTGTGCTCGGGCTACGCCTTGCTGTTCTCGTGCCAGTGGCTTGTTGTTGCCTTTGCCTGTCCCGAAGAGGCCTTGGACGTACATTTCCATGGATTTTATTTCAGATCTCCCTGTCTCTCAGAGAATGTCGGTCATTTGGGTGGTGTGTGATCGTTTTTCTAAAATGGTCCATTTGGTGCCCTTGCCTAAGTTGCCTTCCTCCTCCGAGTTGGTTCCACTGTTTTTTCAAAATGTGGTTCGTTTGCACGGGATCCCTGAAAATATTGTTTCCGACAGAGGATCCCAGTTTGTGTCTAGGTTTTGGCAGACCTTTTGTGCTAAGATGGGCATTAATTTGTCTTTTTCGGCGGCCTTCCATCCTCAGACGAATGGCCAAACCGAGCACACTAATCAGACTTTGGAAACCTATTTAAGATGTTTTGTTTCTGCTGATCAGGACGACTGGGTGACTTTCTTGCCATTGGCCGAGTTTGCCCTTAATAATCGGGCTAGTCCTGCTACTTTGGTTTTGCCTTTTTTTTTGTAATTCAGGGTTTCATCCTCGTTTTTCCTCGGGTCAGGTGGAGTCTTCTGACTGTCCTGGAGTGGATGTTGTGGTGGATAGGTTGCATCAGATTTGGAATCATGTGGTGGACAATTTGAAGCTGTCACAAGAGAAGGCTCAGCGCTTTGCCAACCGTCGTCGCTGTGTGGGTCCCCGACTTCGCGTTGGGGATTTGGTGTGGTTGTCTTCTCGCTTTGTTCCTATGAAGGTCTCCTCTCCTAAGTTTAAGCGTCGGTTTATCGGTCCTTATAAGATTTTGGAAGTCCTTAACCCTGTGTCATTTCGTTTGGACCTCCCGGCATCGTTTGCTATTCATAATGTGTTCCATCGGTCGTTGTTGCGGAGGTATGTGGTGCCTGTGGTTCCTTCGGTTGAGCCTCCTGCCCCTGTGCTGGTTGAGGGAGAATTGGAATACGTGGTGGAGAAGATCTTGGATTCTCGTATTTCTAGACGGAGGCTTCAGTATTTGGTTAAGTGGAAAGGCTATGGTCAGGAGGATAATTCCTGGGTTGTCGCCTCTGATGTTCATGCGGCCGATTTGGTTCGTGCCTTCCATGTGGCTCACCCTGATCGCCCTGGGGGTTTTGATGAGGGTTCGGTGACCCCTCCTCAAGGGGGGGGTACTGTTGTGAACTCCATTTTCAGGCTCCCTCTTGTGGTCACAGATGGTATTGTGTGACTTTGGTTTTTTGGCTCCCCCTGGTGGTTTGGTTTATTATCCTGCGGGTCTGCTGGATCAGCTGCCTCGTTATTCACCAGGGAGGCTCCTATTTAGCTCTGCTTCACTTCCACTTGTTACCGGCTGTCAATGTATTCAGTGCTATTCTGATTACTCCTGATTATCTCGTTTTCTGCCTCTTCAGGATAAGCTAAGTTCTGTTTGAATATTTTTTGCTCATCTGCCTGCAATATGATTTCTGTGTATGATGAGTCTAGTCCAGCTTGCTAACATGTGATTTCTTTTTGCTGGTAAGCTCTGGGGTACGGAGTTGCTTCCCCCGCACCGTTAGTTGGTGCGGGGGCTCGAGCAATCTCTGCGTGGATATTTTGAATAGGGTTTTTTATTGACCGCACAGTTTCCTTCCTATTTTCTGCTATCTAGTATTAGCGGGCCTCATTTGCTAAATATGATTTCATCTCTGCGTTTGTGCTTTCCCCTTAACTCACCGGTAATATTTGTGGGGGGCTATTCTATATCTTTGGGGTCACTCCACTGAGGCAAGTGAGGACTTACTTTCCCTCCAGGAATAGTCAGTTTCTCAGGCCGTGACGAGACGTCTAGGATTTTTAGGTAACGTTCCACGGTTGCCTATAGTTGTTTGCGGATAGGATCAGGTTGCGGTCAATCTAGTTACCACTTCCCCAGAGCTAGTAGTCTGTTCAGTTACTTAGCTAGTCTGACCTGCGATCCTTGCCACTAGGATCATAACAGGCATCATGATGTTCAATGGCCAGACGAGCGGCCTCCTCAAGAGTCGTTGGCCGCCTGTCCCGAAGCCATTACTGTGTCTCGGGGGTTAGCCCATTAAAGAATCATTTTAACAAGAAGAGCTGGAGGACGTCCTCCTTAGTGGTTGCTTGGCTCCCTTGTACCCTCTGTAACAGTGACCACCGTAATTTACAGGCCCATTCAGCGTGGGTATCGGTTGCGCATTTTATAAGTCCGCGGAACTTTTGGTGGTATGCCTCTGGTGTCAGTGCATACTGGGCCAAGATCACTTCTTTGATCCGCTGATAGTCCATACAGTCCTCATCAGGTACTGTACGATAGGTGTCCGCTGCCCGGCCTGTCAGCTTGCTGGCCAGAATCTGAACCCGTTCCTCCGGCTTCACTTGATGAAGGGCACACTGCCGCTCGTAGTCCTGCAGAAAGCCATCAATGTCTTCCTCTGCCTCCCCCAACTGTCGGAAGGCATTATACTGGATCTTTTTGTAGCTTACTGTTGAAGGTACCTGGTCGGAGGCCAGAGCTCCCCCTGCTCGCTGACTCTCCTCTCTCCGCTCTGCCATCTCCATCTTGGCCAGCTCCACTTTGGTCCGCTCTGCCATCTCCATCTTGGCTAGCTCTATCCTGGTCCGCTCGACCATCTCTCCTTCAGATCAGTACTCACATCAGCCATCACCTTTCGTATGATCTCTACAGCAGGTTTTGGGCCATAGAACGCCAGTCTGTTTTTTACCTCCCTCTGGAATTCAGTCTCCTCCACGTTGGAGGGCGCTGCAATATCGTGTTCCATGATGGCTGCTATCAAATCTGCTTTTGTTTTGTTGCTGGCGATTAACCCTCTGGCTTCCACTAGATCTTTTAATGTAGTCCTCTTTAACTTCTGGTAGTTGTTTTCCATTCATTCCTTTCCTCCTGTAGACGGGGTATCACATCCCGCTGTCTGCCACCAGTGTAACGGGGGTCTACCGTGCTGGAGTACCTCTTTCAGTACCACACCGTGTTTCAGGAGGTCCACTCTGCTTTGGCTGGAGTCTAAATGAAGGATGCTGGCTGGAATTGCTTGGTTACATGGGCGCATATAAAAGATTACTGCTTATATATCACACAGATACAGAGGGCAGGCCCATTGAAAAGCGGCAGACCAGACATACATTACAATAGCCGCAGGGGGCCGGAGCCTGCCGATATTTACTGTGGGAATTACAAAGGTGGGAGAGGTCAGAAGGGGGATATCTTGTCCCCTCTGCCCAGGGGCACAGCCTGTGGGCTCATGCATTAGGGACATACATCTCACATGGAACCTATTATACATACATATAACTGCATAACATAATCTGGGTGCTGAGGGGTTCTGTAACAGTCGCGGCCTCTGTCGGTCATGGAAATCCAAGTCGCTGATTGGTCGCGGCAAAACATCCATGACCAATCAGCGACGGGCACAGTCCGGTGGCAAAATGGCCACTCTTTCCTCCCTGCAGTCAGTGGCCGGCGCCCGCATACTCCCCTCCAGTCACCGCTCACACAAGGTTAACCCCTTTCTGCCAGCTGACGGAATAGTACGTCAGCTGGCAGATCCCCTGCTTTAAGGTGGGCTCCGGCGGCGAGCCCACCTTAAAGCCGCGACATGTCAGCTGTTTTGTACAGCTGACATGTGCGCACAATGAGCGCGAGCGGAATCGCGATCCACCCGCGCCCATTAACTAGTTAAATGCCGCCATCAAGCGCTGACAGCGGCATTTAACTAGCGCTCCCGGCCGCGCGGCCGGAGCTGCTCGCACTGCTGACCCCCGTCACATGATCGGGGGTCAGCAGTGCATCGCCATAACAACCAGAGGTCTCCTTGAGACCTCTATGGTTGTTGATGGCCGATTGCTTTGAGCGCCACCCAGTGGTCGGCGCTCAAAGTACACCTGCCTTTCTGCTACATAGAGGTGATCTGTATGTCACCTCTATGTAGCAGAGCCGATCGTGTTGTGCATGCTTCTAGCCTCCTATGGAGGCTATTGAAGCATGCCAAAATTAAAAAAAAAAAGTGGTTAAAAATATAAAAAAAATAAAAAATATATAAAAGTTCAAATCATCCCCCTTTCGCCCCAATCAAAATAAAACTATTAAAAAAAAATCAAACCTACACATATTTGGTATCGCCGCGTTCAGAATCGCTTGATCTATCAACAAAAACAAAGGATTAACCTGACCGCTAAATGGCGTAGCGAGAAAAAAAATCAAAACGCCAAAATTACATTTTTTTGGTCGCCGCCACATTGCATTAAAATGTAATAACGGGCGATCAAAAGAACGTATCTACACCAAAATGGTACCATTAAAAACGCCAGCTTGGCATGCAAAAAATAAGCCCTCACCCGACCCCAGATCATGAAAATTGGAGACGCTACGGGTATCGGAAAATCGTGCAATTTTTTTTTTTTAGCAAATTTTGGAATTTTTTTTCACCACTTAGATAAAAAATAACCTAGACATGTTAGGTGTCTAAGAACTCATAATGACCTGGAGAATCATAATGGCAGGTCAGTTTTAGCATTTGGTGAACCTAGCAAAAAAGCCAAACAAAAAACAAGTGTGAGATTGCACTTTTTTTGCAATTTCATCACACTTGGAATTTTTTTCCTGTTTTCTGTTACACGGCATGGTAAAACCAATGGTATCGTTCAAAAGTACATCTTGTCCCGCAAAAAATAAGCCCTCACATGGCCATATGGACGGAAAAATAAAAAAGTTATGGCTCTGGGAAGGAGGGGAGCGAAAAACGAAAACGAAAAAACGGAAAAAGCTCCGGGGGTGAAGGGGTTAATGCTGGCGGTAACGGACCACGTTATGCCGTGGGTAACGCACTCCTTTACCGCTGCTATTAACCTTGTGTGTCCCCAACTTTTTACTATTGATGCTGCCTATGCGGCATCAATAGTAAAAAGATCTAATGTTAAAAATAATAAAAAAACAAAAAACCTGATATTCTCACCCTCCGTCATCCGACGATGCGCTCGTACCTTCCGCCATCTTCCGTTCCCAGAGATGCATTGCGAAATTATGTAGAAAAATAAGGCTAAAAGCCACAGCCAGCTCACCGACAGACCGAAGTAGCACGGAGATTTCGTGCAGACCAAGACGTGCAGCAATGGAAGATGAGGAAAAGATATGTACTCCAGCTCCTTAAAATATTGAAATTCTTTATTGGTGCATATAAATATAGCGTGATTAAAATCCTTGCTCAAAGGTGGATGCAGTCATGAGGATAGACAACGCGTTTCGATCTATGCGATCTTAATCATGTCTGTTGTCTATCCTCATGACTGCATCCACCTTTGAGCAAGGATTTTAATCACGCTATATTTATATGCACCAATAAAGAATTTCAAGATTTTAAGGAGCTGGATTACACATCTTTTCCTCATCTTCCATTGTGAAATTACCCAGAAGACTTAGCGGTCTCGTGAGACCGCTAAGTCATCTGGGTAATTTCGCAATGCATCCTGGGAACGGAAGATGGCGGCAGCCGCGCGCGTATCGCCGGAGCTTCGCTGGATCCCAAGGGGTGAGTATATAACTATTTTTTATTTTTATTATTTTTTTAACAGGGATATGGTGCCTACACTGCTGTATTATACAGTACTACATGTGCTGTGTTAGATACCGCGTGGCTGCTATATACTACCTGGCCAGTGTTACATACTATGTGGGCTGTGTTATGTACTGCGTGGGCTGTGCTATTTATTATGTGGCCATTGTTATATACTGCGTGGGCAGTGTTATATACTATGTGGCTGCTATATACTGCGTGGGCTGTGCTATATATTACGTGGTCAGTGTTATATACTGCGTGGCCTGTGTTATATACTACGTCGCCTGTGTTATATAATGCGTGGCTGCTATATACTGCGTGGGCTGTGTTATATAGTACGTGGGCTGTGTTATATACTGTTTGGGCTGTGTTATATACTGCGTGGCCACTGTTATATATTGCTTGGCCTGTATTAACACATCGGGTATTCTACAATATGTATGTATGTATATAGCAGCCACATAGTATATAGCACAGGCCACGTAGTATTTGTCTGCTACATACTACATGGCTCCTATATACTACATGGCCTGTGCTATATACTATGTGGCTGCTATATACATACATAAAAACATATTCTAGAATACCCGATGCGTTAGAATTGGGCCACCATCTAGTATTAAATATGACTCTAATAGCACCACAACTTCATTCACCAATGTTATGCAACATATATTTGTTAATTATTTGTATGAATATCACATTACTTTCTGTGGGCGACAAAACATTTGTCTTGCCAAAATCTGACCATTCTGTGTCCATTAGCTGATCAATATTTCTGCATTGATGCCAATTTATTTTCTTAACCTAAACCACATTTCGGAGGGTTTCAGCTTTCAAAAGAATAATTTATACAACCAATGGAAGAATTTAACGTCAGGTTATAAGCTTTTATTTACATAACATGGATAAGAGACATAACTTCTGTCACGGAGTGTACACCCTATTGTATATCATGGAGAATAATCCCTTGTTCTGAACCTTACTCCATAACCAGAACTGAGAGCTGCTGAAGGATTTACATACAGTGGGTACGGAAAGTATACGAAAAAAAACAGAAATATAGAAATTGTTGCATAAAAAGAAAAACTGAAATATCACTTGGATAAGCGACATCATTTCTGTCAGGGAGTGTATAGGTTAGTGCTGTCTTCTTTAGATAGAGTACCATTTCATAGCTCAGGTGTTGGTTCATGATATACTTGACTGGTATTGTGGAGGACTTCATAGTCCTGGTTCAGGCAAGTGGAGGTTCTTACATTGTTTTATCAGGTCTTTGTAACATCTTCCAAGTGGTGACATCTTTTTCCACTATTCTATATATTCTGTTTTGTTCCGTCCACGAAGAATGTGACCTCATGTTCTAACATAACGCTTATTTCACGTCAAGGCAACTTTTCACAAAAGGTTTCTCATCTGAAAGTGAAGGAGGTTATGATTACCTTAGATTTACCTAAAGAAAAAGAAAACCCTTCTGTTTTCTGAAGGCATTACTGTTTGAGCACAGGAATCACCAAAGCTTATTCAAGTGAAAAGTCGAATAAGTGGAGCCAGGCATTTTTTCTATGCTTATGCGAATTCAAACAAGTGCCTTTACGTCCGCGAGCCAAGCTCCAGATATGAACAGACAGCTCTGTCACCCTTAATCCCCTTTCATGCTTATGGAGGGAAAGTACAGCGTGTTTGTTTTCTTTCTGGTGTCTGGAGCTGCCAGACTTCTGAGTTTCTGCAATTTCTCTACTGTAGCCACATAAACAAAATAAAGTCTAACGACAGTGTGACAATTGTCAATGGGAAAACTAGTTGTGGGAAGAGGCTATGGCAGAATCACATCCTCCGTATCTCATCGTAAGAATTCTGAAAGCCAGATTTCTTTGAAATACATCATCATTTAAAAACTCAATTAACACAACGGTTTTCATCGCTAGCACAGTTATACATTGGATCCCTTGGATTCCAAAGCTTATTATGTAGCATGGGCAAACATTATATGCAACATCTACTACTCATATCCTTGTTTATGGCAGGACAGCCCTAAGGACATCTACTACTCATATCATTGTATGTGGCAGGACAGCCCTAAGGACATCAGAAGCAAGGGTGTAAATGTGACGCTCACCTTTGCATCTGTTTTAGTTATATTATTATTGCAAAACAATGGGGAGACAAAGAGCGCAATAGGGTCTTATCCACATTACACAGAGGAGAATATACACCAAATTTGCTCACCTGGTTAGGTAGAGATTAGAGCATGTACAGGTCCTTCTCAAAAAATTAGCATATAGTGTTAAATTTCATTATTTACCATAATGTAATGATTACAATTAAACTTTCATATATTATAGATTCATTATCCACCAACTGAAATTTGTCAGGTCTTTTATTGTTTTAATACTGATGATTTTGGCCTACAACTCCTGATAACCCAAAAAACCTGTCTCAATAAATTAGCATATCAAGAAAAGGTTCTCTAAACGACCTATTACCCTAATCTTCTGAATCAACTAATTAACTCTAAACACATGCAAAAGATACCTGAGGCTTTTAAAAACTCCCTGCCTGGTTCATTACTCAAAACCCCCATCATGGGTAAGACTAGCGACCTGACAGATGTCAAGAAGGCCATCATTGACACCCTCAAGCAAGAGGGTAAGACCCAGAAAGAAATTTCTCAACAAATAGGCTGTTCCCAGAGTGCTGTATCAAGGCACCTCAATGGTAAGTCTGTTGGAAGGAAACAATGTGGCAGAAAACGCTGTACAACGAGAAGAGGTGACCGGACCCTGAGGAAGATTGTGGAGAAGGACCGATTCCAGACCTTGGGGAACCTGAGGAAGCAGTGGACTGAGTCTGGTGTGGAAACATCCAGAGCCACCGTGCACAGGCGTGTGCAGGAAATGGGCTACAGGTGTCGCATTCCCCAGGTAAAGCCACTTTTGAACCATAAACAGCGGCAGAAGCGCCTGACCTGGGCTACAGAGAAGCAGCACTGGACTGTTGCTAAGTGGTCCCAAGTACTTTTTTCTGATGAAAGCAAATTTTGCATGTCATTCGGAAATCAAGGTGCCAGAGTCTGGAGGAAGACTGGGGAGAAGGAAATGCCAAAATGCCTGAAGTCCAGTGTCAAGTACCCAGTCAGTGATGGTGTGGGGTGCCATGTCAGCTGCTGGTGTTGGTCCACTGTGTTTCATCAAGGGCAGGGTCAATGCAGCTAGCTATCAGGAGATTTTGGAGCACTTCATGCTTCCTGGCACCTGCTCACAGTGCCAAAACCACTGGTAAATGGTTTACTGACCATGGTATTACTGTGCTCAATTGGCCTGCCAACTCTCCTGACCTGAACCCCATAGAGAATCTGTGGGATATTGTGAAGAGAAAGTTGAGAGATGCAAGACCCAACACTCTGGATGAGCTTAAGGCCGCTATTGAAGCATCCTGGGCCTCCATAACATCTCAGCAGTGTCACAGGCTGATTGCCTCCATGCCACGCCGCATTGAAGCAGTCATTTCTGCCAAAGGATTCCCGACCAAGTATTGAGTGCATAAATGAACATTATTATTTGATGGTTTTTTTGTTTGTTATTAAAAAACACTTTTATTTGATTGGACGGTTGAAATATGCTAATTTATTGAGACAGGTTTTTTGGGTTATCAGGAGCTGTAGGCCAAAATCATCAGTATTAAAACAATAAAAGACCTGACAAATTTCAGTTGGTGGATAATGAATCTATAATATATGAAAGTTTAATTGTAATCATTACATTATGGTAAATAATGAAATTTAACACTATATGCTAATTTTTTGAGAAGGACCTGTAGATAGCGGCTGCTGCAGATCCACAGGTCTTCACTGACCAGAGAAAATAATGTCTTCAAAGGCAGATTTGTAGTTAAAATTCTGCACTGCCGCTAAGATGAATTTCAGGAGAGTATAGTTGATTCACAGTTGAAGTGTTACTTTCACTTTGTTTCTGCCCTCACTTCGAGCTCTGGTTCGCTGCTTAAATTGTTACTCTTATGTACGTGACGCAATTTTAAACTCACTAATTATAATTTTCCTAATTTTAGATCACCGCAAACCACCACAAATTAATTTTCATATATATTTATATTTTTTAATGGAAAATAATAAAACATGATTTTATTCCACATTCAATGTAAAGATTCCAATGGGCTTTCGATAAGAAAATAGCAGCTTGTTGATTTCACACGGTAGTTCATCTGTAAGGCATTCGCTTCCGAACTGGAATAACTCCTTTTCTTACAGGTTCTTGTCCATTTAAGTAGAGATCGTGTTTTTTTTTATTTTATTATTTCCTCCTTAATGTTGCAAATTTGGAACTATTGTCTAGAAATATAAAATAAGTCATTGTATTTTTGACATTATATATAGCTCTCTAATCGTTTGAATTGTTAATGATGTGTTATCATTGAACTTTGACACTGAATCATCTGACCTGGTGGAGCTCTTTTTTTTTTAACCTAGCAAAACTATTTATACCTGTGATGCCTGTATATTCTGTGTGGTATTTCCTGATGAAGGGGGCATGAGACCCCTGAAACACGTTGAATAAAACCACTGTGAATCAACTGTACTCTCCTGAAATTCATCTTAGCGGCAGCGCAGAATTTTAACTACAAATCTCCCTTTGAAGACATTAGTTATATTATTGGCAGTATTTTGATCACTGTCTTTGTTTAGGCAATGAATGAGAAGATTCAAGTTAGTAAAAAATAACAGTATTGCCACTATGGGTAAGGGTGAAACAAGCAAATCATTAATCCTCCTCACTGACTATAAAAACTGATTTTGTAACAATCGGCAAAACGCTTGTATAGTGTTCATTGGTCTAGACCAGGGGTCTCACCTGTGGTGTGAGGGTGGTTGTTAAAATTTAAATATTGCACAAAACAGATGTCCGGTGGGTCACAATGCTTGATTACATAGAGGGCCACCAACACTTTTTCTGGGGATTGCCTAACTGTGTTATTGTTTTGACAGAGCCCCTGATTTTCCATTTGTTAATCATGGTTTGAACGCTACTGACTGGCATTATCAATTCCTTGGATATCTTTTTGTATCCCTTTCCTGTTTTATACAGCTTAATTACCTTTTCCCATAGATCCATTGACAATTCTTTTGATTTCCCCTTGACTCACAACCCAGAAACATCAGTGGCTGGATGAAAGATGCAAGAGTCTGTCTGGATCCTAGTAACTCACTCACCTTTTATACACAAACACCGATTACAAGCAAACAGGTCAGAGGTGAGGATGTTACCTTTAGTAGCCATTCAAACTCATTTGTGTCAACTTCTGTGCATGTTATCAGGCCAAAATCACCAGAGCATGTAAACTTTTGATCAGGGTCATTTGGATGTTTTGGGTTGTCATCATTATTTAAAAAGAAAAAAACACAGTAGTTTGACAATAAATGGCTTCACCCAACCACTAACCATGAGTGGAGAAAACATTTTGGTGTTATCATTCATATTCTCTGAAAAAAGGCCAAGAAAGCAAAAATTCTGCTGGGTTATGTAAACGTTTGAGCACAACTGTAACTCTTTTTTTGCACCTCTAACCATTACAATTTTAACTAATATGCCACTCGCTTTGCAGGCACATGTTGATTATTTTAGATAATGTTAATAAAAGTTATTTTTTTAATCCCTTTACTTTTGCTATATAATTAGTGTTGAGCGATACCTTCCGATACTTGAAAGTATCGGTATCGGATAGTATCGGACGATACTCGAAAAATATCGGATATCGCCGATACCCGATACCAATACAAGTCAATGGGACACAAGTATTGGAAGCTATCCTGGATGGTTCCCAGGGTCTGAAGGAGAGGTTAGGACCTGCGATGACGTCGCGGCTTGTGATTGGTCGCGTGAGCGGTCACATGAGCGGCACGCGACCAATCACAAGCCACGACGTCATCGAGGGTCCTAAACTCCTCATTCTTAGGAACGGAGGCTGCCGGTTACAATCGGTAAGGTCCAGGGGCCGCCGGACGGGTGAGTATATCCATATTTTTTATTTTAATTCTTTATTTTTTACATGAATATGGATCTCAGGGCCTGAAGGAGAGTCTCCTCTCCTCCAGACCCTGAGAACCATACACTGGGAACTTCCGATTCCGATTTCCGATACCACAAAAATATCGGAACTCGGTATCGGAATTCCGATACTGCAAGTATCGGCCGATACCCGATACTTGCGGTATCGGAATGCTCAACACTATATATAATACGTTAACTAACTAGAGACCATTTACCCTTTTCCAGCTATATTTCTTACACTGCTGTCTTTCCTGTCTGATATAGTACTGGAGATACCTTACATGCTGGCATAAGAATAGGCTCCTCATATTGCTATTAACCCTGTCTATCTGATCTACCACAGAAGATATCAGGGGTGATGAAGCAAGAATAGACTGCTCTCACTGCTGTCCACTCTGTCTTTCTGATCTAATACTGTACATACCAGGAGTGCTGCGGTAAGAGCAGGTTGCTCACACTGCTGTGCACCATGATTTTCTTAACTAATATTGGAGATTCCTTGGCTGCTCTAGTAAGATGAGGCCACTCACACTGCTGTCCACCTTGTCATTCTGATCTAATACAGGAGATACCAGCTGTGCTGAGGTAAGAAGAGTCTTCTCATACTGCTGTCCACCCTGTCATTCTGATCTAATACAGGAGATACCAGCTGTGTTGAGGAAAGAAGAAGTTGCTAACACTGCTGTCAACTCTGTCTATCTGATTTAATACAGGAGATACCAGCTGTGCGGAGGTAAGAAGAGGCTGCTCACACTGCTGTCCACCCTGTCATTCTGATCTAATACAGGAGATACCAGCTGTTTTGAGGTAAGACGAAGTTGCTTACACTGCTGTCAACTCTGTCTATCTGATTTAATACTGGAGATGCCAGGGATGCTAAGGTAAGAGGATGTTGCTCACACTGCTGTCCTCCCTATTTATTTTATCTTATATTGGAGATACCAAGGGTACAGAGGTAAGTAACGTGATGCTGATCACACCATCGCTCTGAATACTGAGCTGCTTCTGTCAACTGGAGATAATTTCACTGTATTTGGTAGAGGTTGAAGAAGAGTAGGGATTTCATTGTAAATATCAAAAAAGCTCTTTTGATACTAGTTTTTGTCACCTAGCACAGTGAAACATTGTAATTGATCTCACTTTACCCACTTTCGATAATCCTTTGTTAGGGCACACGGGATGCGTATGTTGTCATCTTAATAGTCTGCTGCCAAATTGCATATGAGAGGTTTACGGCCGGAGAAATACACAGGACAGAGCAAGTCGTGTTTCAAATAATTTCTGATTTATTGCTCAAAAAGTAGAGTCTTTTATAGAGAGAAAGTAGGTGTTTTCCACACACATTACCTCATTTCTCTTTAGCTAATAATTATTGCAAGTTATTGCAGTCTTTGCTGATTACACATATTCCATGTCATTATCTTTATTACTATACGATCATTAATGGTTATTGCTAGGTCAAGCTGACATTTGTCTTGCACGTATAATATCGATCTTTGGTTTATGAGGAGGGGGCAATTTCCCAATGTGCAGGTACATTTACTTTTTATAAGCTGGGCAGATTATACAGCCATCCCATAGTCCATCTGGAGGTTGACATAACCTGGTACAGAAAATTAACTTACCAAAAGAGGTAAATCTTGTGACAATGATGAATCGGAGAACATTAAAGCTACATGATTCTAATATTTAGCAAAGTGTTCATTTTTAAGTATAAGTTTGATTTTAATATATCTCATATGCCATATAATATCTATATATATAATTGTCTAAGGGTTTTTCTGTCTGTCTGTCTGTCCTGGAAATCCCGCGTCTCTGATTGGTCGAGGCTGCCAGGCCTCGACCAATCAGCGACGGGCACAGCATGGCGACGATGATGTCATAAAGGTTGCCTCGACCAATCAGCGATGGGCACAGCATGGCGAAGATGATGTCATAAAGGTTGCCTCGACCAATCAGCGACGGGCACAGTCTGCCGCGAATTCGCCTCGACCAATCAGCGACGGGCACAGTATCGACGTAGATGTCATAATGGTTGCCATGGCGACGATGATGTCATAAAGGTTGCCTCGACCAATCAGCGACGGGCACAGTCTGCCGCGAATTCTGGAATTATCATTGTCCATATACTACGGGGACATGCATATTCTAGAATACCCGATGCGTTACAATCGGGCCACAATCGTGTATATATATATATACAGTATATATATATATATATATATATATATATATATATATATATATATATATATATATTATCTCCTTTACACCTTGAACCAGTTCTCAATGGGTAGTCCTACAAAGTCACTAAAATGCAAAGAATATTGGGATCAACCAGACTTATGCTTCTTCATCTCTCTAAGACTACTCCATGGTCTGCTATATGTAAGACCTCAATGTGAATTGTAAAATTGAAATACGCATAATTATTTTACATGAGCAAAGCAGGTGATTTATCCACCGATAGGGGGAGGTTAAAGTTGTGATGCAGCGGGTTATATTTCAATCACTAAAAATACAAATTTTCACTGTAAAGTTTTATTACAAATGCAAACGAAAAGCAACATGGGACGTTCTTGTTACCTAATGACAGGTTCCGTTTCACCACTGAAATGAAATATAGATTTAATAAGCTTTGACATCCGTAATGTAAAGAAAGCATGATGTGTTCTTTGAAGGCTTTGAACCTGATATGGCATTTGAGGCATTTAAACCTCTGGCCATTAATAAGTAATCCCTCTCACTAGTTGTGAATGTGTATTATTTCCAACAAGATTAAAACAAGTGTACATTACCGTTCCCTAGAAAATTCTCCTTGATTATTAATGTGCTCCTATTGTTCCTCATTGTTTGCGTTCAAAGTGAGATGTAACCCATATGAAATATTCATGGCCACTGGTTAAAGAGATTATTGAGAATATTAATACATTTATACGTGAGCTTAGCTGCTCTGTTGGCCTATGCAGGGCAGGAGAGAGCTGGCTGTCAAATGCAGACAGGAAAATAGCACTATTAAAGCAAAGGCCTATGTAAAGTCAACTTTTAATTGTGTATTAGGGAATTACATTATGGACACTTCCTTAAAGGGGTCATCTTACCCTTGGCAAACAAGTGAATTATATTAAGATGATAGGCATCCATGTAACTCAGTCTAGACAATAAATGGATGATATGCAACTTTTGTGGGTCAACAAGCAATAAAGGAATTGTTACATTTCATTGGTTTATAAAGCAATATGAGACAGGATAAAGAAGACGGTTATCTAGGGTAGGAAATCCCTTTCAACTTTCTCCTCTACAGAATAATAACTTAATATAGGTGGGATATCTGTTCAGGATCTTCGTTTATTGGACAAAGTGGAGAACCTTGGTTGACCTGTCCTGTCTGTCTGTCCACAGATAACCCATGAATGGACAATGTATAATTACTCCTATGGTGTCACTGCAGGGAAACTGAACATTTACTGCAAAGTTTCCACACATATTCCAGCTGATCCTTGACTGTCCACCCCTTTAATGAATCCCTAAATTAGCACCAGGGCCCCCATTTACCTTGTACAATGGTGACATATGAGTCCCCTCCAGGGTTGCCAATTTGATTTTTTTTCTGTGCAGCTTATTAAAAAAACACAAACAGCCAAGATTTTTTAAGAGCACATCAGAAAATCATAATAAAACAATAAGATTTTAATTGCTACATGGCTGTAGTCCGTAACTCTGTTATGAAGACATCAGCGGCACAGATTGTTCACTGTAAAATGGTAATAATGACAATCAGAATAATCTGTATAAGTTTCTTCACCTTCAAACAAAATCATGGCGCCTCCAGTTTTTACAATCGCTCTTCTGAAGACACGCTCTACTGAAGACATTGCAGACTCATGGCAGACACACTAGAAAGTGTCGGGTGTCGGAGCACGTGACTCACTTCGCTAAACAAAGGAAAGATCTCAGAGTGAGTGAAGTAAATAACAAAAAATCAAACAAAGAATCAAGCAATTAATCTTAACAAAAATTCAACCTACGTACTAAAGATAAACAGAAGAGAGGTGCAAAATATTGCACAGAAAGAACAAGGCAAAAATCCTTAGCTCAAAGCTCACAGACTGGCTCCAAACATCAATACAATGTCAGAACATCTAAATGAATCTATCACCAGGAAGAAACGCCTGCTAAGGACAGGATATAAATCTGTACCCAGAGGGTGATAGGTGGACAAACGAAAACACCTGTGTTAAGCTAGACAGACTGAAGCCAGAAAACAGAACCAAAACACCTATAGAAAAGCTGTGTCTCCTGTTCCTTGGCAGAAAGATAAGCTGACCTCAAAGCACAAGATAAAGTGATCAATTTCATAATCATAACAGTTTAAACAACATGGTGGAAGAGTATGTGTCCAAATGTCTCTACGTATTGAGAGATGGGACTAGCCCATATAACTTCTGGGTCTCCAAATTGAACACATGGCCTGAGCGAGCACTTTATGCCTTAGAGGTGCTGGTCTGCGCTATGGCAAGTGTACTGTTGGAAGTTTGCTTAGCACGGCAGGAGGTTTGATCACAGACCGGTGTATGTGCCTGTCCACAGCCAATATGGGAAAGATCACATTCATAAAAATGAACTAGGCATGGATCCCACAGGATTTGTCTGTACCTGTGGCTAAATAGAGAAGTATACCAGCTCCATCCATTGTTAGACTCTACCACAAGCAGGGATGCAGAGTACACATAGTGGCTTTGTTTCACAGTACTCCCACAGGCAGGGATGCAGAGTTCAATTATGTAGAAGAGTAGAGTAGAATTATATTTTATGCACACTATTTACAAAGAGACGGCTGCAGAGTATAATAATTTTTTAGGCACACTACTCGTACAGACACAGCAGTAGAGTAGAATTATTTTTTAAGCCCGGCCACAACTTGTACAGACACAGTGGTAGAGAAAAATTGCTTTTTTGGCAAACAAAGGGCACAGACACAGCAGCAGAGTAGAATTATTTTTTAGACACACTATCAGTACAGACGCAGTGTTAGAGTAATTTTATTTTTTAGGCCCGGCCACAACTTGTTCAAACACAGCGGTAGAATAAAATTATTGCTAAGGCCTACAAATGACACAGAGTACAGAGTACACACAGAGGCTTAAAGGCACAGAACTCCCATAGACAGGGTTGCATTGTACACATAGACGCGTAAAGGCACAGTAGTCCCATAGGCGGGGTTGCAGAGTACTGCTACAGGTGGGGTTGATGGGTACACACTGAGGCTTTTTGGTACAGTACTCCCACAGGTGGGGTTGTAGAGTGCGCACAAAGGCTTAAAGGCACAGTTCTGCCACGGTCGGGGGTGCAGAGTATACACAGAGGCTTAAAGGCACAGTACTCCTACAGATATGGGTGCAGAGTACACACAGTGGCTTTTGGCACAGTACTCCTACAGATATAAGGGCAAAGTACACACAGCAGCTTTTTGACACAGTACTCCAACTGAGATGCATGCAAAGTACACACAGAGGCTTTTTTGCAGAGTACGTACAAACAAATTCTAATACTGTCTCTCACACTAATCAGAGAAGAATTGAGGCTGCACTCATGATTCGGCATTTATACAGACTGGGTCACGTGGTGAGCCAGCCAATCACAGACATACCGATCCTTGGCATGGCTGTGAGGGCTCGGAAAGTGCCCACATACAAAAAGCTTGTTGATTGGCTGTGCTGCAGCCTTTCAACAAACTTTATTTGGCATCCGAATCTGAAGAGTAAACTGGACATCCGGTAAAAAGTCCGTGTTCGGGGTTTGGTAATGGGCACTAGGTGCCCCGTACAAACCCAGAACTTTACAGCTCGGGTTCGCTCATCCCTACTCATGAGAAATGGAGCAATATTCCTTAGAAATGCTGCAAGAACCTGGTGTCTGGCTTTGTATCTTTTAGCAGAAGGTCATAACAGCCAATGGGCTCTACTAATTACTACAGACATATCATGAAGGGGATTAGTAAACTTAAAACTGCTGTAGTCAGTAAAAATAGTGTTTTGTGATGAATTTGGAGAATTAGTTATGTTTAGCTATTTAAATTGTTCTCTTCTCATTTTTTTTTACAAACAGCAGAAAGTTTATACATTTTTGATTGCACAGTTGAATTTTTTATCCTCATCATGTCAATTCTTTCTGCAGATCTTCATTATAGATTCACCCTTTGCAATGCATTGGATTAGGTTCACAAAAAATATGTGACAAAATCCACACATAGTCAATGCAAAATTTTCTGCAATAATATTGCAAATAAACAGCGGATTCTCTGTGAGAGACTGGCACCAAATCTGACTTGTCTGAATTTACGCTGAAAGTGTGCAAGCCCTTTAATATATTTGGTGCATTTTTTATTTTCTAATAGTAAGAAAATAAAATCTACAGTTCTTATGAACTATTACAAATTTGTGCCAACTTTTGCACCATCGCCAGACATTTTAATTAGTAAAGCTATTTAATACTATGGAGGAATTTTTCAAGAATTGTCTACCAGCATTGAAGAGAAAAAGAAAGATAATTTTGGGTCACATACAACAGCCCAGCAGACATAGTGCAATTTATGTCAGGAATTTCATTATATTACAGTTGAAATCTATGTCATCTTATTGCTGGATAACATTTTAGGTTGTGGTGCATGAGTAGCCCAAAATGCATCAACATTTTCAAGAGGCATGTGTTTTACTTCTTAAGGCCCCATGCACGAGTGTAAGGAGAAAAGCATCTCGGGCTACATCGACATTGTTAGATTTTTTTGGACAGCCTTTGTCTATGACTGGTCAAAAAAATCCAACATGCTCATTCAATATTGTGCATCATAATGTCAGGTCATCAGTTGGCCATTGGTAAAAATGAACAACCATTTGCTTTTACTGATGCAGCTGATGATCGTTTATCATGGTCAAAAGCTTTTACACAAGTGAGTTTTTGTTTATATTTAATGTATGGAGAATTCTAAAATGATGTTGTTAAATTTCTTTAGTTAATTAGACTGTGTATAAAAAATTAAGTTTGCAATTGACAAGCTTTTTTAAGCTGCTTTCTTTCTTTTGATATGAGAGCTTTTATCTTACATAATGTACAATGTGCTGCCAATGAGACTGACCACAAGAGCCTGGCTGAGTATGTGCAGTAGTTACATTACAAGCTGAGGAGTTAACTCTTGAGATACCAAACGCCTCAATCCAGTCATTTCATTAGTATACCGTAATTAGCTGCTCACTTCACTCTCAGCACTTGACCTGTTATCAGTCCTGCAAAATTATCATCCCCAGGCCCCTACTATAAGTAGTTTCCAGAGCAGTTCTTCTAATCCCTGCTCTCACATTCACTAGCTGTGTGCATGTTCAAATGGCATGTATATGTAAATATACTGATAACAGAAAGAACTTCAGAACAAGCGAATACCAGAGTATGTCAAAGTAGCAGTACAAATCTACTGAAACAAAACTGTCGCTCAAGGAGGAGAGCGAGCCCACCCAGGAACAAGGCAGTGAAACGCTGAGAAACATTGTGCTGATGAACACTCAAGTTGAGAATATCCCTTTAATAAATACTCTCTATGGCCACTTTTTACCCTTCGCCACGACAGCACCCCACATGAGAGAGAGGGATCCGCCCATAGGAACAGGAAACCTACAGAATAAAAGGAGGCGGTCCCCTCTCCTCCTCAGTTTAGGTTTCCTGTTCCTATGGGAATCTGAAGTACCTGCAGTCAAGAGGATTCCTGGGCCATGCACCCGCCTGCATCGGTCTCCGTGGGAACGGCAGGGGCTGCGGTTCCAGAAGCAGTGGCGGGGGAGCCACTGTTTGCAGCCTCCCCCCTCGTCTGGTCAGTCGCAATGATCTGAGTCCGGTCACCGCTGGTCTGCCCGGCTCCATGAGGACGCGCATGCTCAGCGGCCAGCTTCTTATCCAACAGCCGCCGCATGTGAGGAGGAGCGGCGTGTCTAACCCGGAAGTAGCCGGAGCACTTCCTGGTTGGGTCCGGGGAGGCAGGAGATTCGGCCCCAGATTTAGCATCGGCCGGTGTGTGTAAGTATGGCTTCACCGGCCAACGAAGCGCACTTGCCTGCAACAGAGCATTCTCCCAGCAAGGAGACAAGCACCAGGAGCAGCACTAAGTGTGGGGGTTGACCTCAGGAAAAACGATCTACCACCAAACAGTGAGATCTTTTATCTAAATAATCCGCCTCCAGAACCGGTACCTGTCAGCTTCACTGGGTGAGTTTTTAAAAATCCTCTTCCTATATGCTGATGTATGTTCCTCCTGTATTCCCTTCCTCTAGACTAAGAAAAGGACATACAAATCCAAGCACAAGGAATGCGCTTTATGTACGCAACCCCTTCCGGATTCTTAAACGAAAAGGTTATGCTCAGAATGCATCATACTAACCTTACGGCAGGAGAATATAATGACTCCGTCTGACGTTAGAGCCATAATCCGGGAAGAAATGCAGGCTTTGGCGCATGCAAGTAGCACCAGTACCCGACAACCAAGCAGGTCCCAATCTCCAGCAAGCTCAGAGTCAGAGGTGGTACATAGAACCTCAGACAAAAATGAATCTCAGCCTAGTTCATCCGAAAATGAAGGGGGACTTTGTCTACCTAATAGTAGTGTAGACAACCTAGTAAAAGCTGTTAGAAGCACGATGGGGTGCCCAGACAAGAAGGGGAGAAAGTCAGCTCAAGACATTATGTTTGCGGGGTTAGGACAGAAAAAGCGTAGATCCTTCCCCGTCATACCCACAATTAAAGAACTAATTAAAAAGGAGTGGGATAAACAGAATACAAGAGGATTCTTACCATCATCCGCTAAAAGTGCTATCCCTTCAGTGATGAAGAGCTGAATTCTTGGTCAAAATTACCAAAAGTTGATGCTGCAGTAGCTTCAACTTCCAAACAATCAGTCTTGCCAGTTGAAGATTCGGGGAGTCTAACTGATCCGTTAGACAGAAAAGTGAAAGCCTTACTTAAAAGATCATGGGAGGCTAACACGGGGGCATTCAGGCCAGCTATTTCTGCTACCTGCACTGCAAGGTCGCTGCTAGTGTGGATGGAGCAGCTGGAGGAACAAATTAGAGGTAGAGCTTCGAGAGAGTCAATCCTACTTAAAATCCCTCTAATAAAGGAGGCAGTAGCATTCCTAGCAGATGCCTCTGTGGATTCGCTACGCCTAGCAGCCAGATCAGCCAGCCTAGTGAACACAGCCCGGCGAGCACTCTGGTTAAAAAACTGGAAAGGGGATGCACAGGCCAAAGCAAAACTTTGTGCGATCCCCTGCCAGGGTGAGTTCCTCTTTGGGAAAACACTGGATGAGCTCTTAAATAAAGCAGGAGAGTGAAAGAAGGGCTTCCCTAACCAATATCTTCCATCTTACAGGAGAGCCTTCAGAAGACGCCCCTTTACCAGGAACAAACTGTCTGAGCAAAGGGAGCGCTGGGAGACAAAGGATCCAAAACAAAAAGGTGCTCTGTTTACCGGATCCTATAATTCAAAACGTAGCAAGTACCGCTAACCATGAAGTAGGCGGCAGATTAAGATACTACTTTTCTAAATGGGAGCAAATAACATTTGGAAGTGCATCTGAACAGCAAGGTGGATTGCTGTCGAGGGGAGATAGAGAGAAAAAAAAAAAAAATCTATAAATCTTCAGCACAGCGAGTGTGAGCGAGCTGAGTGTGACCTGAGTGTAAGTGTGAACGGCGGTAAGTGTGTGACTTGTGATTCAGTGACTTTGGAATCAGGGAGTTTCCAAGGGAGGAATTGCTTCTGTTTTTTTTTTTTTTTTGGTTTAATTAATACTTTGTATTTATTTTTAATTAACGTTTCTGTGTGGTGCAATCCCCATTAGGAAATGTGCTCCACAATTGTTAATGCCATCCAGTGTACATCTTGCCACATGTATGCAGTCCTTGACCAGCCGGTCGAGGGTGCATACTGCTGTGCGAGATGTGAGCACATTGTGCATTTGGAAACCCAGATACTGGATCTAAATGTGCAGCTGGCAACACTGAGATCCATAGACAATATGGAGAGGAGTCTTCTGCTCACAGAGCAGACGCTCAATGGGATAGATGAGGAGGGGGATGGTAGGATGGAGCTGCAGGACAGTGTGGCAGTTAGCTGGGTGACAGATAGAAGGCGGGGTAGAGGGAAGAGTGCCCGGGAGGCTAGTCCTGATCTGGCACACCCCAATAAGTTTGCTAAGTTGGCAGATGAGGGGGGTGCCAGTACAGGGGTAGCACTGCTGCAGCCAGGCATGTCCTCTGAAAGCCGGAGGAGTGACTGCTCCAGTAAGGAGGGAAAAAGGAGAGCAGGGCAGGCCAGACAGGTGCTGGTAGTGGGGGACTCAATTATTAGGGGAACAGATAGGGCAATCTGTCACAAAGACAGGGATCGTCGGACGGTGTGCTGCCTACCTGGCGCTCGAGTCCGACACATCGCTGATCGGGTGGACAGATTACTGGGAGGGGCTGGTGAGGACCCAGCGGTCATGGTGCACATTGGCACAAATGACAAAGTTAGAGGTAGGTGGAAGGTCCTTAAAGATGATTTCAGGGAATTAGGCTGCAAGCTGAAAGCAAGGACCTCCAACGTGGTATTTTCCGAAATACTGCCTGTACCACGTGCCACGCCAGAGAGGCAACGGGAGATTAGGGAGGTTAATAAGTGGCTCAAGAATTGGTGTAGGAAGGAGGGGTTTGGGTTCCTGCAGAACTGGGCTGACTTCTCAGTTGGCTACAGGCTCTACGCTAGGGACGGGCTGCACCTCAATGGGGAAGGTGCAGCTGTGCTGGGGGAGAAAATGGTTAGAAGGTTGGAGGAGTGTTTAAACTAGGGATTGGGGGGGAGGGTATTCATTTTATAGGAGGGGAAGATAGTGCAGATAGAGAGCTGGGCACAAATAAGGAAGTTGGGGGCGGCGGTGGCATGGGGGGTGGGGTTAGAACAGTTAGTAATTTAAGAAAGAATAGAGGTACAGAGAGTAACATCAAGTGCATGTATACTAATGCCAGAAGCCTCGCCAACAAAATGGACGAATTAGAACTAATGTTGTTGGAGCATAATTATGACATGGTGGGGATATCTGAGACGTGGCTGGATGAGAGCCATGACTGGGCTGTTAACTTGCAGGGCTATAGCCTGTTCAGAAATGACCGTACAGATAAGCGAGGGGGAGGGGTGTGTCTGTATGTAAAATCGTCCTTAAAACCCATCCTGCGTGATAATATAGGTGAATTTAATGAAAATGTAGAGTCCCTGTGGGTGGAGATAAGGGGAGGGGGAAAAAATAATAAATTACTGATAGGGGTTTGTTATAAATCTCCAAAACTAATGGAAGCAATGGAGAATATCCTCGTAAAGCAAATAGATGAAGCTGCGACTCAAGGAGAAGTCATTATTATGGGGGACTTCAACTACCCTGAAATAGATTGGGGAACAGAAACCTGCAGTTCCAGCAAAGGTAATCGGTTTTTGACAACTATGAGAGACAATTACCTTTCACAACTGGTTCAGGACCCAACAAGGAGGGGGGCACTGCTAGACCTAATATTAACCAACAGGCCAGACCGCATATCAAATATAAGGGTTGGGGGTCACTTGGGGAATAGTGATCACAAAATAATAAGTTTTCATGTAACCTTTAATAAGATGGGTAGTAGGGGGGTGACAAGGACACTAAACTTCAGGAGGGCAAATTTCCAACGGATGAGAGAGGATCTTGGTGCAATTAACTGGGACGATATCCTGAGACACAAAAATACACAAAGAAAATGGGAGACATTTGTTAGCATCCTGGATAGGACCTGTGCACAGTATATACCGTATGGGAATAAACATACTAGAAATAGGAGGAAACCAATATGGCTAAATAGAGCTGTAAGGGGCGCAATAAGGGACAAAAAGAAAGCATTTAGAGAATTAAAGGAAGTAGGTAGTGAGGAGGCATTAAATAAATACAGAAAATTAAATAAATTCTGTAAAAAGCAAATCAAGGCAGCAAAGATTGAGACAGAGAGACTCATTGCCAGAGAGAGTAAAAATAATCCCAAAATATTCTTTAACTATATAAATAGTAAGAAACTAAAAAATGACAGTGTTGGCCCCCTTAAAAATAGTCTGGGTGAAATGGTGGATGAGGATGAGGAAAAAGCCAATATGCTAAATGACTTTTTTTCATCAGTATTTACAAAAGAAAATCCCATGGCAGACAATATGACTAGTGATAAAAATTCCCCATTAAATGTCACCTGCTTAACCCAGCAGGAAGTACAGCGGCGGCTAAAAATAACTAAAATTGACAAATCTCCGGGCCCGGATGGGATACACCCCCGAGTACTGCAGGAATTAAGTACAGTCATTGATAGACCATTATTTTTAATCTTTAAAGAGTCCATAATAACAGGGTCTGTACCACAGGACTGGCGTATAGCAAATGTGGTGCCAATATTCAAAAAAGGGGCAAAAACTGAACTCGGTAATTATAGGCCAGTAAGCTTAACCTCTACTGTGGGTAAAATCCTGGAGGGCATTCTAAGAGATGCTATGCTGGAGTATCTGAAGAGGAATAACCTCATGACCCAGTATCAGCATGGGTTTACTAGGGACCGTTCATGTCAGACTAATTTGATCAGCTTCTATGAAGAGGTAAGTTCCGGACTGGACCAAGGGAACCCAGTGGACGTAGTATATATGGACTTTTCCAAAGCTTTTGATACGGTGCCACTTAAAAGGTTGTTACATAAAATGAGAGTAATGGGGATAGGGGAAAATATGTGTAAGTGGGTTGAGAGCTGGCTCAGGGATAGGAAACAAAGGGTGGTTATTAATGGAGCACACTCGGACTGGGTCACGGTTAGCAGTGGGGTACCACAGGGGTCAGTATTGGGCCCTCTTCTTTTTAACATATTTATTAATGACCTTGTAGGGGGCATTCAGAGTAGAATTTCAATATTTGCAGATGACACTAAACTCTGCAGGGTAATCAATACAGGGGAGGACAATTTTATATTACAGGATGATTTATGTAAACTAGAAGCTTGGGCTGATAAATGGCAAATGAGCTTTAATGGGGATAAATGTAAGGTCATGCACTTGGGTAGAAGTAATAAGATGTATAACTATGTGCTTAATTCTAAAACTCTGGGCAAAACCGTCAATGAAAAAGACCTGGGTGTATGGGTGGATGACAAACTCATATTCAGTGGCCAGTGTCAGGCAGCTGCTACAAAGGCAAATAAAATAATGGGATGTATTAAAAGAGGCATAGATGCTCATGAGGAGAACATAATTTTACCTCTATACAAGTCACTAGTTCGACCACACTTAGAATACTGTGCACAGTTCTGGTCTCCGGTGTATAAGAAAGACATAGCTGAACTGGAGCGGGTGCAGAGAAGAGCGACCAAGGTTATTAGAGGACTGGGGAGTCTGCAATACCAAGATAGGTTATTACACTTGGGGCTATTTAGTTTGGAAAAACGAAGACTAAGGGGTGATCTTATTTTAATGTATAAATATATGAGGGGACAGTACAAAGACCTTTCTGATGATCTTTTTAATCATAGACCTGAGACAGGGACAAGGGGGCATCCTCTACGTCTGGAGGAAAGAAGGTTTAAGCATAATAACAGACGCGGATTCTTTACTGTAAGAGCAGTGAGACTATGGAACTCTCTGCCGTATGATGTTGTAATGAGTGACTCATTGCTTCAATTTAAGAGGGGACTGGATACCTTTCTGGAAAAGTATAATGTTACAGGGTATATACACTAGATTCCTTGATAGGGCGTTGATCCAGGGAACTAGTCTGATTGCCGTATGTGGAGTCGGGAAGGAATTTTTTTCCCCATGGTGGAGTTACTCTTTGCCACATGGGGTTTTTTTGCCTTCCCCTGGATCAACATGTTAGGGCATGTTAGGTTAGGCTATGGGTTGAACTAGATGGACTTACAGTCTTCCTTCAACCTTAATAACTATGTAACTATGTAACATCTAGCCATTGGATTCTGGACATTATTAAATACGGATTAAAATTAGAGTTTGATAGAATCCCTTGGGATTCTTTTATAGTAACATCTCCAAAAGGACGGGAACAACAAGAAGCTCTAGAATCAGAGATCCTATCTCTTCTATCTAAAAAAGTACTGATAGAGGTTCCCCAGGATCAAAAAGGAAAGGGGTTCTATTCCCCTTTGTTTTTGATCAATAAACAAGATGGTTCATTTAGAACCATCATAAATCTCAGAAAATTAAATTCCTTTTTGCGTAACCATACTTTTAAGATGGAATCTATTAGTTCTGCCATCAAACGTTTGTTCCCTAGGTGTGTCATGGCCAGGATAGACCTAACAGATGCCTACTATCATCTTCCCATACATGCCGAACACCAGCAGTACCTAAGGGTAGCAGTCATCCTGGCAGGACAGGTTCATCACTTTCAATATGTAGCAATGCCCTTTGGGCTTTTATGGCTCCCCGCATCTTCACGAAGGTGATATTAAAAGTGATGGCTCATGTACGCCAACAAGACACTTTGATAATACCCTACCTGGATGATTTTCTGGTGGTAGGAGATTCTATAACTCAATGTAAAATGTGATTGTCTAATACGATATCATCCCTACAGGAGTTGGGTTGGATCGTCAACTTCGAAAAGTCCAGACTGAACCCAGAGACCGTTCAAATATTTCTAGGGATCCAGCTAGACTCCGTAAGTCAGAAAAGCTTCCTCCCGCATTCAAAAAAACTGACTATACAGTCAAAGGTGTCAGAGGCAATAGAAAACCCCCACATGACACTAAGGAAAGCTATGTCCTTACTAGGATCATTATCCTCATGTATTCCAGCTGTACTGTGGGCTCAATTTCATACTTGCCAGTTACAGTATGAAGTATTGTCAGTCCAGGGAAGAAAACAACATCTGGAGAGTAAACTAACACTTTCCAGGGATGTCATAAGATCCCTATCCTGGTGGCTAGATATGGAACACCTTTCAGGGGGTGTACCTTGGATAGTAGACCCTTCTAAATTAATTACTACCGACGCCAGCCCTATGGGGTGGGGTGCACATATGGAGGATAATCTGGTCCAAAACACCTGGAATCAGGCAGAATTAACATGTTCTTCCAATTGGAAAGAATTAAAAGTGGTAGAAAATGCCTTAAATCATTTTCTTCCACAGATTCAAGGAGCACATGTAAGAGTTTTCTCGGACAATTCCACCACAGTGGCATATGTAAACCGTCAAGGTGGTACACGATCAGGAAGTCTGATGACCATAGCAGCAGAGATCTTCCAATTGGCAGAGACTCATCTTGCATCCTTAACAGCCCTTCACATCAGAGGGGTAGAAAATACCAAAGCAGACTACCTCATTCGAAACATGCTACGCCAGGGAGAATGGACCCTAAACAGAAACGTATTCAGAGTAATAACAAGAGCATGGGGTATACCTCAAATAGATCTGTTTGCCACAAGAGACAACAGACAGGTAAAAAGGTTCGCTTCCCTGAACTTCATGGATCATCCAGACATGTTGGACTCTCTCCACCATCCTTGGAAGTTCAAACTGGCATACGCCTTTCCTCCAATGTCTCTGATTCCACTAGTGCTAGTGATCAGGAAGATCAGGAGGGAACAAGCAAGGGTAATCCTCATTGCACCCTTTTGGCCAAAGAGACCGTGGTTCTCTTGTCTCCAGAGCATGTGTCTATGCAATCCATGGATTTTTCCATTAGACAAGGAACTGCTGTTCCAGGGGCCCTTCTTCCACCCGCAAGTGAAAGGGCTTCACTTGATGGCGTGGAATTTGAGCCGCAGTTATTAAGTTCAAGGGGGTTTTCAGAACAATTAGTAAACACCCTTTTACTAAGTAGAAAAAGATCTACCACCCTAATATATAGTAGGGTATGGAATAAACTCTTAAACTTTTATACAATACCGTTCACTAAGCAAGTTCCGGTAATACCTATTCTAGAGTTCCTACAAAAAGGTAGAGAATTAGGATTATCGGTAAACACCTTAAGAGTTCAGGTCTCACCATTAGGAGCCCTATATGGATGCAATATAGCAGCTAATAGGTGGGTTTCCAGATTTATAAAGTCTTGTGAACAAAGTAATCCGGTCCATATTCCCCGTCTACCTCCGTGGGATTTAAATTTAGTACTAGAGTCCTTAACTGGCTCCCTGTTATGATCCTGGTGGTAAGGACCACAAAACTGACCTGATAGGTAAACCAGAAAATAAGACACACACTAAAGGCAGCCGTGGAGCGTACCTGAAAATTTAGACGCCTCTTCACAGCCTGAGAAACTAGCTACCCCTAGAGAGAAATAAAGCCTCACTTGCCTCAGAGAAATTACCCCAAAGTTTTACACAGCCCCCCACAAATAATAACGGTGAGTTAAGGGGAAAACACAAACGTAGGAGTGAAAACAGGTTTTAGCAAATGAGGCCCGCTAACTCTAAATAGACAGAAGATAGCAAGGAATCTGTGCGGTCAGTATAAAACACTATCAAAATTATCCACGCAGAGAATACAAAAAACCCCCACACCGACTCACGATGTGAGGGGCGCAACTCCGCACCCCAGAGCTTCCAGCGAGCGAGGAAATCACATATAAGCAAGCTAGACTGAACTCATAATATACTGAGAAACATTTTCAAGGAAATAATGAGCAAACATGAACTAGCAAAACTTAGCTTCTCCGGAAGGAGACAGGTCACAAGGGAAGTCCAAGAGAGATCTGAACCAGTACTGAATACAACGACAGCAGGCAACAAGTAAAGGTCCAGGTGGAGTTAAATAGGAGCCAGACTAGCAGAAAACGAGGCAGCTGAGCCCAGCTAGACACCAGCCGTATAGCTCAAAGCCACCCGAGGGAGCCCAAGAACAGAACTCACACAGTACCACTCATGACCACAGGAGGGAGCCCGAGAACGGAATTCACAACAGTACCCCCCCTTGAGGAGGGGTCACCGAACCCTCACCAGAGCCCCCAGGCCGATCAGGACGAGCCAAATGAAAGGCACGAACCAAATCGGCCGCATGGACATCAGAGGCAACAACCCAGGAATTATCCTCCTGACCATAGCCCTTCCATTTAACTAAGTACTGAAGCTTCCGTCTCGAAATACGAGAATCCAAGATCTTTTCCACCACATACTCCAATTCTCCCTCCACCAACACCGGAGCAGGAGGATCAACAGAAGGAACCACAGGCATAACATACCTCCGCAATAATGACCTATGGAACACATTATGAATGGCAAACGATGCTGGGAGGTCCAAACGAAAAGACACAGGGTTGAGGATTTCTAAAATCTTATAAGGACCGATGAAACGAGGCTTGAACTTAGGAGAGGAAACCTTCATAGGAACATAACGAGAAGACAACCACACCAAATCCCCCACACGAAGTCGGGGACCCACACAGCGACGGCGGTTAGCAAAGCGCTGAGCCTTCTCTTGTGACAACGTCAAATTGTCCACTACGTGGTTCCAAATCTGCTGCAACCTATCCACCACAGAATCTACCCCAGGACAGTCAGAGGGCTCAACCTGACCTGAGGAAAAACGAGGATGAAAACCAGAATTACAAAAAAAAGGCGAAACCAAAGTAGCAGAGCTAGCCCGATTATTGAGGGCGAACTCAGCCAATGGCAAAAAAGTCACCCAATCATCCTGATCAGCAGAAACAAAACATCTCAGATAAGTTTCCAAGGTCTGATTAGTTCGTTCGGTTTGGCCATTCGTCTGAGGATGGAAGGCCGACGAAAAAGACAAATCAATGCCCATCTTAGCACAAAAGGACCGCCAAAATCTAGACACAAACTGGGATCCTCTGTCAGACACAATGTTCTCTGGAATACCATGCAAACGAACCACATTCTGAAAAAACAGCGGAACCAAATCGGAGGAGGAAGTCAGCTTAGGCAAGGGCACCAAATGGACCATTTTAGAAAAACGATCACAAACCACTCAGATGACAGACATCCTCTGAGAGACTGGAAGATCCGAAATAAAATCCATGGAAATATGCGTCCAGGGCCTCTTAGGGACAGGCAAAGGCAAAAGCAATCCACTGGCACGAGAACAGCAAGGCTTGGCCCGGGCACAAATCCCACAGGACTGCACAAAGGAACGCACATCCCGCGACAAGGAAGGCCACCAAAAGGACCTAGCCACCAAATCCCTGGTACCAAAAATCCTAGGATGACCCGCCAACACCGAAGAATGAACCTCGGAAATAACTCTACTGGTCCATCTATCCAGGACAAACAGTCTCTCCGGTGGACAACGGTCAGGTCTATTGGTCTGAAATTCCTGCAGCACCTGCCGCAAATCAGGGGAGATGGCAGACAAAATCACCCCCTCTCTGAGGATACCAGCCGGTTCAGAAACTCCTGGAGAGTCAGGCACAAAACTCCTGGAAAGGGCATCAGCCTTCACATTCTTTGAGCCCGGAAGATATGAAACCACGAAATCGAAACGGGAGAAAAACAGCAACCATCGAGCCTGTCTAGGATTTAACCGTTTGGCAGACTCGAGGTAAGTCAAATTCTTGTGATCCGTCAAGACCAACACACGATGTTTGGCTCCCTCAAGCCAATGTCGCCACTCCTCGAATGCCCACTTCATTGCCAACAACTCCTGATTACCAACATCATAATTCCGCTCGGCAGGCGAAAACTTTCTAGAAAAGAAAGCACATGGCCTCATCACAGAGCCATCAGAGCTTTTCTGAGACAAGACAGCCCCTGCACCAATCTCAGAAGCATCAACCTCGACCTGGAAGGGAAGAGAGACATCCGGCTGACGCAAGACAGGAGCTGAAGAAAACCGACGTTTCAGCTCCTGAAAGGCCTCCACGGCCGCAGGAGACCAATTCGTCACATCAGAACCCTTTTTGGTCAAATCCGTCAAAGGCTTAACCACACTAGAAAAATTAGTGATAAAGCGACGGTAAAAATTAGCAAAGCCCAAGAACTTCTGAAGACTCTTCACCGATGTAGGTTGAGTCCAATCATAAATAGCCTGGACCTTGACTGGATCCATCTCGATAGTAGAAGGAGAAAAAATAAAGCCCAAAAAGGAAACCTTCTGGACTCCGAAGAGACATTTAGAGCCCTTCACAAACAAGGCATTGGCACGCAGGACCTGAAAAACCATCCTGACCTGCTTCACATGAGATTCCCAATCATCAGAAAAGACCAAAATATCATCCAGGTGCACAATCATAAATCTATCCAGATACTCTCGGAAGATGTCGTGCATGAAGGACTGGAACACGGAAGGGGCGTTAGAAAGCCCAAAAGGCATCACCAAGTACTCGAAATGACCTTCAGGCGTATTAAATGCTGTTTTCCATTCATCGCCCTGCTTTATACCCACAAGATTATAAGCTCCACGAAGATCTATCTTGGTGAACCAAGTAGCACCCCTAATCCGAGCAAACAGATTGGACAGCAGTGGCAAAGGATACTGAAATTTGACCGTGATTTTATTTAGAAGGCGATAATCTATACAGGGTCTCAAAGAACCGGCCTTCTTGGCCACAAAAAAGAACCCCGCACCCAAAGGTGACGAGGACGGGCGAATATGCCCTTTCTCCAAAGACTCCTTTATATAACTCTGCATAGCGGCATGTTCTGGTACAGATAAATTAAAAAGTCGTCCCTTAGGGAACTTACTACCAGGAATCAAATTTATAGCACAATCACAATCCCTATGAGGAGGTAGGGCACTGGATTTGGGCTCATCAAATACATCCTGGTAGTCCGACAAAAACTCAGGGACTTCAGAAGGAGTAGAAGAAGCAATTGACACCAAAGGAGCATCGCCATGAATTCCCTTGCAACCCCAACTTGACACAGACATTGCTTTCCAATCCAGGACTGGATTATGAGCCTGCAGCCATGGCAGACCCAACACGACAACGTCATGCAAATTATGTAACACAAGAAAGCGAATCTCCTCCTGATGTGCAGGAGTCATGCACATAGTCACTTGAGTCCAGTACTAGGCTTATTCTTGGCCAATGGCGTAGCATCAATTCCCTTTAGTGGAATAGGAAATTGCAAAGGCTCCAAGATAAAACCACAGCGCCTGGCAAATGACAAATCCATCAAATTCAGGGCAGCACCTGAATCCACAAAAGCCATAACTGAGTAGGATGACAGGGAGCAAATCAAAGTAACAGACAAAATGAATTTAGGCTGTACGGTACCAATGGTGACAGACTTAGCGAACCTATTTGTGCGCTTAGAACAATCTGAGATAACATGAGCAGAATCACCACAGTAAAAGCACAACCCATTCTGACGTCTGTGATTTTGCCTTTCAATTCTGGTCAGAATCCTGTCACAGTGCATAGACTCAGGCTTCTGCTCAGAAAATACCGCCAGATGGTGCACAGGTTTGCGCTCCCGCAAATGCCGATCAATCTGAATTGCCAAAGACATTGACTCATTCAGACCCGCAGGCGTGGGGAACCCCACCATAACATCCTTAATGGCTTCAGAAAGACCCCTTCTGAAAATCGCTGCCAGGGCACACTCATTCCACTGAGTGAGCACAGACCATTTCCTAAACTTCTGACAGTAAACCTCTGCTTCATCTTGACCCTGAGAGAGAGCCAGCAAAACCTTTTCTGCCTGGTCTACAAGATTAGGTTCCTCATAAAGCAATCCAAGCGCCAGAAAAAACGCATCCACATTTAGCAATGCAGGATCTCCTGGCATCAGGGAGAATGCCCAATCTTGAGGGTCACCACGTAACAAAGAAATAATAATTTTAACTTGCTGAACAGGGTCACCAGAGGAACGAGGTCTCAGAGAAAGGAATAATTTACAATTATTTTTGAAGTTCAAAAACCTAGATCTATCTCCAGAAAAACACTCAGGAATTGGTATCTTAGGCTCTGACATAGGACTGTGAACTACATAATCCTGAATGCTTTGCACCCTTGCAGTGAGATGATCCACACTAAAGGACAGACTCTGAATGTCCATATCTGCAGCTGAATTCTGAACCACCCAGAGATTAAGGGGAGAAGAGAGGCTAGACAAACTGCAGAGGAAAAAAAAAATGAACTCAAGACTTCTCTTATCCCTCTTCTGCGATGCATTAACACTTTACGGGCCTGCTGTACTGTTATGATCCTGGTGGTAAGGACCACAAAACTGACCTGATAGGTAAACCAGAAAATAAGACACACACTAAAGGCAGCCATGGAGCGTACCTGAAAACCTAGACGCCTCTTCACAGCCTGAGAAACTAGCTACCCCTAGAGAGAAATAAAGCCTCACTTGCCTCAGAGAAATTACCTCAAAGTTTTAGACAGCCCCCTACAAATAATAACGGTGAGTTAAGGGGAAAACACAAACGTAGGAGTGAAAACAGGTTTTAGCAAATGAGGCCCGCTAACTCTAAATAGACAGAAGATAGCAAGGAATCTGTGCGGTCAGTATAAAACACTATCAAAATTATCCACGCAGAGAATACAAAAAACCCCCACACCGACTCACGATGTGAGGGGCGCAACTCCGCACCACAGAGCTTCCAGCGAGCGAGGAAATCACATATAAGCAAGCTGGACTGAACTCATAATATACTGAGAAACATTTTCAAGGAAATAATGAGCAAACATGAACTAGCAAAACTTAGCTTCTCCAGAAGGAGACAGGTCACAAGGGAAGTCCAAGAGAGATCTGAACCAGTACTGAATACAACGACAGCAGGCAACAAGTAAAGGTCCAGGTGGAGTTAAATAGGAGCCAGACTAGCAGAAAACGAGGCAGCTGAGCCCAGCTAGACACCAGCCGTATAGCTCAAAGCCACTCGAGGGAGCCCAAGAACAGAACTCACACAGTACCACTCATGACCACAGGAGGGAGCCCGAGAACGGAATTCACAACAGCTCCCCATTTGAACCACTAGATTTCATACCTCTAAATGTTCTAACGTATAAAGTAGCCCTATTGGTAGCCCTAACCTCAGCTAGGAGGGTTAGCGACATCCAGGCCCTATCAGTAGACCCACCTTTCTTGCTAGTATTTCAAGATTGGATAGTCCTAAAACCTGATCCCTCATACCTCCTTAAGGTGGCATCCACCTATCACAGATCTCAGGAAATCTTTCTCCCTTCCTTTTTTGATTCCCCTGTAACCCCAGAACAACATAAGTTCCACGCCTTAGATGTCAGAAGAGCCATCCTGACTTACATAGAGAGGTCTCAGACATGGAGGCAGAGTAGGGCTCTGTTTATCTCCTTTCAGGGCCGCAAGAAAGGACATGGGGTTACAAGAGCTACCATATCTCGGTGGATCAGAGAAGCAATCTGTTTGGCCTATACGTCAAAGGGCGAAATTCCTCCGGCGGGGATAAAGGCACATTCAACACGAGCCATGGCTTCCTCCTGGGCAGAACAGGCAGATGTACCAATTCATTTAATATGTGAGGCAACCTGGTCTACACCTTCTACCTTCTACAACATTATAGACTTGATCTATCTACATCTTCTGATCTAACCTTTGGTAGAGCTGTTCTTAGTACAATAATCCCACCCAAATAATGACTCTCTGAAAATCTCTCATGTGGGGTGCTGTCGTGGCGAAGGGTAAAAAGCCGGATTACTTACCGGTAATGCTCTTTTAATGAGTCCACAACAGCACCCATTTATTACCCTCCCTAAATTATGCACAGCTCTTTCTTTTAAGTTCACAAATAATGGTTGTATAGAGTTTAAGAAATTGATGTTGCTGAATAAGAATTAAGACTAAAGCTTTTGCGGTTGCCTTTTTATACTCTGTAAACTAAACTGAGGAGGAGAGGGGACCGCCTCCTTTTATTCTGTAGGTTTTCTGTTCCTATGGGCGGATCCCTCTCTCCCATGTGGGGTGCTGTCGTGGACTCATTAAAAGAGCATTACCGGTAAGTAATCCGGCTTTTTTATCTTATGATAATCCAAGACTTGGTGAAAACTGCTTCATAAATTATGCCCATAGGTTCTTATTTAATGTTTACAGTTTATTTATTTTATGTTTTTTTCTTTCTCTTCCGGAATTTTGTTTGCCTTGCCAAGTGAGCTTTATATAATTTCCTTTTAATGTCCAATAGTATATGTGATAAACTAACATCTTTAAAGTCGCCTGATATAAAAAAAAAAGGAAGCTTATAAAATATATTCTTTGACGAACAAAAATTTGTACTTTTAGTCATAACTGAAAATTATTTTTAATTAAATCCTATTATTGTAGAATAAAATAATCTACATTTTCAATTTCATTAGCAATTTTTAAAAAATGTGAAATACATCAGAAAGATACTGTACTGAACGAAGGGCTGCCATACTTGTATCAATCATTTGTATGTACTTCAGGAAAACAGAGATTCCAAATACCCATACACTTGTCCCGCAGTACATTACTATCAATTCAATAGAAACTGCTACAAAGCCTCACTTTCCCTCTCTATTTAACCGATATTCTGTTTTCTGTGATATATTCTCCTCAGCATCAATCTCTTTGATCATATCTATGTCTCAGATATGAATGCTGCTGTGCGTTCTTAAGAATATTGAAGAGGATGCTACGTCTTCGGCTTTGAACTTCCACCTATAGACTGAAGTTAAAAATGATATTACTGGGGAAGTACCTTGCCAATCTATGGTGTGAAGGAAACAGCACTGCTTTTCTGTCATCTATTGGCTGGAAGTTGGAAAATTGGAACCTGACTTACCTTTATGAGTTCTTTTTTATTTATTTATTTTTTTCTAGGAAAAAATTCATACTTTTGTATTTGTTTCTTATTTAGCTGTTTATTTGGCTTTAATACAGCAAAAAAGGGGCAGTGGTATTTACCTGCCCGGGTCTCAGAGCTAATGCAATCTCAGGATGCAACAAACCCATGTAGTAAAGTTGGCGGCAACACAGGTGTAAAATGTAGATGAGACAACAACAATTTTTGGCCTTGTAAACTAGGGTGTCTGTTCTCATGGGGTGCACTTAGTACTGAGCAGCCCCTCTGATCTAATTGTATGGGCGTCACTAATAGGCTGTAAGAGGGGTTATGGCATGCACTCAGCCTTAGTAAGGCGAGGTGCTGGTGTAATGGACCAGTGGTCCTAAGTACAAATAAATATTCAATTCACCGCACACTCTTAATGCAAATTTGTTATGCAAAATAAAGTATAGTTTATTTGTCTGGTAGCATAACAGAGAAACACAGTTCATGCGATCTTAACCAACGTTTCGGCTCCAGACACTATGCATTACCGGTGTGTGACCGGTGCCCTATACAAGCCTCTTTTGTGCAATCATATACTAAACAATCACCCTCTCCATGAACTGGTAGGCTGTGAGTGGTTATCTCATCAGTATTTTACACCTGTGTTGCCGCAATCTTTACTACATGGGTTTCCTGCATCCTGAGAGTGCATTTGTTCTAAGACCTGGGGAGGTAAATACTGCTGCCCCTTTTTTACTGTATTAATTCTTGGAGTTTTGTAGGATTTTTAGACCTCTTTTTGTGGCTTTGCTATTTAGTTTGTTCTGCTTTAGTATCACAAGCTGTGAAGTTTTCAAGTGTATTGCTCTCCCTTTTCTCAGCTCCATTTCATTTATTATTCCTTTGTCTACATCAGTGTTCCTCAACTCCGGTCCTCAAGAGCCACCAACAGGTCATGTTTTCAGGATTTCCTTAGTATTGCACAGGTGATAATTGCATCACCTGGACAGGCAAGCATTCAATCACCTGTGTAATACTAAGGAAATCTTGAAAGCATGACCTGTTGGTGGCTCTTGAGAACCAGAGTTAGGGAACACTGGTCTACGTGGATCTGAAAGGGTCAATACATGAACCAACTTCTTGACATCATCTTAGCAGAAGAAGAGTGCGTTGATCTTTTAGAAGGCAGTGACCATCCCATGCTTCATTCTTAAAGAAAGGGATACATAAGTTACAAATAAGTGTAAGGCTGAAAACGATACAATGGAATAAGCAGCATGTGTAACTACAGTGACTATAGAGGTTGAGGTCATACCCAAACCCTAGGGCTTATGTGGAGCGCCCCCAGACGCAGGGCCGCGGGGTACTCGGTCCTGGGCCTGTCTGTCTTAGTTCTGGGGTTGTCACGGTGGCTAGACCCAGTCCGTGACCCTGCTAAGGGGCGTCCAATGAAAGGTGTGATGATGGTGCGTGGTGCAGGTCGCGATGAATAACGAGGACACAGGGTTGCAGTCTCTTTACCTCTTTACTGAAGGCTTCAGGATCCTCAATCCAGAGTACTGCTAACAGGGCTGGCTGAGACCGGCCAGTCCGAAGGCACATCCAGAGTTCCCTTTGCAGGTGGAAATCAGTGCCTACCTTCTAGCGCCTGTGTGTTGTAGTACCTCCCTGCTGAGCACCACGGGATAGTCCTCACAACTGTTGTGTCTGTTTCTGATGTTCTTCTTTCTCACAACTCGTATCTATTCTGATGTTCTTTCTCCATCCCCCAGATGATATGGATAGGACGCACCTGTATGACGGGTAGGCCTGGAGTTCTTGCGGGACCCTAGCGTCGCCCCTCTCCCACAATTGCCCCCTATGTCTGCTTAGGTGATTTAGGTGAGACAGCCAACCTAAAATTAACTGTCCTGCCGCTGTTTGAAGTATTGCTTGGAGCCTAATACTTCCTCGGCGTTCCGGCCACCGGCTACGCGCCTCAGTAGGATGTTGCCTTGATCTTACACGACTCCTACTGGCTTTATCTCCTTTTTGCTGCTATCTCGTTTCTCCCTTCTCCACGATAAACCTCGCTTCTTTTCCTTTCTTAGGATGCCACCGCATTCGAGTGCAGGCGCAGCTCCATAACGTTCTGTTCTGTTCGCTAGGCCACTGTCAGGATCCCACCCCCGACAGAGACCCCCCTGAATCTTCCCCTGCAACACCCCCTGCCACAGGATGTTGCCTGGTTGCAACCCAGTCAGCTTCTGACTAACTTCCTATCCAGCCCCCAGTTTTACCAGATTGTAAGGAGTGGCCTAATACATAGAACCCTTTGCTCCCCCTAGTGGCCAGAATGTGAAGTGTAAAGTGTGACTGTGATACCTGGTCAGGTGAACTCCTTAAGTGCCATCAGACGTACCATCACTCCCCTTAGCGGCGGAGCATCAGTACTGCAACGACCAGGACTCTGGGGTGCTGCATATACAGAATCAAAAAAATCTCAATGGAGCCTGAGACCAATACTATAACTATTGACTGCATTACCGGTATGGGTTTTTTCATTTCACCTTGCTTATTTTGAATCAGGTCCTGTTAAGAGAAGCTGTGAAGATGGGAGCACTTGGCCCCCATGCAAAATCTATACTTACCTCTCTGACCCCTCCACTCCTGACCATTATCTGATCCTGTCTTTGCATCATTTTCATATCACCACCGTCAAGATCGGGAGGAGGGATTGTGGAATCCAGCACCGAGAAAAACATTTCATGTAAACATAAAAGCAAAACTTATTGCAGAAACTCCATTAAAAAGATATATAAAAAATGCAAAAATCCAGAAACATATGAATCTTATGCGTTGCGGACCAGCACTAGTTTTGCACTAATTCATAGGTGAGACATACGATTCAAGCTGCCATAGGAGCCCAAGTTCTAGTGATGGTTTGAAATGCGTAAAATTCATATGTTTCTTGATTTTTGCATTGCTTTTTTATATTTTTTAATGAAGTTGCTTCAATAAATTTGACTTTTACATTTATATGAAATATTTTTTTCGGGGCTGGTTTCCACAATCCCTCCTCCCCACTCCTCACCTTGCTTGACTTATACTGATAATCAGCCAATTAGATGCAGAGTCTAATAGGCTCCTGTAGCTGTCAGTCACAGAGGCCATTTTTATACCTTGGATTGCTATAGCTTGATCAATCGTGTTACAGAAAAGTGATTGAGCGAAAGAGGGAACTCCCACTCTCTTCGTAAAACTTCTTAGATGCCGCAGTCACTATAGGCCATCTAATCTAAGGGGTTAACTGAGTCATTGTTGCTTTGTCTTTGCTAGACATGCAGAATAAGCTCGGAAAGAGAGGGATCATTATCCCTGGGTAAAACTACAAGTGTCTTTTCACTACTTAATGGAACGTGACAGGTTCCATTACGTCTTGAAAAGTTAGCGCAGTGATGGGAAGAAGTTAAGCTTTAAATATGTCTGGAGAGCTCATATTTGAGGAGCAAGATACATCCATTATTTTTAGGCCAGAGAAGCTAGATCTATTTTGCAGGATCAGTGAAGATAACCGGTTTCTCAAATATGAGGGCCCTACAGTAGAGTCTCCTAATCTTAGTTTCTTTCCTGTGTGATTATCGTTAAATGAAAATGGTTGAGCCTGGAACACTCTGTATGCTGAAGTTATAAATGTATTTTGCTCAGTCATGTGATGCTCTCTATATTGTAAAAAGTGTCGATAGAGCAATTGTGAAAATCAATATGCAAGTATTCATGCAATGATGCTCTCAATAAACTCGTACAATTGAAGATTCCTTAAAATGAAGATCCATACAACATTTACATTTTCCAGATAAGTTTTTATTTGCTTGTGTCATCTAATGACATATTAAAAATAAGATCAAGTGTGCAGAATTGTAATTGTTCATTGTATTGTTAATGGATGCCTCTGGAGATGTCAAGGGGACGACAGGTTCGTCTTATGAGCTTTTACGGTAATTATTTTGTCACAATTGTGCTGTTTCTAATGGAGTGTCAGGCATTCAGATTTTTTTTTTTTTAGATATTTTGCTTTAGATGTGTTTCTGTTGTGTTTCAAGCTGTATTAGTACAGCACTCATTTTGTTATTATTAGATTATTAGACCTGGAAGAAAAGCGGTGGTATCTAGTAGGATATGTGGTAGTTCAGCTCACATGGCGGTATATTGAGGTATAAAATAGGAACACCGTGTCTTTAAATCATTTGTTTGTTTATTATTATATGGCATAAACCAACAAGAGGGGAAAATAAACACAGCCTTTCTGGCTAAAACAGGAAATCAAGAAAGAAAAACAAAACCGCTGCAACACAGTCCATATTTATGCGGGTAACATCCCACTCTGGAGCAACACAGGTTCAGTCTTTCTTCCCCAAGACACAAAGCCACTGGAGAATCCTCTCTCCAGTCTTACTGACCAAAGACTGCCTCTAGATCCCAGTTATTTAAATCCAAGACCATGTGACTCTTTCATCAAGTGACTGATCACATGATCTTGACATCACACAGGTCCTGTCAGGACTCTGCATGTGGAGATATGGTGGACCCCCTCCCACCCACTCTATGGAGGTCCACTAAAACCAGCCCATAATGCAACTTTAACTTAACCCTCACAAAACGTAGTGTGCTGGAGGAAAGTACTCTGGTTTCATATTCACTGATGCCATTAAGCGCAGTGACACATATCTACCCTCTATTACACTACCAGTAACTTTGTCACAGATACTACCTACTAACAATATCAGTTTTCCACCAAGCTGCATGGACTATCAGGTCACTGACATTTTCTATACCAGGAATTAAATTAAGGATCGGTCCATAAGGTCTCTTTCAATTGTGTTTTCTCCTACATTCAGTGGCCCCATCAGGACTTACGTCTGAACTCCCCACAAAATGGGATTTGGGCGTATACACTCACAGAGCCATTAACTACAATGATGTAGACGGAGTCACTGTGTGCTCTGTTGTGCTCTGTTTTAGTTGTATACGCCTGTAGTAGACGAGGACTGTATTAGCAGAGGACAGCAAGACGTAGTAGACTATGTCTTGGTGTTCACCTCCAATAGGTGAATATGGTTGAAAATAATGCACAACCAAGCACACAGTGACTTCGTCTACATTATTATAGTCATTGGCCCCATCAGCACATACTGTATACTAGAATCCCTCTTTGATAGGGGTTCAGACATAAGCCCTGATGGAGCCACTGAATGTAGGAGAAAACACTGAGTGAAAGGGTCCTTGGAGATATCCACTTTCCTATGGCTCCATTGTCTTATTTTAACATTGAAGGCCTATTCAAAGAATTGTTTTAGCAGTTACTTTAATTAAAAAAATCTACATGAAGTTTCAAACTCTAACCTTCATTCATTTGTTCATTTTCAGACCTCCTGATATGCAATGCGACAATTTCATGTTTTTTCATATGGTGTCCTTCACAGTCATATCTACTGACAGTTTTCTTCTCCACTGAACACATACTCAATCTGTGTTAAACCAGGCACCCTGCAGACTACTGTGTGTGCTTTTATCCCTATGAGCAAACTCTTTACAACATTCTAACCCTCTCTACTGCTACCTCTTACACTAAAAAAGGGGAAAATAAAACAGAGAGAAACAATAAATGTGGAAGCACAAGGACAACCCTTTGAATGGAAAAGTTAAAAACTATTTTAATGATGGCTATTAAGAAAGTTACAATAGTTAATTTATGTCATTGAAAATTTAGTGCAATCTTCTCTATAGTATTCAATCTATACCAGAGGTATGCATTGGAAGCAATTTCCTAATGTTGATATTACTGGACTTTGGTAAGACCCAATTTAATTGATGTTGTTAAGCCAGACTGAACATTAAATAGGAAAAACTTATAATATGAAATATGCAGCTAAATAAAACAATCATAGGGCTCAATTCTTCAAGACTTCCATTGCTCACTCAGGTCTTGAGGAGGCTATGTGCTGGAGTAAGACGCTCTTAATTCATGAAGAGAAGTACGCTGGATGGCGGGCAACTCTGTGTGCTGCTTCCCACAAATCCTACTCTAGCCCTAGCTGGAAATAGATTTGCGGCATAGTGAACACTGCTGAGCAGAGATACCTTGTTGGAGTTGGGCGAAAATGGCATGAGTTTTGCCAAAGTGGCATCCATTGTGCCAAAATTATGCAACTTTTCAATGCTTTTTACTCCAGAATACCGACGTAAAAGCTTTACTGTATCTGGACCTTAAAGGGAACCTGTCACCCCCAAAATGGAAGTTGAGCTAAGCCCACCGGCATCAGGGGCTTATCTACAGCATTCTGTAATGCTGTAGATAAGCCCCTGATGTAACCTGAAAGATGAGAAAAAGAGGTTAGATTATACTCACCCAGGGGTGGTCCCGTTGCGGTGGGCGTCACGGTCCGGGACCTCCCATCTTCTTACGATCACATCCTCTTCTTGTCTTCACGCCCCAGCTCCGGTGCAGGCGTACTTTGTCTGCCCTATAAAACCTACAAAATATCCATAGCCAAAATGGAATATATCCCCCCTATGGCTAAATGTATATACCAAAAAATTGCTCAAAAAGAGCGACGCAATCTTAAATCTCTATAGTCAAAATAGTAATGGGCGACACCCTTCCGGATATATATACGCTCTCCTTGATTCTGGTCACACATGTTGTGCTATGGTTTACAGCAATAAGAACTTATTGGCTATTTCTTTAAAATTATAAACACTGATGACATATTGTTCGCTGTAGACACCCTGGTATTAGTTGGCCTTATTGATATAGATGGTCCTTACCATGGGGCCGATTATACACTCTATGTTGTAGAGATCCCTGAATTGACCTGGTCCACTTCAACATATTTGTTCAGGCGCAGATGCGCTTCGCTCGCGCCCTGCACCCGCCCTGCATTGGGGGAGGTTCGGGCGCGTTGCCGCGATGATGGGAAGTGATGACAGAAGTCTTCCTTCCCATTGTCCACGTTGTGCGCCGGGCCTCCTCCCCACGGGGCGGGGCATCGCGAGCGATAGCGCGCGCATTCGCTGATTGGCCCCCACCGTCAGATACTTATACTCGTGACCCTTACTTTTTAACCACACCTCCTGACGAAGCCGTAGGTTGTGAAACGCGCGTCGAGGCATAGCGTGTCTCACAGACACGGCGGCACACAGAGAGTACCATGTTGCAAGGTAAAGTACTTTATTTCCATCATGACTAATACCTGCTCTGGCATTGTGGACAGACCTAAATGCTAGCCTTTCATAGAAACTGCATTTTTTTCACTGGATACCGGTATTGATTATCTGAGCTCACTAACTGCCGCTAATCATTCAGATTTTTACCTTGTTTTAAAGCGGCTACGCACTTTAATTGAGCACTTAGTGAACTATGCAGCCTCCGGGTATAGCTAATAGTCTGAACCATCATTAGGCATGGCAATTAACTATAGAGAGCCAGGGAATACTTATCGCCTCTAATTGTATATGACTACCTATTATAGTAAGTCATAAGTTGGATATTTTTATCATTTTTGCTGTCTGCATCTCTATATCTTGTGTGCGGTCGTGCTCTTTGAGACACGTCCATTTTCTCTAAACTTTGGCACCAATCCGTGTAACCTCTATGGTGCCAATAGGTTTTTAGCTGCATTTTTCCCATGTATGGTGCTTTTGTAATTTTGTCCTATTTTTGCGTATTATTATATGTCTAATAAAATTTAACTTTTGCATTATATTAATCCCCTCTAGTTATTTTGCGATCTTTGGGACACACATTTACAATATGGGCTTCAAGGGTGTCGCCCATTACTATTTTGACTATAGAGATTTAAGATTGCATCGCTTTTTTTGAGCAATTTTTTGGTATATACTTTTTCTGCCCTGTTGAGGGCAGAGCAAAGTACTGCAGTACTCAGGCACCGGGAAAGGCCAGGGAGGCCCGGCGCCTGCGCACTGCAGTACTTTGCTCGGCCCTCAACAGGGCAGAGAAGTACGCCTGCGCCGGAGCCGTAGCGTGAAGACAAGAAGAGGACATCATCCTATGAAAATAAAGGGCCCGGACCGGACCGCGACGCCCATGGGACCGGACCACAACGGGACCACCCCTTGGTGAGTGTAATCTAACCTCTTTTTCTCATCTTTCAGGATACATAGGGGACTTAGCTACAGCATTACAGAATGCTGTAGATAAGCCCCTGATGCCGCTGGGCTTAGCTCATCTTCCATTTTGGGGGAGACAGGTTCCCTTTAATGTTAACTGCCAGGAATATGGATTTTGTTCCAGTGTCAAGTTGCATAATACTATGACAGCACTAGTGCACAGGAGTCTCAGCAGGTGTTAACTGTTGAGATGTCAGTGGTGGCATTATGGGTGTCCCAAGCCACTGTTAGAGGAACACTAGTCTATGATAATTTGTTCATCAATGACTTATTTCCTCAATTGTTATCCGACAACCGAGAATAAATGTGTAAATTGTCAAGAAGTAATCACATTTTGATACATCTTAGGTAACTAATGGCGATGTTTAGTATGGGACACCCATGTTAATTTACTGTATCGAACAATTCACCCACAGGAGTAGAGAGCAGGTAAAAACAGCATCTCACCCTCTCCTGAGGAGCTGTCCTGTCCCACATTACAGGAGCTCAACCTTTTTCATAAGAATTCTACAAAGGTAATTTGTGTTGGCACTGCAGGAAAGGTTGGCATTTACTTCCAAGGTTTTCCACAAATTACAGCTTATCCTTGATTGTGATCATGGATGGATCATGTTAATGGTAAGAGACCATTCTGACAAGTAGAGATTGTCCAACATTACAATATTGTCAAAGTTGACCAAAACAAGAATAATGTAGATAACATCAGTACTTGTTGCAAATAATGTACATGTACAGTGGATACGGAAAGTATTCAGACCTCTTTAAATTTTTCACTCTTTGTTTCATTGCAGCCATTTGGTAAATTCAAAGTTCATTTTTTTCTCATTAATGTACACTCTGCACCCCATCTTGACTGAATAAAACAGAAATGTAGACATTTTTGAAAATTTATTAAAAAAGAAAAACTGAAATATCACCTGGTCATAAGTAGGGTTGAGCGAAACGGATCGGTCATTTTCAGAAATCGCCGACTTTTAGGCAAAGTCGGGTTTCATGAAACCCGAACCGATCCTAGTGTGGGATCGGCCATGCGATACACGATCAGAGCGCCAAAGTCGCGTTTCATATGACGCTGTCACCGCCGTTTTTCATCCAATGAAGGAGGACGCAGAGTGTGGGCAGCGTGATGACATAGGTCTCGGTCCCCACCATCTTAGAGAAGGGCATGGCAGTGATTGGCTTGCTGTCTGCGGCGTCACAGGGGCTATAAAGGGGCGTGCACGCCGACCGCCATCTTACTTCTGCCGATCTGAGCATAGGGAGAGGTGTTGCTGCAGTTAGTCAGAAGCAGGGACAGAGTTAGGGAGGAAATATAAACCCCCAAACCGCTTGTGCTGGAGCGATTTTTCACTGTCCCACACCACCTTTTTGTGCAGGGACAGTGGAGGTCGTATTTTAGTGCAGCAGCTGCATAGCTGTGTGCACGGTGCTGTGCAAACCAACTGCTTTTTTAAAAGCAAAATTCCTGTTGCTCCTTTCTGCACAGTTACCTATCTTGTTTATTTGTCCACATTTTTGTGTTCAGCAGTCGTTTTTATTGCTGCCATACTTGTCCTGAGCTTATTGTAGGGAGCTTGTTATTTTTTATTTTTTTTTAAATAATAATTCCAGCCACTTTCTGGCACGTTCATAGTGTTGTGTTATACCACTGGGCCAGAGTTGTGGTTCTGTGTCTCCCCCCAAAAAAAAGGGAGATTAAAATTCGCACACAGTGTATATTCTGCTGTACTGCTAGTGTGTCGTATATATCAGGCAGCCACTTTCTGCCACGTTCATAGTTTACAGTTATACCACTGGGCCACAGTTGTGGTTCTGTGTCTCCCCCCAAAAAAAAGGGAGATTAAAATTCGCACACAGTGTATATTCTGCTGTACTGCTAGTGTGTCGTATATATCAGGCAGCCACTTTCTGCCACGTTCATAGTTTACAGTTATACCACTGGGCCAGAGTTGTGGTTCTGTGTCTCCCCCCCCAAAAAAAAGGGAGATTAAAATTTGCACACAGTGTATATTCTGCTGTACTGCTAGTGTGTCGTATATATCAGGCAGCCACTTTCTGCCACATTCATAGTTTACAGTTATACCAGTGGGCCACAGTTGTGGTTCTGTGTCTCCCCCCAAAAAATGAGGAAGTCTGGTGGAAGAGGCCGTGGGCGGGGGTTGTCAGCTGGTACTGATGGTGGTGCTGCATCTGGTGGTAGTGGCAAAAGCACAGTAGCACCTAAGGCTGGAGGTGTTGAGCCTGCGTCATCGTCTGGCTACACAAGGCCTCGAAGGCTCCCTTACCTGGGAGTAGGAAAACAGCTTTTAAAGCCAGAGCAGCAGGAAAACGTTTTGGCTTTCCTTGCTGACTCAGCCTCTAGCTCTTTGGCCTCCTCTTCCCAAAGTTCGAAATATCACAGCAGCCAGTCGTCAGTGGATGCTCCCGGTCAGGAACAAGACGTTTCCTTGTGTCCTTCTCCCAAACCAAAAGTGAAGGATGCGTCAGGCGACACAACAGGTTACTCCATGGAACTCTTTACACATACCGTGCCTGGGTTAGAAAGGGAAATTGTACCCTGCCCATTACAAGAAGAATCGGACATGGAGTGCACTGATGCACAGCCACAGCTAGATTATGATGCTGTTCCATTGAGTCAGATCACTACATTGCCCTCGCAGTTTGCTGAGCCACAATCTGACCCTGATGAGACTATGGTGCCCTGTCCCGAACGCTTTAGCACCTTACACGGTGACACTGAGGAAGGTGCACATGACATTGAGGAGGAGGTGGTGATAGATGACACAGTTGTTGACCCAGATTGGCAGCCATTGGGGGGAAGAGGGCGGCGCTGCCAGTAGCTCAGAAGCGGAGGAGGGTTATCCGCAGCAGCACCAATCTACATCGCAACAGCTGTCATCTGGCAGGCCCGTATCAGGCAAAAAACGTTTGACAAAACCAATTTTAGGACAGCGTGGCCATCCTGTGAAAGTTGCACAGCATGCAATGCCTGAAAAGGAATTCCATAGTAGGAAGAGTGCAGTGTGGCATTTTTTTGACCAAGATCCCAATGATCAGTCAAAAGTGATCTGTAAAAAATGCTCAAAGACCTTTAGCAGAGGGAAGATTCTTAACAATTTAAATACAACGTGCATGCGTAGACATTTAAACAGCATGCATTTGCAAGCCTGGACTAACTACGTAACGTCCCGTACCATTGGTGCACCAGGTCTGAATGAAGGTAGTCAGCACCGCAACATTGCTTCCCTCACTGTAAGCCCACCGATTAGGACACCAGCAGCAGCAAATGTGGAGGGATCGTCGCTAGGCCAAAGCAGTCCGGGAGTCAGAAGGTTATTGGTAGGAAGCACGGTATGTAGGCCAACATCACCAACTCACTCTCAATCTGCCATGTCCACAACCACCACCACCACTAGTTCCACCATAGGCAGCTCTCCAGTCCAGCTCACCCTAGAAGAGACTCTTGTTAGGAAACAAAAGTATTCATCCTGTCATCCGCGTACACAGGGTTTGAACGCCCACATTGCCAGACTTATCTCGTTAGAGATGATGCCCTACCGGTTGGTTGAAAGCAAAGCTTTCAAAGCCCTGATGGCCTACGCAGTACCATGCTATGACCTACCCAGTCGCCACTTCTTTGCGAGAAAAGCCATCCCAGCCCTCCACCAGCATGTCAAAGACCGCATTGTCCATGCACTGAGGCAGTCTGTCAGTGGGAAGGTGCACCTCACAACAGATACATGGACCAGTAGGCATGGCCAGGGACGTTACGTGTCCATCACGGTGCACTGGTTAATGTCGTGGATGCAGGGTCCACAGGGGACAGCAATAGTGGGACAGTTCAGCCTAGCCCACGATCTAGGAAACAGTTGGCTGTAGATGTTCGCCAACCCACCTCCTCCTCCTCCAGGAGCGAAAGCTCGTCAACAGAGCGCTGTCACACGACCACTCCATCTGCAGCTGCCAGTGTTGCACACGAGGTGTCCCATTACGGAACAGCTAGTGGGAAGCGTCAGCAGGCTGTGTTTGAAATGAAGTGTTTGGGCGACAACAGACACACCGCGGAAGTTCTGGCCGAGTTCTTGCAGCAAGAAACTCAGTCATGGCTGGGCAGTGTACATCTTGAGGCAGGCAAGGTAGTCAGTGATAATGGAAGGAATTTTATGGCTGCCATAGCCCTTTCACAACTCAAACACATACCTTGCTTGGCTCACACTTTGAACCTGGTAGTGCAGTGCTTTCTTAAAAATTATCCGGAGTTACCAGCCCTGCTCTTGAAGGTGCGAAGACTTTGCTCGCACATCCGCCGGTCACCCGTACACTCCAGCCGTATGCTGAACCATCAGCGATCGCTCAATCTTCCACAGCACCGCCTAATTATCGACGTTGCAACAAGGTGGAACTCCACACTGCACATGGTTCAGAGGCTGTGTGAACAAAGGCGTGCTGTCATGTATTTGTGGGAGGATACGCATACACGGGCAGGCAGTTGGATGGCTGACATGGAGTTGTCTGGTGTGCAGTGGTCCAAGCTACAAGACCTCTGTCAAGTCCTTCAGTGTTTCGAGGAATGCACACGGCTGGCAAGTGCAGACGATGCCATCATAAGCATGAGCATCCCACTTATGCGTCTGCTGATGCAAAGTTTGACGCACATCAAGGAGCTGGCGTCTGCAGCCGAGGAGGAGGGAATCCTTGATGACAGTCAGCCATTGTCTGGTCAGGGAACTGTCCAGGACGAGGTGGTGGTCGAAGAGGATGAGGAGGAGGATGATGGGGATGACTATGTATGGGAGGAGGATGCTTCTCAGGGGCCACTTGAAACTGGTGGCATTGCAAGGTCAGGTACAGGTTTCTTGCGGGACACTTGTGATGTGGATTTCCAAGAAAGTGCTCCTCAACCCAGCAGGACCAGTGAAATGACACCAGGAACATTGGCCCACATGGCTGAGTATGCCTTGCGTATTTTAAAAAGGGACCCCCGCATTGCCACTGAAGAAGGATATATATTTAATCCGAAACGCGCGTCGGGAGAAGCGCAGGTCCAGGATCCAGCCCCCGCAGGTATAAATTAATATATAATTGCTGACACCACTGTCTCATAAATTGCTATTCCCAACACCACACTAGACACTTTTTGTGGGTGGAATTCTTGTGTTATTCACATTTCTGCACTGTCACTTTATGCAGTGATTTGTATCCATTATAATCATGAGTGGTTATTTTTATTTGATTTGGCACTGATGCACTTTTTTGTGTTACTGAGTTAAATTTAGCAATGCTGTTTTAAAGTTGACTTAGCATTGGGGCATTTTTTTAAATATATATAATAATTTTTATTGATCTTTTTGTGTTGGATTTGGTAGAGATAATTTTAACTATACGGTGCCAGCATAATTTAAGACATCCTGGTATTATAGTGGGGCTGTGGTCAAGAGTGATATTTCACTCTTTCATCCTGATCTTCCTGGTGCAGCGCATGTTATGTTTTTAATGTTTATATATGATTTTATATTTGTGGATCTATGTAATTCTAATATACTTTGTAATCACAGTCACACACATTTATAATAAAAGTTTATTTCGATATATCCACGTCTTGATATCTCATTTGGTTCTTTTTGACCCCTACTGAATTGTTTTGGTTTTAGTATTGTCAAAATGATGACCGATGACGATTACTGGTTGGCCTGCCTCCTGGATCCACGCTATAAAGGGAAAATGCAAAACAGCATGCCACATGAGAACCTTGAGCAAATATTGGCTACCAAACAAGCCACTCTTGTAGACCGTTTGGTTCAGGCATTCCCAGCACACAGAGGCGGTGATGGTCCTCACACTTGCCGTAGGGGGCAAAATGACAGAGGTGCTAGAGGTGCCGAAATCCGAATTGGGTTGGACAGAGGGGTTTTCTGACCAGGTTGTGGAGTGATTTTTCAATGACCGCTGACACAACAGGGACTGCTGCATCTATTCAAAGTGACAGGAGACAGCATTTGTCCAGTATGGTTAAAAACTATTTTTCATCCCTTATCGATGTTCTCCCTCACAGGTCATTCCCCTTTGATTACTGGGCATCTAAACTAGACACCTGGCCCGAATTGGCAGAATATGCTTTACAGGAGCTCGCTTGCCCTGCTGCCAGTGTGCTTTCAGAAAGAGTCTTCAGTGCTGCTGGTTCAATACTGACCGAAAAAAGGACAAGTTTGGCTACCCAAAATGTAGATGATCTAACCTTCTTTAAAATGAACCAATCATGGATTGGCAATTCTTTTGCCCCACCTTCCCCTGCTGACTCCTAGCTTGGGTGATAAATGACTCGCTTTTGCCCACCTCTTACTGACTTTGCCAGTTCCTCCATTTGCAGCTGCTGAATGTCCATCATAGGCCATTTTTATACCTCCCTAAATGGGCTGACTCCCCCCACAGGACCGTGGTCACCACTTGGCGCAAGCACCCGTGCAAGTGCCGTTTGCCTGGACAGGTGGGTGCGCCCACTCTACCTTTACTAAACAAAGCGTTTGAATCTACAGGCTTTCGGCCTCTATCAACAATATGAAACTGCATTTGCCCTGGTGCTTGGTTTGGGCCTAGTTATGTCTGCTACTGCCTCTTGGTTTCCTCAAAGAAACAAAGCTGCGTTTGAATCTACAGGCTTTCAGCCTCTATCAACAATATGAAACTGCATTTGCCCTGGTGCTTGGTTTGGACCTAGTTACATCTGCTGCTGCCTCTTGGTTTCCTCAAAGAAACAAAGCTGAGTTTGAATCTACAGGCTTTCGGCCTCTATCAACAATATGAAACTGCATTTGCCCTGGTGCTTGGTTTGGACCTAGTTACATCTGCTGCTGCCTCTTGGTTTCCTCAAAGAAACAAAGCTGAGTTTGAATCTACAGGCTTTCGGCCTCTATCAACAATATGAAACTGCATTTGCCCTGGTGCTTGGTTTGGGCCTAGTTATGTCGGCTGCTGCCTCTTGGTTTCCTCAAAGAAACAAATCTGAGTTTCAATCTACAGGCTTTCGGCCTATATTTAGAATTTGAAACTGTATTTGGCCTACTAGTTTGGTTGGGCCCTACTAACGGAGTCTGCTGCTGCTTGTTGTTGTCCTCCACTGAACAAAGCAATGCTGCCTGTTTACTCCTGTAACCAATTTTTTCCAGCTTTTAGCCTCCTTTTTTATTTTGGGCCTATATCTGTGTTTCCTCCTCATCCTGCCTATTACCCAGCCACTGCTTGATGGGTCTGCTGGTACATTGACCCAGACCACTACATTCCCCTTGCACTCTACACAGCCAGAATCTGACCCTGCTGAAAGTCAGGTCCCCCTACCCGCATACTATACCACCTTACACGGGGACAAAGAGGAAGGTGCATATGAAAGTGCTGGTTCCTTCATGAGGTGGGGGGGCATACTCGTTGGCGACGTCACTGTCACAGGGCCCGTCATAGTACGCAAAAGTGTCACTGCTGGTGGGAGGCGCCCCCGCCATCAAACACAACGCAGTACTTTGAGGGGCCCTGTGCCAGTGGCAATGCGAACGAGTGTGCCCCCCCTGCTTGCTCATGATCACAGCACTTGCAAAGTTGAAATACTTACCTCTCCCTGCTCCACCGCCGTGACATAGTCCGCGTTTCCTGGGCCCACGAAAAACTTGAGCCAGCCCTACTCCCCCCACAACTGTTGCCAAATTACCCCCAAATTTTCAATGGCTAACTATTATTATAAGGTAAATTAAGATTGACAAGCTTAAGTAACAATAATTGATGTTTTTGACATTAAAATGGGCTCGGTAGGTGTTTTCCTGTCCTCCACTCACTGCCGACTTTTATTCCCCATTGACTTGCATTGGGTTTCGTGTTTCAGTCGGCCCCCGACTTTTCGCAATGATCGGCCGATTTCACCCGACCCGACTTTTGACAAAGTCAGGTTTCGCGAAACCCCACTCGATCCTGAAAAAGTAAAAGTCGCTCAACCCTAGTCATAAGTATTCCTTTGCTATGTGTTGTGTAAAAGCACCCTTTTAAGCTAGTACAGCCATGAATCTCCTTGGGAATGATGCAACAAGTTTTTCACACCAGGATTTGGGGATCCTCTGCCATTCTTCCTTGCAGATCCTCTCCAGTTTCATCAGGTTGGATGGTGAATAGTGTTGAGCGATACCATCCGATACTTGAAAGTATCGGTATCGGAAAGTATCGGCCGATACCGGCAAAGTATCGGATCTAATCCGATACCGATACCCGATACCAATACAAGTCAATGGGACTCATGTATCGGACGGTATTCCTGATGGTTCCCAGGGTCTGAAGGAGAGGAAACTCTCCTTCAGGCCCTGGGAACCATATTAATGTGTAAAATAAAGAAATAAAATAAAAAATATTGCTATACTCACCTCTCCGACGCAGCCTGCACCTTACCGAGGGAACCGGCAGCGTTGTTTGCTTAAAATGCGCGCGTGTCCAGCCTCCCGTGACGTCACGGCTTGTGATTGGTCGCGTCGCCCATGTGACCGCGACGCGACCAATCACAAAGCCGGAACGTAATTTTAAAATCCTGAAGGACCTGAAATTACGTCACGGCTTGCTGTGATTGGTCGCGTCGCGGCCACATGGGCGGCGCGCGACCAATCACAAGCCGGGACTTCACGTAAGGAGGTTAAAGCGCGAATTTTAAGCAAACAACGCTGCCGGTTCCCTCGGTAAGGTGCAGGCTGCGTCGGAGAGGTGAGTATAGCAATATTTTTTATTTTAATTCTTTATTTTACACATTAATGTTGTTTCGATACCGATACCCGATACCACAAAAGTATCGGATCTCGGTATCGGAATTCTGATACAGCAAATATTGTCCGATACCCGATACTTGCGGTATCGGAATGCTCAACACTAATGGTGAACGTTGGTGGACATATTCGGGTCTCTCCAGCGATGCTCAATTGGGTTTAGGTCAGGGCTCTGGTTGGGCCAGTCAAGAATGGTCACAGAGTTGTTCTGAAGCCACTCCTTTGTTATTTTAGCTGTGTGCTTAGGGTAATTGTATTGTTGGAAGGTGAACCTTCTGCCAAGTCTGAGGCCCAGAGCACTCTGGAAGAGGTTTTCATCCAGGATATCTCTGTACTTGGCCGCGTTCATGTTTCCTTCAATGACAACCAGACGTCCTGTCACTGCAGCTGAAAAGCACCCCATAGCATGATGCTGCTGAAAGCAGGTTGCCGTATGCAGTGACGGACACGAGGAAGAGCAAGGGTTAAACAATTTTACTAAACCAGTGGGATTCTCCACGCAGGGAGGCAATGGGTTAAATGGTAAAAACAGTACAGTTAACAAAGGATATGGCGGGGTGAAGAAATAACGGCTCAAATAAAGGCAGTCCTGATGAAAATCAGTGGTTCCTAAGTCCACAAAGTGAATAGCGCCGGCAACGGAGTATTTTCCAACGTTGTCCTGTGGGCAACAATATCCTGTCTTATGGTGGCAGTGGTCAGTCTTTGGTACCTACCACTGGGCCTAGTCCATATACTGCAGTGGCTAACAAGGGTATGGGCCATGGTCCTGTACGAGCCCAATGTGGCTCTGCAAATATACAATGGTGCAGTCAGGTGACAAGTGTCTGGGTAAATATTCACTGTTATGTCAAGGCACAAGTGTCAGTCCCGTTTGTGGTCTCTCTTATGTGGCACGTGTGCTGTACTCACGGACACTGAGCGTACGGCGCCTTTCTCTCTGGTAGTCACCGGCACACTACACCTTCCTCTCCCTCTCTGGTCCCTGCTGCTGACGGCGGGCGATGGCGAATGGTGGCCTGCAAGACGCTGGTGCTCCCAAGATGGAGCATCTCTCACTCTAGCTGCTGCTGTGCACACCTGATTCTGCACTCTCCGCAACAGACTTGTTTTGCACGCATTTCTCTTTTATCTCCCATTGCTGCATGCGCTTTTCTCCTCTCACTCCCCACCCTCCTGGGACAGCAGGAAGGTCTGCTTCGCTATCGCTTCCCCCAGGCCACAGGGGAAGGTCTGGCTCACTCAGGCTTCCCCCCCGAGAACAGAGGATGCAGCCCTTTCAGTTCTGGACCCAGCATGCAGGTACCCGCAGTCTGGTCATCCCCCTTACACTGCCACCACCATTTCACTGTTGGTTTTCTCCACATATACCACATAGCATTATCACCAAAAAGGTCTATCTTTGTCTCCTCAGACCAGAGAATCTTATTTTTCATAGTCTGGGAGCCCTTCATGTGTTTTTTAGCAAACTCAATGTGGGCTTTCATATGTCTTGCACTGAGGAGAGGCTTCCGTCGGGCCACTTTGCCATAAAGGCCTGACTGGTGGAGGTCTCCCTACTGCATCTCTGGAGCTCAGCCACAGTGATCTTGGGGTTTTTCTTTACCTCTCTCACCAAGGCTCTTCTCCCATGATTGCTCAGTTTGGCTGGATGGCTAGGTCTAGCAAGACTTCTGGTGGTCCAAAACTTCTTCCATTTAAGGATTATGGAGGTCACTGTGCTCTTTGGAACCTTGAGTACTGCAGAAATTCTCTTGTAACCTTGGCCAGATCTGTGCCTTGCCACAATTCTTTAGGTACCGTCACATTAAGCGACGCTGCAGCGATAGCGACAACGATGCCGATCGCTGCAGTGTCGCTGTGTGGTCGCTGGAGAGCTGTCACACAGACAGCTCTCCAGCGATCAACGATGCCGAAGTCCCCGGGTAACCAGGGTAAACATCGGGTTACTAAGCGCAGGGCCGCGCTTAGTAACCCGATGTTTACCCTGGTCACCAGTGTAAATGTAAAAAAAAAAAAACACTACATACTTACATTGCCGTGTCTGTCGCGTCCCTCGCCTTCAGCTTCCCTGCACTGTGTAAGCGCCGGCCCTAAAGCACAGCGGTGACGTCACCGCTGTGCTTTGCTTTACGGCCGGCACTGACACATTCAGTGCAGGAAGCTCTGAGCAGCAGCGCGGACGCCGGGGGACGTGACAGACATCAGACGGTGAGTATGTAGTGGTTTTTTTTTTACTTTTACAATGGTAACCAGGGTAAATATCGGGTTACTAAGCGCGGCCCTGCGCTTAGTAACCCGATATTTACCCTGGTTACCATTGTAAAACATTGCTGGCATCGTTGCTTTTGCTGTCAAACACGACGATACATGCCGATCTGATGACCAAATAAAGTTCTGGACTTTCAGCAATGACCAGCGATATCACAGCGGGATCCAGATCGCTACTGCGTGTCAAACACAACGATATCGCTATCCAGGACGCTGCAACGTCACGGATCGCTATCGTTGTTAAGTCGCTCAGTGTGAAGGTACCTTATCTCTGAGCTCCTTGGCCAGTTCCTTTGACCTCATGATTCTCATTTGGTCTGACATGCACTGTGAGCTGTGAGGTCTTATATAGACAGGTGTGTGCCTTTCCAAATCAAGTCCTATCAGCTTAGTGAAACACTCCAATGAAGGAGTAGAACCATCTCAAGGAGGATCACAATTAAATCAACAGCATGTGACTTAAATATGAGTGTCTGAGCAAAAGGTCTGAATACTTATGACCATGTGATATTTCAGTTTTTCTTTCTTATTAAATTTGCAAAAATGTCTACATTTCTGTTTTTTTCAGTCAAGATGGGGTGCAGAGTGTACATTAATGTGGAAAATTAAATTTTTTGAATTTACCATATGGCTGCAATGAAACAAAGGGTGAAAAATGTAAAGGGGTCTGAATACTTTCCATACCCACTGTATTTCGTGCAAACCCAATAAAGTTCTTGTAATTTTTTCCCTACTGTACAGTAACATACCTTTTTCTTGGGGCATTCAGTCTGTTGCTCATCTATAACTCCCAAAGTGCTCCAACAGCGATGTTGGAAATTTCTAAAATATAAAATAATTGTTCCAAATAAAGAGTTATAAATTGCACAAAGTTATGCCCACTTAGGTCTCACGAAGTCTTGCATTTTATGAAGAATCAAAATTATCTGAAATATCGGGAATATATGTTTGCATTCTTCGGCATTTAACAGATATTAAATTGGCCTGCGAAGAAATGTGTTTTCTCATCAGTAACTCTAGAAATCCAATCAATACTTTCAGAGAGGTGTAACAAGATGTCTGATCCTGTTTAAACCATGTATCCCTTCACAGTATCTTTGTGTGTGTGTCAGATGTCCAGTCAGCTTCTCGCAGAAATAAATCTAGTGAACAATTCACCTCTAATCGCAAAATGCCAATTTGTGCTTCACTTGGTAACTGCCAAGTCTTCCTACGAGACAGCTGTGTAACACATTTCTGGCACCGGTTACAGTCCAGATTGTAGGAATGTATGGAGCATAGTCCTGAACTTGTGCATCCAACAGTTTGGGGAAAACTTGTATCTTGGATCTACTCCAACCTGGAGACCAGTATGAATGAGGTTGGAGGACCATTTTCTTATTTCACAGCTGTGACATTTGTGTTGGCATAGCCAGCCTAGATTTGTGAAACATGTCAACATATATCTGATTCTGCATTGTGACATGAGGGGACATGTGTTATTGTGAAGACTAAACCTATCTACATGGTTCTGAGACCCTTAAATCCTATATTTGGAAGTCTAATCACACACTTTTTAAAAGACTTCTCTTTATGATAGTGTATCGCAACATGTTTTGGAACAATTCGTTTTACAGACATTATATCCATTGTATAGCCCGATGAAGTAGCCAATCCAACTCCAAAACACAAGATGAATACACTATAATAAAGACAGTTCTTTCAACAAGAATTCCATGTGTGGAATCTTATTTTAAGGAGCTGCATTGAGTTAACAAATCCCTCTTCCCTGTGTATTTTCCCTTTGTCTACTTTTGGCACATTTACTGATTTGTCGTACTCCTTTCCTAAAGAGTAACCATTGTTATAATTCTCATTTCATAAATTAAACTTTCCCCTCCTTAGCCAATTTCCAATTTCTATTTGCGGCGAAATGGAGAATAAACAGCACTTCTGTAATTGCATTTTGGGTTTTTATTTGCCATGTTCACTATATGGTAAAACTGACCTGGCAGTAATCTCCAGGTCAGTGCGATTACAGCAATAACAAACAGAACAACAAAAAAGAAAAAAGAATGCCCATAAAATTGGGAACTCCCAAGCTAAATTAATCGTTTTTTATTTCAATATCAAACTGTGGTTACACATAGGACATGTTAACAATTAAAAATATTTAAAAACAAGGTGTGAAACACTCAGTAGTCATGCCGAATAATATCAGCAATGACAAACCGCAACTATTTTCTCAAACTCAATGTTGTAAGTGCAGGCTCAAAAAACACACATGCTTAGCCCAATTAAGGAAAAAACATATATATGTATGCGTAAAAATTATACATGCATGCACATGGGGTGGTCTACCTATTCGGCATGACTATTGAGTGTTTCACATCTTGTTTTTAAATGTTTTTAATTGTTACTGTGTCCTATGTGTAACCACTGTTTGATATTGAAATAAAAATGATTCATTTAGCAATTTTATGGGCATGCTTTTTTCTTTTTTGTTGTTCTGGATGTCTTCATTCTTGCCCATGGAGAACCCCTCTTAACATTATATAGCGGTGCCCTCCATATTCTTCCCTTTTCAGTACAGCAATAACAAACCTGCAAAGTTTTTTTTTTTTTAAATAGGGAAAAAGATTGGAATCAAAGAAAAAAATTGCTTGTGTCACAATTTTCCAAGGCTTGTAATGTTTTCAATTTTGGGTCGATGGGGCTGAGTGAGGGCTGATTTTTTTTTTTGTGCCTTGTGCCATCGATTTTATTTACCATATATTAGTTTCAGGCAGATACAAGGTTTTAGTCACATTTTGCGGCAGCTAAAAACCCCACAATGCTACCATTTTGATCTCTTTTTCTCATTACATCTTTTTCAGATCAGGTTAATTAATTTAATATTATAATAGATTGTACTTTTACAAATGTTACACATATGTGTCTTTATGTTTTGTTTTGCTTTATTTTTAATGGGGAGTGATTTGAACTTTTTGAACCCACTGACATCCCGTGATCGCGCCACAGAGTCACCCATGGCTGTTAGAATGAAACGTTTCCTTGCCGTGTGCTGTTATTGTCACTTTCAGAGATTAATAATATCATTTAACAGGTTTGCCATGCAAGGAAGTTAAGGACAGATGATGGATGAATATCTCAGCCATCATCTGCCAAGAAAGATGGCTCAACTTCAGCTCGATTTATAGTCAGGGAGCTGCTGTAGGACACAACTCTGCACTCCATTACAGCAAATGATTAAATCTGTACACATGAAAAAAAGAACCTGTGTAATATATCTTACCAGAGAAATCTGCTTATTTCTCCACCTGGACTCATCAATAGTCTTTAAAATTCTATGTTTGTGGACTTTATAGCCATGCTGTGTTTCTAGATTATATGGCCTTGCTACTTTTGCAGACAATATGGCTTTGCTATGCTTGTGGACTATATGGCTTGCTACGTTTGTGGAATATATGGCCTTGTTACGTTTGTAGACTTTATGGCCTTGCTTTGTTTGTGGACTATATGGCCTTGCTACGTTTGTGGAATATATGGCCTTGCTACGTTTGTGGACTATATGGCCTTGTTACATTTGTGGACTTTATGGCCTTGCTATGTTTGTGGACTTTATGGCCTTGCTATGTTTGTGGACTATATGGCCTTGCTATGTTTGTGGACTATATGGCCTTGCTATGTTTGTGGACTATATGGCCTTGCTATGTTTCTAGATTATATGGCCTTGCTATGTTTCTAGATTATATGGCCTTGCTATGTTTCTAGATTATATGGCCTTGCTATGTTTGTGTACTAAATGGCCTTGCTACGTTTGTGGAATATATGGCCTTGTTATGTTTGTGGACTATATGGCCTTGCTACGTTTGTGGACTTTATGGCCTTGCTATGTTTGTGGACTTCATGGCCTTGCTATGTTTGCAGACTATATGGCCTTGCTATGTTTGTGGACTATATGGACTTGCTATGTTTGTGGACTATATGGCCTTGCTATGTTTCTAGATTATATGGCCTTGCTATGTTTCTAGATTATATGGCCTTGCTATGTTTCTAGATTATATGGCCTTGCTATGTTTGTGTACTAAATGGCCTTGCTACGTTTGTGGAATATATGGCCTTGTTATGTTTGTGGACTATATGGCCTTGCTACGTTTGTGGACTTTATGGCCTTGCTATGTTTGTGGACTTCATGGCCTTGCTATGTTTGCAGACTATATGGCCTTGCTATGTTTGTGGACTATATGGCCTTGCTACGTTTGTGGACTTTATGGCCTTGCTATGTTTGTGGACTTCATGGCCTTGCTATGTTTGCAGACTATATGGCCTTGCTATGTTTGTGGACTATATGGACTTGCTATGTTTGTGGACTAAATGGCCTTGTTGTTACATTTGTGGACGATATGGCCTTGCTGTGTTTGTGGACTGTATGGCCTTGCTTTGTTTTTGGACTATATGGTCGTGCTATGTTTGCTCCATATAATTATTTGAAAACTACATGACCACATAATTTTGGCACTCTATGGTGTAGTTATTTATTGTATGTATGTATGACTGTATTTTTTGGGTAGTTGTTTGCAAGTTTAGGAGACTTTACTGCACAGTTATTGAGAGGGAGGTACTGCTATGTGACTGCTTGCCAAAAGGAAAGTAATACCTGCAGATACTGATGTGTAGGGTTTCTATGTTCTAGAGACTAAAGCATTAGTCCAATTAGCGTAAATCTAACGTGGCCGATAAGAATCTGAAGCGGTTAATACTGGAGCGATATAAAATTCATAGCACGCAATTATTGCCTATGAGAATTTAGAAACAGGGACAACAAGTATGTTTGACCTTAAAGGGATTGTCTCATTAAAATAACCTGTTGTCAAACTGACTCAGGCCTGGTGATCAGATGATTGCCGCAGGCCAGTCTTTAGAATGCCCCTTGACAATCACCTGCTATTCCAAATGAATTGAAAAGAAGATTTTGTAAATATAGCAGAGAAACAAAACTACAATCCTGTCTGAGATCACTTAGAGATGAGCAGCTCCACTAGAAGACCTGGAGGATTTGTTAGCTTCTTCTAGATGACTTCTATCATGTTAAACTTTCTATTAGGAATCTTTTAGTTTAGCTGATTGTGTCCTGCAAAGAAAAGAAGATGGAGGCTGAACAAGATTCCCCGGGCTGGAGGTAGCGCAGTTGGTGATGAAGCGTGTCTTGTCAAGACATTTTTATAGCTTTTCTGTTAAAGAATTTTCTTTTTCAAGACGTTGGGGAATTGTGTATGAAACAGAATGGAATCAATACAAAATGTGAAACTCGGCAGGGTTATGTGTAGGGATGAGCGAAAAGGGGAAAATTCCATGACTTTTACTTTTTTATTTACCTATATGGAGGGATTTTCTTTTTTATTTAAAGGGGTTCCATGACTAGAAAATAAGTTATTGCTTTCGGTCCAATTATTGTATATACTGTATGGCATTTGAAGTGGATATGATCTACAATACTAGACATTCCATGGCGCTATATTTGGACCAAAATAAGTCACTTTTTTCTCTTTTAAAACTATGCAGATTCAAATAAGGATTCATGTTTTACCCTCAGTTGACTTACTGGTGCACAGTGAGAATACCTTAAGAAATTGCAAGAAAGTTTGTTTCAATGCACAAGCTTAGGCCAAACTCATACAGTACATCCATGTTTTATGTCTGAATATGGACTTGACAGCCTGATAGGTGTGTATGAGACTGTCAAATTAGGGTCAGGAGAAGGGATGAGCGAACCTGAACTGGAAAGTTCGGGGTCCGTACCGGATATCTAGTGTCCAGTACCGAATCCCGAGCACAGAGTTTTTTCTGTATGTCCGTTTTTCTATTGGGGTTCGCCTGTCTAATAAAGCTTGTTGAAAGGCTGCAGCACAGCCAATCCCCTCCGGAGCCATTACAGCCATGCCAAGTATTTTCATGGCTGTTATTGGCTGGCACAGCACATGACCCAGCCTGTGTATAGGCCAGATCATGAGTGCCGCCCCCATTATGCTCCCATCAGTGTAGGGCTAGGACGTAGCTGGGACAGATTCTGACTGCGCACTCTGCAAAAAAAACCACTGAGTGTACTTGTAACCCAATTCTGTGCTAGTACTGTGATACTGCACCCCTTGCCTGTGGGAGTACTGTCCTTGAAGTCACTCTGTGTACTCCTCACCCCCCGCCTGCAAACCCATCTGTGAGAGTAGTGTGCTACAATCCGGTGTGTGTATTATGTACCCCACTCCTGTGGAAGTACTGTCATTTAAGCTGCTGTGTGTACTCTGCAAACCCATCTGTGAGAGTGCTGTCCTTTATGCACTGGGTGTACTCTGCACTTCCCTGCATTTGGGAGCAGGGTCGGCATTAGGGGCAGGCAGACTAGGTAGCTGCCTAGGGCCTCCGCTCCTCCAGAGGCCCCCTGCTGAACCAGTGGTGTATCGTTAATAGCGGCACACCACATAGCCACTGAGAGGCATGGCGCCACCCCCCATCACTGATTTAACTTATCAGCATCATTGACACCGATACAGTTGAAAGCAGTAATGGAGGAGAGAACATCAGTGAACGTGCCCTCTCCCATAAATCCCCCTATGCTTGTGACTCAGCAGGTGCACGGTGACATCACTTCCTCATGCACCATGCTGTGCCAGCAGTGGAGCCTATGAGACTGGAGCAGAGCAAGGAGCAGTACGGGGAACAAGGAGGAGAGGTGAGTATTGTGCGAGTGTGTGTGTATGCGTTATATTGTGTGTGTGAGAATGTGGGGGCTGCATTATACTATGTGTGTGTGTATGTGTGTGTGCGTGTGTGCATGTGTACTGTGTGTTGGAGGGGAGATTCACTGTACCATGTGTTGAGGGGGAGCTTCACTGTACCATGTGTTGGGGGAGCTGCACTATACTATGTGTTTGGGTGGAGCTGCACTATACTGTGTGTTGGGGAGCTGCACTATAATGTGTGTGGAGGGGGCTGCTTTATACTGTGTGTGGATGGGGCTGCATTATTCTGTGTATGAAGGGCTGAATTATACTGTGTGTGTGTGTGGAGGGGGGCTGCATTATACTGTGTGTGGGGGAGATGCACTATACTGTGTGTAGAGGGGGCTGCATTATACTGTGTGTGTGTGTGTAGCTGCAGTATACTCTGAGGGGGCTGCAATATACTCTGAGGGGGGCTGCAGTATACTCTATGAGAGGGGTTGTAGTATACTGTATGAGGGTGCTTGGAGTATACTCTATGAGGGGATCCATTATACCCTGAGGGGGGCTGCATTATACACTATCAAGGGCCATGGGGAGTGTACTATACTGCATCCAGGACTATCTGTCCCTATCATTCTTCCTCAACTGCTGTAAAGAAACTCGGGAACAAGCGTCGAACAACTTTAATGCCGTCGATCACGCTGGTTTAATGGCCTGAACTCTGTACCTATAAATACAGCCAAAATGTTTGTGTGATGTGGAATATGTGAGCATTTGGGGCCCCACTTTATAGTTTTGCCCAGGGCCCCACTTTCTCTTAAACTGGCCCTGCTTGGAAGCACTGTCCTTTATGCCCTGTGTGTACTTTTCATCCCCCCACCTGTGGGAGTACTGTCCTTTAAGCCACTGTGTGTACTCTGCAAACCCATCTGTGGGAGTACTGTGCTATAATCCACTATGAGTGCACCCCCCTGCCTGTGAGAGTACTGTCCTTGATGCCACTGTGTGTTTTCTAGTATTCTGAGAAATAAATAATTGGCATCAGCCACCTCATCGCCATTAGTAGGCCAAAGAAAGAATTTTTCAGGACCACTATGTATTGTTTAGTAGTTTTGCAAAGAAATATATTGCATTAGCTGTTTCGTTGCCATTTATAGGCCCAAAAGATAATTTTCTGGACTGGTGTCTGTTTTTTAGTAGTTTGTGAAGTAAATAATTGGTATCAGCCGTCTAGTTGCCATTTCTAGGTCCAAAAAATAATTTATCTGGACTAGTGCCTGCTTCTAGCACTATTGCAAATAAATAAATCTACTCTTCAGCCATCTCATTGTGAGTAGTGTTTAGAAAAACTGCTTCCAAAGATGAGAACATTAGATAAGGGACATGGATGTGGCCTTTGTGCTAGTGTAGCTGCTGGTGGTGGTGGTTAGCTAATACAGAGAGAGGACGTGATGTAGAGCCGGCATCAATACCCGATGCTCCCAGGCAAGTGCAGGGGCCCTGAGCAGGTGGGGAGCCCACTCGCCATCGAGGACACTGGCATGCTATGAAGGTAAAGTGCCTGTGCCAGTGCCGGCGCCTGTGCATGGGCCCTATGCTTGCTCAGGGCCTCGGTGCTTGTGATACTTACCTCTCCCTGTTCTACCGCTACAGCGTTTTTCACGTCTTTTGAATGTGACATTTCAGGTCAGAGGGCGCAATAACATGACTAATGTGCACCCTCTGCCTGAACAGTCACAGTGCAGAGAGCCATAAGATGCCGATGAGGAGTACGGAGCAGTGCAGCAGCCAGCTAGGAGAGGTGAGTATTTCATTGTTTTAATGTTTGGAGCAATATATGGGTCCCATCATATACTAGAGCGTTATATGGAGCTCATTATATATAGAGCATTATATGGGGCCCATCATATACTGGAGCATCATATGGGGCCCATTATATATGGAGCATCATATGGGGCCCATAATATATGGAGCATCATATGGGGCCCATTATATATGGAGCATTATATGGGGCCCATTCTGTTTGGAGGAATATATGGGGCCCATCATATACTGTAAGGAGCATTATATGGGGCCTATTCTGTATGGAGCGGTATATGGGGCCCATTCTGTATGGAGCAATATATGGGGACCATCATATACTGGAGCATTATATGGGGTCCATCATATACTGTATGGGCATTACATGAGGTCCAATCCAATCTATATGGAGTATTATATGGGGCTCATCATATACTGTATAGATCATTATCTGGGGCCCATTATGTATGGAGCAATATATGGGGCTCATTATACTTTATGGAACAATATATGAGGCTCATTGAATCTGTATGGAGCAATATATGAGATTCATTATTCTTTATTGAGCATTTTATGGGACCCAATATACTGTACGGTGCAAAATATATTGGGCTCATTATACTGTATGGAGCAATATATGGGGCTTATTATTCTGTATGGAGAAATATATGGGGTCCATTGTACTGTGTGGAGCAATATATGTGGTTCATTATTCTGCATGGAGCATTATATGGGGTCCAATAATACTTTATGGAGCAATATATGGGGCTCATTATTCTGTATGGAGCACTATGTGGTGCCCATAATACTGTATGGAGCACTATATGGGGCTCATTATTCAGTATGGAGCACTAAATGGTGCTCATAATACTGTATGGAGCAATACATAGGGCTCATTAATAATAATAATCTTTATATAGCGCCAACATATTCCGCAGTGCTTTACAGTTTAACAGTTTCAAACACAGCAGTCATAAGTAACAACGTTAACAATAGAATAATTAAAGCGAAATAAAAGGACCCTGCTCGTGAGAGCTTGCAATCTACAATGAGGTGGGGGAGATACAAAGCACAAGTGTGTATTTACAATGATGTATTTACAATAATGGTCCAGCCATCTTCAGTGGGTGGGGGATAGATGGGGATAGTGAATGGGCTACACACACACACAAATATAAAATGAGTTTGATTAGTGAACGTGGTAGGCCGCTCTGTATTATTATTCTGTATGGAGCACTATATGGTGCCCATAATATTGTATGGAGGACTATACTGTCCGGATTCTGAGCTATTGTAGATTTACAATAGATATCACTTATGTAATGTAAGAAGTAAGTGAAATCTTTGGCATTGTGCTATACCTATATTTGTCTGTGCATCTGTGCATCATAATTTGTGGCATGTGTTAAAGGGGCCCACTGAGACTCTTTCGCCGGAGGCCCATGAAAACCTGGAGCCGATAGTGGCTGCACGAATGGTGAGGCCGCAAATTGTTGAAAAGGTGTTAGATTAGATGGCTGAGAGTGGCTTCAGATCCTTCTCATTATCTTCCACTCAGTGTACTGCAAAAAGGGCACAGTTGGCAGATGAGGACCATGGTCATCCAGCTTCCACCTCACCCCTTTGCAAATGAGCCAAACAGTTTGAGCTCAATGTCATGCAGCAGTCTCTTCTGCTTTTTGATGACTCTGCTGGCTGTGCTTCTGTTGTCCATCCACCTTGCTATGCCCCAGAAGTGAAAGAGACTGAGTACACTGATTGCCAACCACTTGTTGGAGGATGAGTAGGGAGGGCTAATGCATATGGTCAGTATGGTCAGTGGACCACCACAGTACATGTCAGATGATGGCGAAACTCAGTTGCCGTCTGCATTGTCTTTCTGCGGTGTGCAGACTAGCAAGGAAGGCAGGGGTGAAGAATTGGTGGAAGATGATGCAGGGGATGATGAGGTCCTAGACCCCACATGGAACGAAGGCTATCTTTGTGACGTGCGCTGTTTGGAGGAAGAGGAGGTGGCGATGCTGCCACAGCAGCATAGCAAGAGAGGGAGCAGGGTGCAAAGGCACAGCAGGCAGTTCCTAGTCTATACGTCATCTGCTACTGCCCATCGAGCTGCTGAAATAAGCACAATAAAAGCCAGCTCAAAAGAGTTCGCTGGCGTGGCTTTTTTTCATGGAATGTGCTGACGACAAGCAAGAAGTGGTTTGCACTCTGTGCCGTCAGATCCTGAAGTGAGGCATAAATGTTCTGAACCTGAGCACCACCTGTTTTACGAGGCAACTGAATTCCAAGCATGTGATGTAGTGAAGCATACACATCAAAAAGCATGACTGACCAAAGCCTCCTCCTGCTCCCTCTTCTGCTGCAGTTTCGGCCTCTTCTTCCCTATCATGATCCACAAGGCCACCTGCCTCCCTGCAAAGAGAGGAGGTGACAATATCACCATGACTACCACCAATGTCTCCGAGCATCTCCACACCATCCCAATGGAAGTGTTCAGCTTTCCATTCCCTAGATCCTTGAGAGAAAGAAGAGATATCCCCCTATCCACCCATCCACCCATGGTCCTGAATGAAAGCATTTCCAAATTACTGGCCTTTGAAATGCTGCCATTTCGGCTGGTGGACATGTACAGTTTTAAAAAACTGATGGCAGTGGCTGTCCTGCAGTATGTTTTTCCTAGCTGCCACTACTTCCAGGATCCCTGCCCTGCACAAATATGTTGAGGATCAAATCGGGTATGCACTGTACAATGCCATCACGATACGTGGATCAGTAAGCATGGATAGGCACGTTAGATTTCACTAAATGCTGACTGGGCAAATGAAGTGATGGTTGGAACAGAGACTGAACGTGTTCAAATTCATGTCCTACCACCACCTAGTAGTGCTTTTATTCGTCTAAGTTACCTACTACTACTCTGCTTTCTCCATCGCCTCCTCATTCGGTCACAGGATGCACCACCAACGTGACCACAGGCAGGGGGAAATGATAGCAGGCTGTTTTTAAACTCCTCTATTTGTTGGAAAAATCTCACAACTCGCAGCAGCTGTGGACTAGGATCAAACATCAGACAGATGAGTGGTTGGTGCCGGTGAATTTCAAGCCCAGCCTGGTGGTGTGTGATAATGGGAGAAAATTTGTAGCAGCTCTCGGCCTAGCTGGTTTGATGCACATCCTGTCAGGACTCTGAACATTTTTTATTACCTTTTGTGCATTACTGCCCTTTTCCAAGATGGCGTCTTTGGTCTCATGTGCACTGTGTCTTCCTGCTATAAAGCTCCACCCCAGCCTTCAGTCTGTGCTAGAGTATTCTGCCTTGTATCCAGCTCCTGACCCTGGTGACTCCCTGGCTATATACCTGCTCCTGTGAACCTGTGTGGTGATCCTGCTACTCTGCTCTGAGTTCCTGCTGCATACACCAGTTTCCAGTAATCCTCCTTCATCTGCTGCTCGTGTTTACTTCCATCTGCATTTGATGGACATGTAAGCTGTTGCTGCTCTGCAAAAACCTGAGACTATTACCCAGGCCTCCCTGGTTTTAGCTAAGATATTATTTTAACTGCCTTATAAGCATATCTGTTGTGAATTCTGCTTTTGGGTTCCCTCCGGTGGTAGTAGGTGGTAATGCAGTTGTCCCTGGGTTGCAGTCCTGGTCAGGTGTGTCTGCTGATTGCAGTTCTGACTGGGGTATTTAGGTGTGCAGGATTCATTAGTCCTTGCCAGTTGTCAATTGTTGTTGGGAGGTGTTGGACCTCTGCCTGGTTCCTCCTGTCTTTCTGCCAAATCAGCAAAGATAAGTGTCTGTTTTTTGTTCCTGTGGCACACATGCTGTGTGCTTCACAATTCAGTGCTATTCTTTGTGTTTTCTTGTCCAGCTTAGATTGTGTCAGTATTTTCTCAGTCTTGCTGGATTCTCTGGAGTGGCAGACATACATTCCATGTCTTTAGTTAGATTGTGGAACTTTTTGTATTATCTGTTGTGGATATTTTTGGAAGGGTTTTAATACTGACCGCCTTGTAATCTGTCCTATCCTTTCCTATTTAGCTAGAGTGGCCTCTTTTGCTAAATCCTGTTTTCTACCTGCGTGTGTCTATTCTTCTCCTACTCACAGTCATTATTCGTGGGGGGCTGCCTATCCTTTGGGGGTCTGCTCTGAGGCAAGATAGCATTCCTATTTCCATCTATAGGGGTATTTAGTCCTCCGGCTGTGTCGAGGTGTCTAGGGTTTGTTAGGCACACCCGACTACTTCTAGTTGCGGTGTTAGTCCAGGATTTGCGGTCAGTACAGGTTCCATCGACTCCAGAGAAAGTTTTCATGTGGCTCCAAGGTCACCGGATCATAACACATATCTATCTGTGTTTGGACTAAAACAAGGACTTATTCGTGTCAAGTATCCTCAAGAATAATTGTGCTTCATAGACTTTCTGCGTGATTGCATTTTCCTCTGAAGTTTCCTATAGACTGCTAAGCTGTGTTTAATATTTACACCAAGTGTTGTGGACTTGAGTTTCTCTCTGCACCTGTTTGAATCACCGTGTGATAATATAAACTTTACCACTTATAAAACTGTGTCCTGTAGTTGTCTTGTTCCACGCAAAGAGTCTCCTGAGTTATCCCCTATAATTATTACAGGATACTCTAGCCACAAAAGAGGAGACTGCTGGAACAATGACTGCAGAGAGCAGATGAGAGCAGGTGTTTTCCATAATTAGATCACTGCAGAAAGATGTGGATGGTCTGCAAAAGAAGTTTGGAAGCTTTGAACACAATTAACAAGTGTTTGGACAGACTTCGCAGGACTTAGGCACCCACATGGCAGCCCAGGAAAACAAACTTGCTAGCATAGAGTCCCAGTATGGATGGACTTTTCAGGACATAAGCATGCAAATAGCTGTACAACGACTTTACCCTCTGGGCAACCGCCACCAGCTAGCCCACCTAAGTTGCCCCATTCAGATTTAATGGTGATCATGACAAATTTTGTGGCTTTGTGAAACAATGTATGCTATATTTTGATGTGCATGCTGACCGTTTTCCTAATGATAGATCCAAAGTATTGTGTGTAATAATGCTGCTGACCGCACGAGCACTCACCTGGGCAAATCCGATGATTGAGTCTCGTGAGCCACGGTTAAATAACTTGGATGTTTTCTTGGCCGCTATGGCATTAATGTTTGATGACCCTAATAGCCGTGCAACCACTGAATCTGCTTTATTGTCTTTATGCCAGGCTAAACGTTCTGTTATCGAGTATGCTACTGAATTCAGGAGATTAGCGGTGGTAGATACCAATTGGGACAGTTATGCACAATTGCCTATTTTTAAAAGGAGCCTGTCTAGTATTGTAAAAGATGAACTAGCTCGCTCTGAGCCACCACAAGAGCTAGAGACATTTATACAGCATTGTGTGTGCATAGACATTCGCCTTAGGCTGGTTTCACATTTGCGTTTAAAAACGCAGCGTTTAAAAAAAAAAAACGCACGTGATGAAAAAACGCATGTAAACGCGTGCAAACGCTGCGTTTTTTAGACGCATGCGTTTTTGCATGCGGTAAAAAAAACACGGCGTTTTGACGCGTTTACATGCGTTTTTTCATGCGTTTGCGTTTTTGAAACGCATGCTGAGAAGTGTGTGACAGCTGCCAATCATCAAAATCAACTAGAAAACCCACTATAAATAGAAATAGCTAGGGTTAGGGTTAGGGTTAGGGATAGGGTTAGGGTTAGGGATAGGGTTAGGATCCCTAGGGTTAGGGTTAGGGTTAGAGGTAGGGTTAGGGTTAGGGTTAGGGTTAGGGATAGGGTTAGGGTTAGGATCCCTAGGGTTAGGGTTAGGGTTAGGGGTAGGGTTAGGGTTAGGGTTAGTGTTAGGGGTAGGGGTAGGGTTTGGATCCCTAGTGTTTCGGTTAGGGTTAGGGGTAGCTTTTTATTAGAAGAATATCCTGGTCACAAGGTCACTGATAAGCCACCCCCCACCATCAAGGTGATAAAGGGATCCAAACCCTAACCCTACCCCTAACCCTAACCCTAGGGATCATAGGGATCCATAGGGATGTTGACCTGGTGACCAGGACATTCTTCTAATAAAAAGCTTGTTCAATGTGGACACCCCAAGATATACGGTATTGCTATAGAGTACTAAAAATATTAACTCGTAGAGTATTCACTCGTAGAGTATTCACTGTTATATTGTTAGGGTTAGGGTTAGGGTTAGGGTCCCTTTATCACCTTGATGGTGGGGGGTGGCTTATCAGGGTGTATTCTTGTTTTTTTTCTATAAAAACGCATGCGTTTTTAACGCAAGCAAACGCATGTGCTTAAAAACGCATGCGTTTACATAGACAACAATACGTTTTTTTGCGGCAAAAAAACGCCTCTAGAAATTACTACATGTTGCATTTCTGCGACAGAACGCATGCAGCAAAAAAAACGTTTTTAATGTTAAACATAGGGAAAAAAAATGCATGCGTTTTTTTCTGTGCAAACGCTGCAGATCAAAACGCAAGTGTGAAACCAGCCTTACTGAGAGTAGGCAGGAGACGTTTGCTGCATATAACCGTATTTCTAACTTTTCCCTTCCTTCCAAACAGCCTGCAGGTAAAACATGTCGGGAGGTGGAGGAGGTGCCCATGCAAATTGATTCCGTTCAGAGACGCAAGATCAATGAGCGCCGGGAGCATCACCTTTGTGAAATTCAATGTTTCTACTGCGGCCAGTCTGACCACTTCTTGATCAATTGTCCTAAGTGTCCTAGACAGCCTAACAAGGTGCTAGCAGCAGTAGGGGAGTATGACAACTGTGATGATGAATCTGACATCTCTGAATGTAGCCTGCCTTTAAACGCTGTATTCCATTCACTTTCTATGACTTCAACCCCCAAGGAGCTTAACCCCTTTCTGTCATCAGACGTACTATTCCGTCCGTGTGGGGTGGGCCCTAATTCCCAAGGACGGAATAGTACATCCAGCGCGATCAGCCGCGCTCAAGGGGGGAGCGCGGCTGATCACGGCCGGGTGTCAGCTGACTATCGCAGCTGACATCCGGCACTATGTGCCAGGAGCGGTCATGGACCGCCCCCGGCACATTAACCCCCGGCACACTGCGATCAAACATGATTGCAGTGTGCCCGCGGTATAGATAAGCATCGCGCAGGGAGGGGGCTCCCTGCATGCTTCCCTGAGTTCGATCGGTACAAGGCGATGTGCTCACCCAGTACCGAGCGTCTCCTCCCTGCAGTCCCCGGATCCAAAATGGCCACGGGGCTGCATCCGGGTCCTGCAGGGAGGTGGCTTCACAGCGCCTGCTCAGAGCAGGCGCCGGGAAGCCTCCATGCTGTGCTGTGTGATCGCCGATCTGACACAGTGCACAGCAAAGTGTCAGATCTGTGATCTGTCACTTTACTGTGATGTCCCCCCCTGGGGAAAAGTAAAAATGTAAAAAAAAAAATTACATGTGTAAAAAAAAATAAAATTCCTAAATAAATAATAATAATAAAAAAATATTGTTCCAATAAATACATTCCTTTAGCTAAATAAAAATAAAAAAACAGTAAAAGTACACATATTTAGTATCGCTGCATCCGTAACGACCCGACCTATAAAACTGTCCTACTAGTTAACCCCTTCAGTTATCACCGTAAAAAAACAACAACAAAAAACGAGGTAAGAAACAACACTTTATTATCATACCGCCGAACAAAAAGTGGAATAACATGCGATCAAAAAGACGGAAATGAATAACCATGGAACCGCTGAAAGCATCATCTTGTCCCGCAAAAAACGAGCTGCAATACAGCATCATGAGCGAAAAAATAAAAAAGTTATAGTCCTCAGAATAAAGCGATGCAAATATAATAATTTTTTCTATAAAATAGTTTTTATCGTATAAAAGTGCCAAATCATAAAAAAATGATGTAAATGAGGTATCGCTGTAATCGTACTGACCCAAAGAATAAAACTGCTTTATCCATTTTACCAAACGCGGAACGGTATAAGCGCCCCCCCCAAAAAAAAAAGAAATTCATGAATAGCTGGTTTTTGGTCATTCTGCCTCACAAAAATCAGAATAAAAAGCAATCAAAAAATGTAAGGTGCCCGAAAATGTTACCAATAAAAATCTACACTCGTCCCGCAAAAAACAAGACCTCACATGACTCTGTGGACCAAAATATAGAAAAATTATAGCACTCAAAATGTGGTAACGCAAAAAACATTTTTTGCAATAAAAAGCGTCTTTTAGTGTGTGACGGCTGCCAATCATAAAAATCCGCTAAAAAACCCGCTATAAATAGTAAATCAAACCCCCTCCTTCATCACCCCCTTAGTTACGAAAAATAAAAAAATGAAAAAAATGTATTTATTTCTATTTTCCCATTAGGGTTAGGGTTAGGGCTAGGGTTATTGCTAGGGTTAGGGTTAGGGCTAGGGTTAGGGTGAGGGCTAGGGTTAGGGCTAGGGTTAGAGCTAGGGTTAGGGTTGGGGCTAGGGTTAGGGCTAGGGTTAGGGCTTGGTTTAAGGCTAGGGCTAGGGTTGAGGCTAGGGTTAGGGCTAGGGCTAGGGTTAGGGTTAGGGCTAGGGTTAGGGTTAGGGTTAGGGTTAGGGCTAGGGTTAGGGTTAGGGCTAGGGTTAGGGTTAGGGCTAGGCTTGGGGGCTAGGGTTAGGGCTACAGTTAGGGTTAGGTTTGGGGCTAAAGTTAGGGTTGGGGCTAAAGTTAGGGTTGGGGCTAAAGTTAGGGTTAGGGTTTGGATTACATTTACAGTTGGGAATAGGGTTGGGATTAGGGTTAGGGGTGTGTCAGGGTTAGGGGTGTGGTTAGGGTTACAGTTGAGATTAGGGTTAGGGGTGTGTTTGGATTAGGGTTTCAGTTATAATTGGGGGGTTTCCACTGTTTAGGCACATCAGGGGCTCTCCAAATGTGACATTGTGTCTGACCTCAATTCCAGCCAATTCTGCGTTGAAAAAGTAAAACAGTGCTCCTTCCCTTCAGAGCTCTCCCGTGCGCACAAACAGGGGTTTACCCCAACATATGGGGTATCAGCGTACTCGGAGCACATTGGAGAACAACTTTTGGGGTCCAATTTCTCCTGTTACTCTTGGGAAAATACAAAACTGGGAGCTAAAAAATAATTTTTGTGTAAAAAAAAAATATATTTTTTATTTTCACGGCTCTGCGTTATAAACTGTAGTGAAACATTTTGGGGTTCAAAGTTCTCACAACACATCTAGATAAGTTCCTTGGGGGGTCTAATTTCCAATATGGGGTCACTTATGGGGGGTTTCTACTGTTTAGTTACATCAGGGGCTCTGCAAATGCAACGTGACGCCTGCAGACCATTCCATCTAAGTCTGCATTCCAAATGGTGCTCCTTCCCTTCCGAGCTCTGCCATGCGCCCAAACGGTGGTTCCCCCCACATATTGGGTATTAGCGTACTCAGGACAAATTGGACAACAACTTTTGAGGTTCAATTTACACTATTTCCCTTGAAAAAATACAAAACTGGGGGCTAAAAAATAATTTTTGTGGAAAAAAAAAGGATTTTTTATTTTCATGGCTCTGCGTTATAAACTGTAGTGAAACACTTGGGGGTTCAAAGTTCTCACAACACATCTAGATAAGTTCCTTGGGGGGTCTACTTTCCAAAATGGGGTTACTTGTGGGGGGTTTCTACGGTTTAGGTACATTAGGGGCTCTGCAAAAGCAACGTGACGCCTGCAGACCATTCCATCTAAATCTGCATTCCAAATGGCGCTCCTTCCCTTCTGAGCTCTCCCATGCACCCAAACGGTGGTTCCCTCCCACATATGGGGTATCAGCGTACTCAGGACAAACTGGACAACAACTTTTGGGGTCCAATTTCTCCTGTTACTCTTGGGAAAATACAAAACTGGGGGCTAAAAATTATTTTTTGTGGGGAAAAAAATAATTTTTATTTTCACGGCTCTGCGTTATAAACTGTAGTGAAACACTTGGGGGTTCAAAGCTCTCACAACACATCTAGATGAGTTCCATAGGGGGTCTACTTTCCAAAATAGTGTCACTTGTGGGGGGTTTCAATGTTTAGGCACATCAGTGACTCTCCAAATGTAACATGGCATCCCATCTCAATTCCAGTCAATTTTGCATTGAAAAGTCAAATGGCGCTCCTTCCCTTCCGAGCTCTGCCATGCGCCCAAACAGTGGTTTACCCCCACATATGAGGTATCAGCATACTCAGAACAAATTTGACAACAACTTTTGGGGTCCAATATCTTCTTTTACCCTTGGGAAAATAAAAAATTGGGGGCGACAAGATCATTTTTGTGAAAAAATATGATTTTTTATTTTTACGGCTCTGCATTATAAACATCTGTGAATCACTTAATGGGTCAAAGTGCTCACCACACAGCTAGATAAATTCCTTAGGGGGTCTACTTTCCAAAATGGTGTCACTTGTAGGGGTTTTCACTGTTTAGTCACATCAGGGGCTCTCCAAACGCAACATGGCGTCCCATCTGAATTCCAGTCAATTTTGCATTGAAAAGTCAAATGGCGCTCCTTCGCTTCCAAGCTCTGCCATGCGCCCAAACAGTGGTGTACCCCCACATATGGGGTATCGGCGTACTCAGGACAAATTGTACAACAATGTTTGGGGTCCATTTTCTCCTGTTACCCTGTGTAAAATAGAACAAATTGGAGCTGAAGTAAATTTTTTGGGTAAAAAAGTTAAATGTTCATTTTTATTTAAACATTCCAAAAATTCCTGTTAAAGACCTGAAGGGTTAATAAACTTCTTGAATGTGGTTTTGAGCACCTTGAGGGGTGCAGTTTTTAGAATGGTGTCACACTTGGGTATTTTCCTTTATATAGACCGCTCAAAATGACTTCAAATGAGATGTGGTCCCTAAAAAAAAATGGTGTTGTAAAAATGAGAAATTGCTGGTCAACTTTTAACCCTTATAACTCCCTAACAAAAAAAAATTGGGTTCCAAAATTGTGCTGATGTAAAGTAGACATGTGGGAAATGTTACTTATTAAGTATTTTGTGTGACATATCTCTGTGATTTAATTGTATAAGAATTCAAAGTTGGAAAATTGCGAAATTTTCAAAATTTTCACCAAATTTCCATTTTTTTCACAAATAAACGCAGGTAATATCAAATAAATGTTACCACTATAATGAAGTACAATATGTCACGAGAAAACAATGTCAGAATCACTTAGATCCATTGCGTTCCAGAGTTATAACCTTATAAAGGGACAGTGGTCAGAATTGTAAAAATTGGCCCGGTCATTAACGTGCAAACAACCCTTGGGGGTAAAGGGGTTAAGGAAAATAACTCTCACTGTTCTCTCCCTATTAAAATCCTGTGTTCAGGACAGTGGATTTCCAGTGCAGCTATGATTGACGCTGGTGCAGGTTGCAATTTCATGGATATCACATTTGCCAATGAACATGGTATTGAAATTCTGCAAAGAGCCTCTCCAATTACCATGGAAACAGTGGATGGGTCACCTTTAATCTCTGGGCCTGTGGATCAGGAGACCATACCCCTTGAAATTTTGTTGGAGCCTAATCATCAGGAGCAACTTTCTTTCTTGCTAATTTCTTCTCCTCATTTTCCTGTGATTTTAGGCATTCCTTGTTTGCATTCTCAGAACCCAATTATCAACTAGGAGACCATGGAGATTATCTTTCCAACAAGGAGCAACTCAGCGTTAACAGAAGCTGTCCCTGAGTCCATGGCTACGGAACCATATGTACAGGTATTTTCTTTACCTCCAGCATATAAAGAGTTCTCTGACATCTGTGACAAGAAGAATGCAGATCAGCTTCCTCCACACAGGCATTATGACTGTCCCATTGAGCTGCTTCCTGGGGCAGCTATTCCTTTTGGTAACGTATACCTTTTGGCGGCACCTGAGCTTCAAGCCTTAAAGGAGTATATTGATGAAAATCTGGCCAAAGGCTTCATACGTCCTTTTTCCTCACCAGCAGGTGCACTTATATTTTTTGTAAAAAAGAAGGATGGGACCCTGAGACCCTGTGTTGACTATCGGGAACTCAATAAGGTAACCGTACGAAACCGTTACCCTTTGTCTCTGATTCCTGAATTACTGGAAAGAGTCCGCCATGCTAAGGTGTTCTCTAAACTGGATCTTCGTGGGGCTTATAATTTGGTGCGTATTCATCCTGGGGATGAGTGGAAGACAGCATTCAGATGCCGGTATGGACACTTTGAATATCTTGTGATGCCCTTCGGGTTTGTAACTCCCCTGCAAAGTTTCAACACCTTGCTAATGACTAGGGTTGAGCGACCTTTAGTTTTTTAGGGTCGAGTCGGGTTTTGTGAAACCCGACTGTCTTAAAAGTCGAGTCAAGTGAAATTGGCCGACCACCGTGAAAAGTCGGGTTTCGGCCGAAACACGAAACCCAATGAAGGAATTTTTTTTTTTTATTTATTTTCTCTCTCTCTCTCTCTCTCTCTCTCCGTCCCAGCACAGAAAATTTCGTATTGCACATTCCAAATCCCTACTGCGCACAAGCGATAACATGACGAAAGGCGTTCACTCCCCTAAGACCTATGTCATCACTCTGCCCACGCTCATTCATTGGCTGAAAAAATGGCGCTAAACGCGTCATACGAAACGCGACTTTGGCGCCAAGATCGCGTACCGCATGGCCGACCCCGCACAGGGATTGGGTCGGGTTTCATGAGACGCCGACTTTGCCAAAAGTCGGCGACTTATGAAAATGAACGACCCGTTTCGCTCAACCCTACTAATGACATTTTCAGAGATTTGTTGGACCAGTTTGTGGTGATCTATTTGGACGATATACTAATCTTTTCTGACTCTTTACAGGAACATGAAGAACATGTCAAAACTGTTTTAAGACGTCTGAAAGAGAACCATCTGTACATTAAGCCGGAGAAATGCGAGTTCCATCGTTCTGAGATACAGTTCTTAGGTTATATCATCTCTCCCCAGGGGCTGAACATGGAATCTGGTAAGATTCAGGCTATCTTTGACTGGCCGGTACCCAAGAACGTTAAGGAGGTCCAACGTTTTATTGGTTTTGCAAATATCTACAGACGCTTCATTCAAAATCTTTCTGATATTGTCGGCCGATTACTGCGAAAAGTCGAGGATCGGCCGGAACATGAAACCCTATGCACGTCAATGGGGATTTTTTTTCTCTCTCTCTCTCCCCCTCCGTCCCAGCACAGAAAATTTCGTTTTACACATTTCAAATCCCTACTGCGCACAAGCGATAAAATGATGATAGGCGTGCACGCCCCTAACCCCTATGTCATCACTCTGCCCACACTTCTTCATTGGCCGAAAAAATGGCGCTAAACGCGTCATACAAAACGCGACTTTGGCGCCAAGATCGCGTACCGCATGGCCGACCGCGCACAGGGATCGGGTCGGGTTTCATGAGACGCCGACTTTGCCAAAAGTCAGCGACTTATGAAAATGAACGATCCGTTTCGCTCAACCCTAGTCATCACAGGCTCAAGAAGCTTTTGATCGGCTTAAGATCTGTTTCACATCACCACCGCTGTTGATACACCCAGATCCAACACTTTCTTTCATTGTGTAGGTGGAAGCTTCTGATAATGCTTTGGGGGCTATTCTCTCCCAAAGAACTGGAGAGAAGGGTCTGCTACATCCTTGTGCTTTCTTTTCCCGTAGACTAACCTAAGCAGAGAAGAATTACGACGTGGGAGACAAGGAGTTGCTGGCTATTATTGCGGCTTTCAAAGAATGGAGGCATCATCTGCAAGGAGCTGCACAACAGATCATATTGCTAACTGACCATCGCAATTTAGAGTTCCTTAGATCCGCTAGATGTTTTTCTCCTCGTCAGGCTTGTTGGAACTTATTTTTAAATCAATTTAACTTTGTTATCTCGTACCATCCAGGTTCTCGTAATGGGAAGGCTGATGCTTTATCCCGAATCCATGCTGCGGATTCCGTACCTGGAGCCCCGTCCAAGACCATTCTATCTGATGCCAATTTCATCGGAGTTATCCACGATCAGGACTTGTGGAAGGAGTGCAGGGAGGCCTATGACGGTGATGTATTTCTGGCCAACCCACCTGTGAATATTAATCTTGTCTTCAAGGATGGCATGTGGTTCAGAGATCGACGTATCTACGTCCCTGAGGTCGTCCGTCTGCAGATCCTCAAGTTGGTACATGACTCCAAGTTGGCTGGTCACAGGGGGGTACAGAAGACACAAGAGTTCCTGAGCTGATTCTTCTGGTGGCCAACTTGCCTGAAGGATACCAAGGACTATGTTCTCTCTTGCGAGGTATGCACTCGTTATAAGACTCCTCATGTGGCACCTACGGGTCTTCTACAACCAGTACCTGTTCTGTCCCGCCCTTGGGGGTCTATATCAATGGACTTTATTGTGGAGCTGCCTACATCGCGGGGCATGAATACAATCATGGTGGTAGTTGATCGCCTGACTAAAGCTGCTAATTTTGTTCTATGCACCGGCCTCCCCTCAGCTAAAGATACAGTGAATTTGGTTACACAGAATGTCTTTCAGTTGCATGGGGTTCCGGATGAGATCTTCTCTGACCGTGGAGTACAGTTCACTTCAAGATTCTGGAAGGGGTTTTGCTTCGCACTCAATATTAATGTCTGTCTCTCTTCCGCTTACCATCCCCAGACAAATGGTCAGACTGAGCGTACCAGCCAGACACTGGAACAATATCTAAGATGCTATGTCAGCCATCTCCAGGATGATTGGTTGGAGTTGCTGCCGTTAGCCGAATTTTCATATAACAATTCTCAGAGCGCCTCAACTAAATTTACACCTTTCTTTGCCAATCTGGGTTATCATCCGTGTATCTTACCTAGGTCTCCAATTAATTCTCCGGTTCCGGCAGTGGAGGAAAGGCTGACTGCGATGAGGCAAAATCTGGAGGTTCTAAAGGAATCCCTGACCACAGCTCAAGAACGTTATAAGAGATCGGCTGATAGATTCCGTAAACCTGCACCCATGTTCAAGGTAGGACATTCCGTGAGGTTAGCAACTAAGGATCTGAAGTTAAATGTTCCTTCACAAAAACTTGGACAGAAATTCATTGGCCCTTTCAAGATCAACGGTATTGTGAACTCTGTGGCTTGCCGGCTGAAGCTGCCTAGGACTATGAAGGTACATCCAGTTTTTCATGTATCTTTACTAAAGCCTGTATCTCCTAATACCTTCCAGGGATGTGTTGTGCCACCTCCGCAGCCTGTGGTGATTGATGGGCAAGAACAATCTGTGGTGCAGGAAATTGTTGATTCCAGGATTCGCAGGAATCAGCTCCAATATCTGATAAGATGGCAGGGATATCCCCCTGAAGAAGACTCTTGGGAACCAGTGGAAAACATCAATGCCCAATAGAAGATTTCTCGTTTTCATCAGAGATTCCCTGAGAAATCAGGTCCAGGAGCGTCCTGAGGCCGCGTCTAAGGAGGGAGTAATGTCAGGACTCTGAACATTTTTTATTACCTTTTGTGCATTACTGCCCTTTTCCAAGATGGCATCTTTGATCTCATGTGCACTGTGTCTTCCTGCTATAAAACTCCACCCCAGCCTTCAGTCTGTGCTAGAGTATTCTGCCTTGTATCCATCTCCTGACCCTGGTGACTCCCTGGCTATATACCTGCTCCTGTGAACCTGTGTGGTGATCCTGCTACTCTGCTCTGAGTTCCTGCTGCATATACCAGTTTCCAGTAATCCTCCTTCATCTGCTGCTCATCTTTACTTCCATCTGCATTTGCTGAACATGTAAACTGTTGCTGCTCTGCAAAAACCTGAGACTATTACCCAGGCCTCCCTGGTTGAGCTAAGATATTATTTGAACTGCCTTATAAGCATATCTATCTGTGTTTGGACTAAAACAAGGACTTATTCGTGTCAAGTATCCTCAAGAATAACTGTGCTTCATAGACTTTCTGCGTGATTGCATTTTCCTCTGAAGTTTCCTATAGACTGCTAAGCTGCGTTTAATATTTACACCAAGTGTTGTGGACTTGAGTTTCTATCTGCACCTGTTTGAATCACCGTGTGATAATATAGACTTTACCACTTATAAAACTGTGTCCTGTAGTTGTCTTGTTCAACGCAAAGAGTCTCCTGAGTTATCCCCTATAATTATTACACATCCCTTGCCTGGTGCATGTGCTTAACTTGGTGGTGCAGAGCTTCCTGAAAAACTACCCACACATGTCGGAGCTGCTGCTAAAAGTGCATGAAGTGTTTGCACATTCTCACCGTGATGCTGCACACGAGTCTGTGCTGCTGCATCACTTCTGTTTTCCCGCTCACCAACTGATATGTGACATACCAACAAGGTGGATCTCCCCCTTGCATATGCTGGAGGGACTGTGCGAGCAGCAGCAGGCACTAGTGGAGTTTTTCTGCAGCATGCGCAGCTGAATTGCTCTGCAGAACACCACTTCACCACCAATGACTAGGCCTCAATTAGGGATGTGTGTGCTGTTTTGCAATGCTTCAAATATTCCACCAATATGACCAGTGCTGATGACGCCATCATCACAGTTATTATAACACTTATATGGCTGCTGTAAAAAACAATCCAGGCTATGATGGATGAGGTGATGGCACAGGAGAAAGAGAAGCAGGAAAAGGGGCAGGGCCAATTCACACTGTTGTCAGGCCTGTCATCCACACATGGCTTGGAGGGTGGGTTACTGTCCCAACATTGGCCATTCACCCAAGTGTCACTAATGACAGCGGCATCAGAGGGGTTAAACATCTGCAATTGGTGCTAGCATCAATCATGGGCATTAATGCAGGGTGTCAGCTCTCACATAGAGCTGACACCTGCAGGAGATCGCTGTGGTATTCAGCGTGAGCCCGTGAAATTGCAGCGCCGTACAAGTACTGTGGTTTGTGGGAACGCAGTTCCGGCAGTGCAGTACATGTACGGCGCATGTCAGGAAGGGGTTAAAAGACCCAGTAAAACTGAATGATATAATGGTTCATTAATTTCAATTAGTACCAATGTCTTTAAATAAAGAGGTATTCTCAAGTTATCTCTTGAGCAGAACACAACTCTACACTCTCCTTAGTTTCTTTACTTCCTGGTTATTGGCATGGCGGACTCTCTTCCTTGAGTGACCGCTTTAGTCAATAGTAGAACTATAATAGACAATAGTAATAGAATGATAATGATTCAAACAAGTTCTACTATAACACATTCAGTTCTCAGTTGTTTGTTCTATAGTCTACACTGCTTACCCTGTATTTACACATGGACATATCAAGGTACTTGAACAAGCACTTTTAGGTGACATCAAGCCCAGCAGTTGGTAATGCAGAGGCAACTATAAGACTCCTATCCATTACTAACCCCATAGTCATATTGTCATTAAAAACACCCAGAATAAAGTCCTTTAATGGAAATAAATATACAAAAAATACACACCGTTTTACAAATTTATTTAAAAATAATAAATACAGCTATACTCACCTTACGCCCATTCCATTGAAGCTACGGTCCCCTGTTAAAAACAGAAAATAGTAATCAACAAAAACACTCACCTAACGTCCATTCTTTTGAAGCCCTGGTCTCCTGTAAAAAATAAACAATATCTCTCACCTGTCCGACATACTGTCCCAGTCGGACAGGTGAGGTAAACCATGTCTGCGATAATTGGTTTTCAACTTGGATGGTGCCAAGATACGACCATCCAGGTGGAAAACCATGGGAGAATGAGGTGCTGGGCGATATACAAGTGCTTCTCATAAAATTAGAATATCACAAAAAAGTTAATTTATTTCAGTTCTTCAATACAAAAAGTGAAACTCACATATTATATAGAGTCATTACAAACAGAGTGATCTATTTCTCGTGTGTATTTCTGTTAATGTTAATGGTTATGGCTTACAACCAATGAAAACCCAAAGTTATTATCTCAGTAAATTGGAATAATTAAAAAAACAAACAACTGTAAAGGCTTCCTAATCGTTTAAAAATGTCCCTTAAGGTACCTTCACACGAAGCGACGCTGCAGCGATAGCGACAATGATGCCGATCGCTGCAGCGTCGCTGTTTGGTCACTGGAGAGCTGTCACACAGACCGCTCTCCAGCGACCAACGATGCCGAGGTCCCCAGGTAATCAGGGTAAACATCGGGTTGCTAAGCGCAGGGCCGCGCTTAGTAACCCGATGTTTACCCTGGTTACCAGCATAAAAGTAAAAATAACAAACAGTACATGCTCACCTGCGCGTCCCCCGGCGTCCGCTTCCTGTACTGTGTGAGTGCCGGCCCTAACAGCAGAGCGGTGACGTCACCGCTGTGCTTTTACTTTCACTTTAGGGCCGGCGCTCAGTCAGAGCAGGAAGCGGACGGCAGGGGATGCGCAGGTGAGTATGTACTGTTTGTTTTTTTTACTTTTACGCTGGTAACCAGGGTAAACATCGGGTTACTAAGCGCGGCCCTGCGCTTAGTAACCCGATATTTACCCTGGTTACCAGCGTAAAACATCGCTGGCATCGTTGCTTTTGGTGTCAAACACGACGATACACGCCGGTCTGACGACCAAATAAAGTTCTGAACTTTATTCAACGACCAGCGATATCACAGCAGGATCCAGATCGCTGCTGCGTGTCAAACACAACGATATCGCTAGCCAGGACACTGCAACGTCACGGATCGTTGTCATTCTCGTTGTAAAGTCGTTTCGTGTGAAGGTACCTTTAGTCTGTTTCTGTAGGTTCCACAATCATGGGGATGACTGCTGACTTGACAGATGCCCAGAAGGCAGTCATTAACACACTCCACGAGGAGGATAAGCCACAAAAGTTCATTGCTAAAGAAGCTGGCTGTTCACAGAGTGCTGTATCCAAGCATATTAATGGAAAGTTAAGTGTAAGGAAAAAGTGTGGTAGAAAAAGATGCACAAGCTACCAGAAAAACCACAGCCTTGAAGGATTGTTAAGAAAAGGCCATTCAAAAATTTGGGGAGTTTCACAAGGAGTGGACTGCTGCTGGAATCATTGCTTCAAGAGCCACCACACACAGACGTATCCAGGACATGGGCTACGTGTCGCATTTCTTGTGTCAAGCCACTCATGTCCAATAGACAACACCAGAAGCGTCAAACCTGGGCCAAGGAGAAAAAGAACTGGACTGTTGCTCAATGGTACAAGGTGTTGTTTTCAGATGAAAGTAAAATTTGCATTTCATTTGGAAATCAAGGTCCCAGAGTCTGGAGGAAGAGTGGAGAGGCCGCAATCCAAGCTGCTTGAGGTCTAGTGTGAAGATTTCACAATCAGTGATGGTTTGGGGAGCCATGTCATCTGCTGGTGTAGGTCCACTGTGTTTTATGAAGACAAAAGTCAGTGCAGTCATCTCCAGGAAATTTTAGAGCATTCCATGATTCCCTCTGCCGACAAGCTTTTTGGACATGGAAATTTCATTTTCCAGCAGGAATTGGCACCTGTCCACACTGCCAAAAGTATCAAAACCTTGTTTTAAAACAACAGTATTACTGTGCTTGATTGGCCAGCAAACTCGCCTGACCTTATTAAACCCATAGAGAATCTATGGGGTATTATCAAGAGGAAGATGAGAGACACCAGGCCCAACAATGCAGACGAACCGTAGGCTGCTATCAAAGCAACCTGGTCTTCCATAACAGCAGTGCCACAGGCTGATCACCTCCGTGCTAGGCCGCATTGATGCAGTAATTGATGCGAAAGGAGCCCCGGCCAGGTATTGAGTGCATTTACTGAACATACATTTCAGTAGGCTAACATTTCGGATTTTAAAATCAAAACACTTGAAATAGATCACTCTGTTTTTAATGACTCTATATAATATATGAGTTTCACTCAATCTGTCTCTTTCTAATGGCTGTTTTCTTTAGCAAACTCAAGTCGGACCTTCTGGTTTTTTGCAAAGATGAAAGACTTCTTGACTGGAACTCGTGTATTCAATCCTACTGCTCTTAGCCGTCACACCACAGTTTGGCAACTCACTTTGACCCTATATTCTTCATTCATTTCATGCGAAATCTGTATAGCACTTTTATGGACATCAGATACTGAATTTTTCTTAATAATGTGATCAACTTTGGAGAACGTTTTCCATGGTCGTCCACTTATAGGTTTGTCAACTGTTCCATAAACTTCTTATTTATTATATGTGACACGACCTGAGAGCTGTTGAATTCCATAGCTAGCTCTTTTTGGCTTTTGACTGACTTAATTCTCAGAATAATCAGCTTCCTGACATTTGGTGATACATTTGGCTTAGTCTTTGCCATGTTTTAACTGAAAAACACACACAAAAAAAATTTAGGCATTTACCCATTTAAAAATACGCAAAACATTTGGCCCAACAAATGTTGAAAACTAGCACATAAAAGGATAAAACAATGTCAAACACAATTTTCACCCTTATAGCTGACAACCATTTCCTTCCGGTTTGCTAGGAAAATGGCATCACAACAATTAGGCAGAAATAATCGTACTTTAAAAAAAATGCTAAACTTTCAGTCGCCACTTTAGATAGATGGAATATACAGATATCCTGTACGGTTGTGCAGGGATGTCAAACTTAAATACACAGAGGCCAAAAATAAAAACTTGGACATAGTCGAGGGCCAACCTTGATATTTATAAAAAAAATGTCTACAACTGAGGAGGCTTTTCCTTATCAACAAGTATAATACTGAACTTTTTCATATGGAAACAAACCTAAAGAATAGAATATTGTATTTAATATATTGTTATGTAAGAGCAGTAAAAAGCATATGGCCCAATGGCCTAATTTAAACATGTAGTAGCAAAAGATAAAAAACCTTGACTAAAACAGATAATAAAATTTGATGCAAACAAAAGTGCTCCCAAACACAGTGTGAAACTCCCACAGTGAATTCCTCCATAGTACCCTCCACACGCATGGTCTGATTACCCTACTGTACCCCCCTTCAATCCTCCTACACAGAATGGTGACCTGGGTTCACGGGGCAACTATACTCACCCTACTTTACAGAGTTTGAAATATGTGCTCAAGACATATAATTTCACAAGCTCCCTGATATGAAAAAAAATTCACCCTTTAGTGCCTTTCATGTGGAAAAAAATGGTGTTTAGCCTTTATTAACCTATTAAATAATTAAATTATTAAACAAAAAACGATGTGCCCCCCACACTATTTTGATATCCAACCAGCCAAGGTAAAGCCGACAGCTGCAAGTTTTATTATCAGGCTGGGAAGGCCTCTCATTATTGGTTCCAGCCTGAAATACAAGCCCCCAGCTTCCCCAGAATTAGAGCATCACAATTGCCTTAGTGCAGCGTCAATTGGGGTAATGGTTTATGGAGTTGATGTCAGCTGTGTAATGTCAGCTGGCATCAAGCCCTTGTGTTAATAAAGGAGAGATCTCTGTCAGATACCCCATTACTAACCCAGTAAGTTAAAAGAAAAAAACACACACAAATATGTTTATTAAAAAAATACCCACTGCTCTAGCCCTGTTTCACCAAATTATTTTTTTTAAAAATCCAGTCCAGGGATTCCGATGTAGTTCACCGAATCCAAAGTAGTCCACAAATGGGAGCCTGAAATAGATAAAAGAGACAGGTATAGAAATAAAGCCAAAAAACAGTCACTGATTCACCAGTTTATTATTTAAAAATAATACGTGCAGCTTCCATCGATTCTGTATTGCAACCTATGGGGCGTAGTTCTGAGTAACTCAGTAACATTATCACTCGTGAGATATGACTGGGAGTGACCTATGGTTGCAGTGCGGAATCCAAGTTGCTGGTGTAGCGCCCCCACTGCCGCAGGACCAAGGGGTACCCGGTACCGGGCCTCTAAGTCTCTGCTCTGGGATTGTCACGGTGGCTAGACCCGGTCCGTGACCCTGCTGAGGGGCGCCCAATAATAGGTGTAAATGGTGGTGGTAGTGCAGTGAAGTGCTGGTCGCAGTAAATAACGAGGACACCAGGTTGCAGTCTCTTTACCTCTTTACTGAAGGCTTCAGGGTCCTCAGTCCGGAATACGGTTAACCGGGCTGCGCAAGTCCGGCCGGTCCGATGGCACCTCCAGAGTTCCCTTTGCAGGTGGAAATCTGTGCCTACGTTCTAGCGCTTGTGTGTTGCGGTCCTCCCCTGCTGTGCTTACGGGATAGTCCCCACAACTGTTGTGTCTGTTTCTCGTGTTCCCTCACAACTCGATTCTGATGTTCTTCTTCGTCCCCCAGATGATATGGCTAGGACGCACCCGTATGACGGGTAGGCTCGGAGCTCTTCCTGGACCCTAGTGTCGCCCTTCTCCTGTTGTTGCCCCCTATGTCTTCGTAGGTGATTTGTGTGAGACAGCCCGCCTATAGCTGACTGTTCTGCCGTAGGTTTGAAGTATTGCTTGGAGCCTAGTACTTCCTCGGCGTTCTGGCCACCGGCTACGCGCCTCAGTAGAATGTTGCCTTACAGCACGACTCCTACTGGTATTTCTCCTTGTTGCGTGATCTCTTTTCTCACTCAGCACAATATACCTCGCTTCTTGTCCTTTCTTAGGGCACCGCCGCTATCTAGTGCAGGCGCGGTCCCGTAACATTCTCTCTGTTCGCTAGGCCTCTGTCAGGATCCCACCCCTGACAGGGACCCCTCTGAGTCTCTCCCCGCAACACCCTCTGCCACAGGGTGTTGCCTGTTCGATTCCCCGTCAGCTTCTCTCTAACTTCCTATCCAACCCCCAGTTTTACCAGATTGTGAGGAGTGGCCTAATACATAGCACCTTTAGCTACCCCTGGAGGCTAGACTGTGAAGTGTATTGGTGTCTGTGATACCTGGTCAGGTGAACTCCTTCAGTGCCAACAGACGTACCATAGCTCCCCTTAGCGGCGGAGCATCAGTACTGCAACGACCAGGACTCTGGGGCGCTGCACTGGCTCATGTGAGACCAGACGGCTATGAGCAGCGGTGACATCAGTAATTACACTACTCAGAGTTGCCGAGTCTCATAGTCTCATAAAAATTGTCTGGCATATGCATGGTCCATGTGACACCAGATTTGTTTCTTGCACCCATGGACTTGCATTGTTGATATTCGTGGCCACTCACACAATGGTGCGATTTTTTTCCTGCGTCCGATTAGAACTGAGGAAAAACTCATAGATCATCCCTGAGTCAACTCATGTAATAACAATGGTCAAAATGCAATGCGATGGTTTCTGGCATTGCACTCATCCGATTTCTGCGCTCCCATGAGCGAGGCCCAAAGTTAACACTTGACTTGTGCAAAACGCCACATAATGTAAAATTTTAAACTCAAACAAAGAGTTGATAAAAGTTTCTTAAGTGATATCTACCCCAAAATGAGACCACTGACAAACAAAACTGATCCTGAAAAACAACAAGTCCTCATATGACTATGTTGCAAAAAAAATAAATAAATAAAATAAAGTTTTAGCTCTTGGAACGCCATAATAAAAAAGTGGAAAAGTTACAAAAAATATGGTACATGATAGATGTGAAAATTGATTGTTATATCAAGTGGTTAATGCGATTGGAGCAGAAATATTTTTTTAATGTCAAGTGCAAAATAGGTTTTCTTTTGCAGATGCAAACGGTAAAATGCTGCAAAAACGTTCAGAAGTGGAGATTTTATTTGGCTTTGAAGACCCATTAAGTGCAGCCAATATTTTACGGAAAGCAAGTACATAAATAACTGGATGGCTACAGCTATTGTTATCTGTTATCATCGCAATGTTCTTTTGAAGGTCTAGTTTGTAAAGAGCGTCCTGTGACATACAATTCTTTCCACCTGTAATGGGATTTGCAGTCTGCAGCCTCCCGACTCTGATTATTCTGTGCCTTGCTGACTCTGCGTTACATTCCCTAACATTATGCTCGCGTAGTTAGAAGCGGGTCATCAACTTCCATTTTAAATGCTATCTAAACTGCATTTTAGCGAGGTTAATAGATTCATTTCTGGAATTGCCTTCCTCCATAGTGAAGGTGGCTGCAGGTCAGCACTTCCATTTTTACTGTTTCATCAGTAGAATCCGGCAATAAGTGATCATGTTTTTGTTCCCAAAAGACTAATATCGTCTACGGAGCATAATGACAATAATGAAGTTATACTCGCCAAGGCATCCATTCTATTTCAAAACATTCCATTGTCTTCCATTGAAAAGCAAGGATCTCCACCCTAAGGCTAGGTGCAGACAAGTGATTTGTTTGTTGTCATCTGAGAAAATCTGATCAATTATGCTAATCACATTCTGATCAGACTCTGATGAGAGTTTGATCAGAGTGTCATCATAGAGAGATACAGTTCTCTTGGATGAGAAGATGAAGTACATGGGAATCGGACTGTATTCAGATGTCAATCGAGTGCAGTCCGATGATGTCCATTGGTCAGAGAGCGATCTGGCAAAACATCAGTTGGCACTTGGATAATTTGGTCATCCGCACAATCCCTAATCCAGAAAATTATGCCAATCTTCCATCAATCTTGACCAGCAAAATATTGACTTGGGGTCAAGAATCTAAAAAAATATTTTGGGAGCTAGAGGAGCCGTTGTAGCGCCCCCACTGCCGCAGGGCCAAGGGGTACCCGGTACCGGGCCTCTGAGTCTCTGCTCTGGGATTTTCACGGTGGCTAGACCCGGTCCGTGACCCTGCTGAGGGGCGCCCAATAATAGGTGTGGATGGTGGTGGTAGTGCGGTGCAGTGCCGGTCGCAGTAAAAAACGAGGACACCAGGTTGCAGTCTCTTTACCTCTTTACTGAAGGCTTCAGGGTCCTCAGTCCAGAATACGGTTAACCAGGCTGCGCAAGTCCGGCCGGTCCGATGGCACCTCCAGAGTTCCCTTTGCAGGTGGAAATCTGTGCCTACCTTCTAGCGCTTGTGTGTTGCGGTCCTCCCCTGCTGTGCTTACGGGATAGTCCCCACAACTGTTGTGTCTGTTTCTCGTGTTTCCCTCACAACTCGATTCTGATGTTCTTCTTCGTCCCCCAGATGATATGGCTAGGACGCACCCGTATGACGGGTAGGCTCGGAGCTCTTCCTGGACCCTAGTGTCGCCCTTCTCCTATTGTTGCCCCCTGTGTCTTCATAGGTGATATGTGTGAGACAGCCTGCCTATAGCTGACTGTCCTGCCGTAGGTTTGAAGTATTTGCTTGGAGCTTAGTACTTCCTCGCCGTTCCGGCCACCGGCTACGCACCTCAGTAGGATGTTGCCTCGTCTTACAGCACGACTCCTACTGGTATTTCTCCTTGTTGCGTGATCTCGTTTCTCACTCAGCACAATATACCTCGCTTCTTGTCCTTTCTAAGGGTACCGCCGCGATCAAGTGCAGGCGCGGTCCCGTAACGTTCTCTCTGTTCGCTAGGCCTCTGTCAGGATCCCACCCCTGACAGGGACCCCTCTGAGTTTCTCCCCGCAACACCCTCTGCCACAGGGTGCTGCCTGTTCGATCCACAGTCAGCTTTCTTGACTAACTTCCTGCCTAACCCCCAGTTTTACCAGATTGTGAGGAGTGGCCTAATACATAGCACCCTTAGCTCCCCCTGGAGGCCAGACTGTGAAGTGTATTGGTGACTGTGATACCTGGTCAGAAGAACTTCAGTGCCATCAGTGTTGTGAACTCTGTTTCCGGGCTCCCTCCTGTGGTCGTGAGTGGTACTGTGTGAGTTCTCTCTTTGGGCTCCCCCTGGTGGCTCTTTTTGTTATTTTGCAGGTTTCTGGCTGGGATCAGCTGTCTCGTCATCTGCTAGTTAGGTTTCCTATTTAATCCAACTGGTCCTTCATTCCTTGCCTGTTGTCGTTGTATTCAGTACTATTCTGTTTGCTCCTGTCTACATCCGTTATCAGTCTCTCCAAGAGAAGCTAAGTTTTGTTTGCTTATTTCTGCTCATCTGTTTTCAAGATGTTTCCTAGCATATGATGAGTTTTGTCCAGCTTGCTAATATGTGATTTCCCTGCTTGCTTGTGCTCTGGGGTGCTGAGTTGCTCCCCCCACATCGTTAGTTGGTGTGGGGGTTCTCGCATTCTCTGCGTGGATATTTTTGCATAGTGTTTTTTACTGACCGCACAGATCCCTTGCTATTTTCTGCTATCTAGCGTTAGCGGGCCTCATTTGCTTAACCTGTTTCATCTCTGCGTTTGTCTTTTCCTCTTAACTCACCGTTATTATTTGTGGGGGGCTTCTATATCTCTTGGGTTATTTCTCTGAGGCAAGTGAGGTCTTTACTTTCTCTTTAGGGGTAGTCAGTTTCTCAGACCGTGAAGAGACGTCTAGGATTTCAGGAAACGTTCCACGGCTACCTATAGTGTGTGCGGTTAGGATCAGGTTTGCGGTCAGTCCAGTTACCACATCCCCAGAGCTCGTCCTATTTTCTTCTACTTAGCTGGTTAGATTTGTGATCCTAAGCCACTGAGGATCATAACAGTACAACAGGCCCGAAGTGTTAAATGCATCGCAGAAGAGGGATAAGAGAAATCCTGAGTTCAATTTTTTTTTTCTCTGCTCTGCAGTGTGTCCTGCTTCTCTCCTCCTCTTAATCTCTGGGTGGCTTTGAGTTCAGCTGCAGACATGGATATTCAGAGTCTGACTTCTAGTGTGGATCATCTTGCTGCAAGGGTGCAAAGCATTCAGGATTTTGTTGTTCACAGTCCTATATCTGAGCCAAAAGTACCTATTCCTGAGTTTTTTTCTGGAGATAGATCTAGGTTTCTGAATTTTAAGAATAATTGTAAATTATTTCTTTCTTTGAGACCTCGTTCCTCTGGTGATTCCGCTCAGCAAGTTAGAATTGTTATCTCCCTGTTACGTGGCGACCCTCAAGATTGGGCTTTCTCCCTGGCGCCAGGAGATCCTGCATTGCTGAATGTGGATGCATTTTTTCTGGTGCTTGGATTGCTTTATGAGGAACCTAATCTTGAGAACCAGGCAGAAAAGGCCTTGCTGGCTCTCTTTCAGGGTCAGGATGAAGCTGAGGTGTATTGTCAAAAATTTCGGAAATGGTCGGTGCTTACTCAATGGAATGAGTGTGCCCTGGCTGCAAATTTCAGAGAAGGTCTTTCTGAAGCCATTAAGAATGTTATGGTGGGGTTCCCCACGCCTGCGAGTCTGAATGAGTCAATGGCTTTGGCCATTCAGATTGATCGGCGTTTGCGGGAGCGCAAACCTGCGCACCATCTGGCGGTGTTTTCTGAACCGAAACCTGAGTCTATGCAATGTGATAGGATTCTGACCAGAATTGAACGGCAAAATCATAGATGTCAGAATGGGTTGTGCTTTTACTGTGGTGATTCAGCTCATGTTATCTCAGCATGCTCTAAGCGCACAAAAAACTTCGCTAGATCTGTCACCATTGGTACTGTACAGCCTAAATTCATTTTGTCTGTTACTTTGATTTGCTCTCTGTCATCCTACTCAGTTATGGCTTTTGTAGATTCAGGTGCCGCCCTGAATCTGATGGATTTGTCATTTGCCAAGCGCTGTGGTTTTATCCTTGAGCCATTACAGTTCCCTATTCCATTGAAGGGAATTGATGCTACACCATTGGCCAAGAATAAACCTCAATACTGGACTCAAGTGACCATGTGTATGACTCCTGCACATCAGGAGGTGATTCGCTTTCTTGTGTTATATAATTTGCATGACGTTGTCATGTTGGGTCTGCCATGGTTGCAGGCTCATAATCCAGTCCTGGATTGGAAAGCTATGTCTGTGTTGAGTTGGGGTTGCCAGGGAATTCATGGCGATGCTCCCTTGGTATCAATTGCTTCCTCTACTCCTTCTGAAGTCCCTGAGTTTTTGTCGGACTACCAGGATGTATTTGATGAGCCCAAATCCAGTGCCCTACCTCCTCATAGGGATTGTGATTGTGCTATAAATTTGATTCCTGGTAGTAAGTTCCCTAAGGGACGACTGTTTAATTTGTCTGTACCAGAGCATGCCGCTATGCGGAGCTATGTAAAAGAGTCTTTGGAGAAGGGACATATTCGCCCCTCCCCGTCCCCTCTTGGTGCGGGATTCTTTTTTGTGGCCAAGAAGGATGGTTCGTTGAGACCCTGTATAGATTATCGCCTTCTAAATAAAATCACGGTCAAATTCCAGTATCCCTTGCCATTGTTGTCTGATCTGTTTGCTCGGATTAGGGGGTCTAGTTGGTTCACCAAGATAGATCTTTGCGGTGCGTATAATCTTGTGCGTATAAAACAGGGCGATGAATGGAAAACAGCATTTAATACGCCTGAAGGCCATTTTGAGTACTTGGTGATGCCTTTTGGACTTTCTAATGCCCCTTCTGTGTTTCAGTCCTTCATGCACGATATCTTCCGAGAATATCTGGATAAATTTATGATTGTGTATCTGGATGATATTTTGGTCTTTTCAGATGATTGGGAATCCCATGTGAAGCAGGTCAGGATGGTATTTCAGGTCCTGCGTGCCAATGCCTTATTTGTGAAGGGTTCCAAATGTCTCTTCGGAGTCCAGAAAGTTTCCTTTTTGGGCTTTATTTTTTCTCCTTCTTCTATTGAGATGGACCCAGTCAAGGTCCAGGCTATTCATGATTGGACTCAACCTACATCGGTTAAGAGTCTTCAGAAGTTCTTGGGTTTTGCTAATTTTTACCGTCGCTTCATTGCTAATTTTTCTGGTGTGGTTAAACCTTTGACGGATTTAACCAAGAAGGGCTCTGATGTGACTAACTGGTCTCCTGCGGCCGTTGAGGCCTTTCAGGAGCTGAAGCGCCGGTTTTCTTCGGCTCCAGTTTTATGTCAGCCAGATGTCTCTCTTCCCTTCCAGGTCGAGGTTGATGCTTCTGAAATTGGAGCAGGGGCTGTTTTGTCACAGAGAAGCTCTGATTGCTCTGTGATGAAGCCATGTGCCTTCTTTTCAAGAAAATTTTCGCCGGCTGAGCGAAATTATGATGTTGGTAATCGGGAGTTGTTGGCAATGAAGTGGGCATTTGAGGAGTGGCGACACTGGCTATAGGGAGCTAAGCATCGTGTGGTGGTCTTGACTGATCATAAAAATTTGATTTACCTTGAGTCGGCCAAGCGGTTGAATCCTAGACAGGCTCGTTGGTCGTTGTTTTTCTCACGTTTCGATTTCGCGGTCTCGTACCTTCCTGGTTCGAAGAACGTGAAGGCTGATGCTCTTTCTAGGAGTTTTGTGCCTGACTCCCTTGGAGTTTCTGAGCCGGTTGGTATCCTGAAAGAGGGGGTAATTTTGTCTGCCATTTCCCCAGATTTGCGACGGGTGTTACATGAATTTCAGGCGGATAGACCTGACCATTGTCCATCAGAGAGACTGTTTGTCCCAGATAGATGGACCAGCAGAGTTATTTCCGAGGTCCATTCTTCAGTGTTGGCGGGTCATCCTGGGATTTTCGGTACCAGGGATTTGGTGGCTAGATCCTTCTGGTGGCCTTCCTTGTCGCGGGATGTGCGTTCCTTTGTGCAGTCCTGTGGGATTTGTGCTCGGGCTAAGCCTTGCTGTTCTCGTGCCAGTGGTTTGCTTTTGCCTTTGCCAGTTCCTAAGAGGCCTTGGACGCATATTTCCATGAATTGTATTTCGGATCTTCCGGTCTCTCAGAGAATGTCTGTCATCTGGGTGGTTTGTGATCGTTTTTCTAAAATGGTCCATTTGGTGCCTTGCCTAAGTTGCCTTCTTCCTCCGATTTGGTTTCGTTATTTTTTCAGAATGTGGTTCGTCTGCACGGCATCCCTGAAAACATTGTGTCTGATAGAGGATCCCAGTTTGTGTCCAGATTTTGGTGGTCCTTTTGTGCTAAGATGGGCATTGATTTGTCTTTGTCGTCGGCCTTCCATCCTCAGACGAATGGCCAAACCGAGCGAACTAACCAGACCTTGGAAACTTATTTGAGATGTTTTGTTTCTGCTGACCAGGATGATTGGGTGACTTTTTTGCCATTGGCTGAGTTTTCCCTTAATAATCGGGCTAGTTCGGCTACTTTGGTTTCGCCTTTTTTTTGTAATTCTGGTTTTCATCCTCGTTTTTCCTCGGGTCAGGTTGAGTCTTCTGACTGTCCTGGGGTGGATTCTGTGGTGGATAGGTTGCAGCAGATTTGGAACCATGTGATGGACAATTTGACGTTGTCACAAGAGAAGGCTCAGCGCTTTGCTAACCGTCGTCGCTGTGTGGGTCCCCGACTTCGTGTGGGGGATTTGGTGTGGTTGTCTTCTCGTTATGTTCCTATGAAGGTTTCTTCTCCTAAGTTTAAACCTCGTTTTATCGGTCCTTATAAAATTTTGGAAATCCTCAACCCTGTGTCATTTCGTTTGGACCTCCCGGCATCGTTTACCATCCATAATGTGTTCCATAGGTCTTTGTTGCCGAGGTATGTGGTGCCTGTGGTTCCTTCTGTTGAGCCTCCTGCTCCGGTGCTGGTTGAGGGAGAATTGGAATACGTGGTGGAGAAGATCTTGGATTCTCGTATTTCAAGATGGAGGCTTCAGTATTTGGTTAAGTGGAAGGGCTATGGTCAGGAGGATAATTCCTGGGTTGTCGCCTCTGATGTTCATGCGGCCGATTTGGTTCGTGCCTTCCATGTGGCTCACCCTGATCGCCCTGGGGGTTCTGGTGAGGGTTCGGTGACCCCTCCTCAAGGGGGGGGTACTGTTGTGAACTCTGTTTCCGGGCTCCCTCTTGTGGTAGTGAGTGGTACTGTGTGAGTTCTCTCTTTGGGCTCCCCCTGGTGGCTCTTTTTGTTATTTTGCAGGTTTCTGGCTGGGATCAGCTGTCTCGTCATCTGCTAGTTAGGTTTCCTATTTAATCCACCTGGTCCTTCATTCCTTGCCTGTTGTCGTTGTATTCAGTGCTATTCTGTTTGCTCCTGTCTACATCCGTTATCAGTCTCTCCAAGAGAAGCTAAGTTTTGTTTGCTTATTTCTGCTCATCTGTGTTCAAGATGTTTCCTAGTATATGATGAGTTTTGTCCAGCTTGCTAATATGTGATTTCCCTGCTTACTTGTGCTCTGGGGTGCTGAGTTGCTCCCCCCACATCGTTAGTTGGTGTGGGGGTTCTCGCATTCTCTGCGTGGATATTTTTGCATAGGGTGTTTTACTGACCGCACAGATCCCTTGCTATTTTCTGCTATCTAGCACTAGCGGGCCTCATTTGCTTAACCTGTTTCATCTCTGCGTTTGTCTTTTCCTCTTAACTCACCGTTATTATTTGTGGGGGGCTTCTATATCTCTGGGGTTATTTCTCTGAGGCAAGTGAGGTCTTTACTTTCTCTTTAGGGGTAGTCAGTTTCTCAGGCCGTGAAGAGACGTCTAGGATTTCAGCGAACGTTCCACGGCTACCTATAGTGTGTGCGGTTAGGATCAGGTTTGCGGTCAGTCCAGTTACCACATCCCCAGAGCTCGTCCTATTTTCTTCTACTTAGCTGGTTAGATTTGTGATCCTAAGCCACTGAGGATCATAACACATCAGACGTACTATAGCCCCCCTTAGCGGCGAAGCATCAGTACTGCAACGACCAGGACTCTGGGGTGCTGCACTCCCTCCCGGTTAAATCCAGTACTCCTGGACGGGGAAGAAAACAACAATACATGTCAGCAAAAAGACATACAATTTTGAAAATGCAAATAACAAGTAAGTTTGAACAGAGCTTTCCTTTATGGGAGGTGAGGACACTTGAACGTTACAAACATGGTGAAATACTTTAAATAACTTTTCTTACCCAACCGGGTATTCTACTTAGTGCAAATTTCTAAACAATAATTTAACATTGCCTTTAAGGACGTACACGCTGAATCCACTAAAGACCTTCTTATAAAACATTATAAGGCTAATCAACTTTCTCTTCATTTTCCATTCTTACATCTGCAGGACCGCCTGTCTATCTGCTCCAGGCCTACTGCCTCTCGTTCTGTTGCAGGACCGCCCCTTTCAGCCCGGGCCTACTGCCTTTCTGCCACTATACACAGTATAGAACATATCATCCATCTCTCAGTTCAAGATCACCGAGCCATCTCTGTATGGCTCCTAGGAGGACTCACCGACTAACCCCGTATGGGTTCACTTCCTGTCCTCGTTCTCTAACACATTATTTTAACATTCCTTACAATCAACTGTCTGACTACATATAACTTTTTATATGTAAGCATTATTAGTACTTTCTTTCAAAACATCATCATTCTTTAAGTGCTATTGATGAACATCCCCTTTAAGAGGGGACCAAGTCTCTATGAGGTAGTGCAACTTCTCAAGCTGCAAGTCCGTATGCAGCAAGGACTCCGGTACTGCTTCCAGGAACAGTTTCTTCGCAAAGAGTCCTTTCTTTTATAAAACCAGTAGAGGGCACCTTTAAGAAGGTGCAAACTATTTACAAGAAGTTTGTAATCATGCAGTGTTCATGATCCAGCAGTTCTTTCACAATGATAACACAGGAAACAAATACAAAAAGCAGAAGAAGGGATCCCGGGTAAACATAGGGATCCCTTTAAGAGTTACCCTGATCGGGTGGCAGCAGCAAAACAGCAAAAAGACAAACAGTTAACTATTTACAAATGATGAAGCATTCTTGCTTACTCAGTTTCTGGCTGCGCAGGAGGCGGTCTCCTATCTGAGGCTGATGTGGTGTCAGTGTCAAGGGTTGGTCTCTCGGGTGCAGTCAGGTCACCCGTTGTCCGGATTCGAAGGCTAACCCTGCCTGCAAGCTCAGTAGCCGCAACAAGACGTACAGTGGCGATAGTATCAAGATCTGTCAAGTCTGGTTCAATCATGGTCGAGGCAACAGGTGACACCCCCTCAGGCCCACATCGTTGGACGTTCCGAGCGCACCATCCTTGCGCACTCCGGTGGCGGGTGTAGGTCACCTGATCCCCCCTTTGCAATAGTGGGTCACCATATTGGTTGCGGCAGGAAGTCTTCACGTTGTAACTGGTAACGAAGACGTCAGTCGGTAGTCCCGGTTCCTGTATGGAGCCCCAACCCCGCTTTGGGTGAAAGGCCAGCACAGTTCCCCACTTTACCACGTCCTTCCTGCCATGCGCAGGCTTTGGGTGTCGTACTGTTAGCGGACCAGTCTGTTCAGTCTCTTTTCGGTTTTTCCAATGTAGGATCAGACATTGTTTATATTGTTCCCAAGTGAGCACAGCAAGGGTGAGGCCTTCTTCCCGAGCTCCATCTGGCCCGACCCAGGGGGTGTCCCACCGGAGGACCACCCCGTCTGAGCCCACGTCTATGGGTTCTCCCATCTTGGTCGGTAGTGGAGGTACCAACCTCCCCATCGTGTCGGGGGTGAGAATCACCCACTCCACCGAGAGGAAACAGTTATTGCTGGGGTGAGGAGCGGTCACGGGAGCGGGATCGGTCGGGGGAGCAGAATCGGCCGGGGGAGTAGGGGCGCCTTCCATACCTGCGCCTGATGTGATTCCATTGGTGTCGATCCGTTCCGCTGACAAGGACACTGGAATCGGCTGCAGCCCGGACCGCGGCTCCTCCGAGGTGGCCTCTTGATGTGGCTCCGCCCTCCATGGCTCCGTGGTTGGGATAGGAAGGCTCGGCTCCTCCGCCGGCGGCTCCAAGGAGTTCAGATCCTTCACCGGCGGTGGACGCAAGTCCGCCTCTGGTGGGTGAGGGCAAGCCGGGATCACTTTGCCGCCGCTTGGGCACTTGCTGATCGTCATCGCTGTCCGGCATTCGGCGGCAACGCATGCACCTGGCTCCGCCATTTCTCCGAGGTCGAGCTCCCTCTTCACCTCATTCCCGCCGTTGCAAATGAGGGGGCGGTTCTCCTCTGCTGCTGGGCAGGTCGTCATCTCGCAGCAGAAGCCGGAGGGGGCGGTCGCTACTTCTGGCGCCGCTTTGGTAGTCTCCTCCCATGGCACGCCCTCCTTCTTCCTCTGCACTCCCTGTGGCGCTGCAATGGCGGCGGGTTTTGGCGGGAACTTTTGGCGGCAAGTGGCAATCCACAGTCTTTGCAATAAGTCACAGTCCAAGCACAATAAATCACAGTTCCAAGGCACACATGACCTGATTCTTCAGGCTTAAGTAGATCCTGTTTGTGACGCCAAGTTGTAGCGCCCCCACTGCCGCAGGGCCGAGGGGTACCCGGTACCGGGCCTCTGAGTCTCTGCTCTGGGATTGTCACGGTGGCTAGACCCGGTCCGTGACCCTGCTGAGGGGCGCCCAATAATAGGTGTGGATGGTGGTGGTAGTGCGGTGCAGTGCCGGTCGCAGTAAATAATGAGGACACCAGGTTGCAGTCTCTTTACCTCTTTACTGAAGGCTTCAGGGTCCTCAGTCCGGAATATGGTTAACCAGGCTGCTCAAGTCCGGCCGGTCCGATGGCACCTCCAGCGTTCCCTTTGCAGGTGGAAATCTGTGCCTACCTTCTAGCGCTTGTGTGTTGCGGTCCTCCCCTGCTGTGCTTACGGGATAGTCCCCACAACTGTTGTGTCTGTTTCTCGTGTTCCCTCACAACTCGATTCTGATGTTTTTCTTCGTCCCCCAGATGATATGGCTAGGACGCACCCGTATGATGGGTAGGCTCGGAGCTCTTCCTGGACCCTAGTGTCGCCCTTCTCCTATTGTTGCCCCCTGTGTCTTCATAGGTGATATGTGTGAGACAGCCCGCCTATAGCTGACTGTCCTGCCGTAGGTTTGAAGTATTTGCTTGAAGCTTAGTACTTCCTCGGCGTTCCGGCCACCGGCTACGCGCCTCAGTAGGATGTTGCCTCGTCTTACAGCACGACTCCTACTGGTATTTCTCCTAGTTGCGTGATCTCGTTTCTCACTCAGCACAATATACCTCGCTTCTTGTCCTTTCTTAGGGTACCGCCGCGATCAAGTGCAGGCGCGGTCCCGTAACGTTCTCTCTGTTCGCTAGGCCTCTGTCAGGATCCCACCCCTGACAGGGACCCCTCTGAGTCTCTCCCCGCAACACCCTCTGCCACAGGGTGTTGCCTGTTCGATCCCCAGTCAGCTTTCTTGACTAACTTCCTGCCTAACCCCCAGTTTTACCAGATTGTGAGGAGTGGCCTAATACATAGCACCCTTAGCTCCCCCTGGAGGCCAGACTGTGAAGTGTATTGGTGACTGTGATACCTGGTCAGAAGAACTCCTTCAGTGCCATCAGACGTACCATAGCCCCCCTTAGCGGCGAAGCATCAGTACTGCAACGACCAGGACTCTGGGGCGCTGCACCATTGTTTCATAACCAAGGAAAAAAATTACCTGGTCAAAGCGTCTTTCATGCATGCATGCAGAACAGATAACACAAAACTTCAGAATGATTGCAAGATGGGAGAAAACTAGAAAGAACTGCAATTCAGGCATTTAATTGGATGCTATACGATGGCTCACTATGGAATCAAGTTTGTTTTTTCATGCACCAATAGTCTTAAATGGACGAATTTTTTGTTTCACGTGCAGATTCGATCTGTGAAAATAAAACGCTCATCTGCCCTGCCCCATTGAATAACATTGGTCTGTGGGCTATCCATGTGCTGACTGATGTTTCATGGGACCAAACATATGTTTCTTTAAACTCGGCCTAAGGTCTAGGGCAGATGAATGTGTAAATCGGACATGTGTTGTCCGACTTTTGATTGGATAACACATGGACAGCACACTGACCAATGTTATTCAATAGGGCTGCTCAGATTAATGATTTCTCTCTTGGTATGACTGTCAGTAAGAAAACAATTGCAGCATTCACTGTATGAAGACAGGGTAGATGTGTGAGGAGACAGTATGGTGTGATGTGTGAGGAGACAGTATGGAAAAAGAAATGTGTAAGAAGACAGTATAGGAGAGATATGTGAGAGGGCAGGATGGGGGAGAAAAGAGTGAGAGAGCACAATATAGAGACTGGGTAGTATGAGGAAGTATGTACAGTGGGCAGTGTGGAGAGACAGTGTGAAGGTACAGTATGGAGGAAACAGTATGAAAGGGGGAGAGTGTGAAGAGTGGGCATAGTATAGAGACTGGGCAGTATAGAGGTCACAGTGTGAGGGGACAGTTTGAAGAGAGGGGCAGTAAGGAAAGGAGAGGAAAGTGTGAAGGGAGCACAGTGTTGGGAAATTAATCAGGGGCATAGCATAGGGCAGATATTTTTATTTAGGAGCATTTATAATGACACTGTTATTTATAAGACCAATGTGTCAAAGTATGATGCCAGAGAAGATGAAAGTTTGCCGAAATGAGCTGTGGATGTGAAATGTCTTCATGAAGTCTGAAGAAGATGACGTAGCAAAGAAACATTGACCATAATCAGAGAGGATGTGACCTATAAGGTACCTGTATGTAAATGTTTATTTGTGATACTGATTACATATCATAAGTACTGTGGTTCCTGTGTGGTCTGAAGTCTGATGATAGCTGGTAACAACAACTACCAGCATCTACAGGTGCTTCTTACAAATTGGAATATCATCAAAAAGTTAATTTATTTCAGTTCTTCAATACAAAAAGTCAAAGTCATATATTATATAGAGTCATTACAGAGTGATCTATTTCAAGTGTTTATTTCTGTTAATGTTGATGATTATGGCTTACAGCCAATGAAAACCCAAAAGTCATTATCTCAGTAAATTAGAATACTTCATAACACCAGCTTGAAAAATGATTTTAAAATCTGAAATGGTGGCCTACTGAAATGTATGTTCAGTAAATGCACTCAATACTTGGTCGGGGCTCCTTTCGCATTAATTATTGCATCTATGCAGCGTGGCATGGAGGTGATCAGCCTGTGGCACTGCTGAGGTGTTATGGAAGCCACATTGCTTTGGTAGCAGCCTTCACCTCGTCTGCATTGTTGGGTCTGGTGTCACTCATCTTCCTCTTAACAATACCCCATAGATTATCTATGGGGTTAAGATTAGGCGAGTTTGCTGCCAATCAAACACAGTGATACTGTTGTTCTTAACCCCTTTCTGCCATCTGACGTACTATCCCGTTGAGGTGACCTGGGACTTAATTCCCAGGGATGGGATAGTACTTCATGGCATTTAATGCGACATCGTGACTTTAGTCACGGTGATCGCATTAAAATTCCGACACCATCTTACCTCAAGGAAGATGGCCTCGGCATACTGGGGTCTGTCGCCGCCCCCCAACCCTCCCAATCGCTGTGATTGGCTGTTCAATTCTGAACAGCCAATCACAGCCTTTCTCATTGTTTCAGCCAATCGATCACACCAATCGCAAGGCACAGCAGCGGTATTACCACGCTGTGCCCAGCCGATACCGGCCTGGATCTGTGCTGTAATAGAACCAATCCTAGGCCAGAGCCTAGGACAGGCCCAGCAGGGCCTGCAGGAACTGATTGGCATGATCGATATCATGGACGATCATGCCAATCACAGGGCACAGCGGCGGTCACGTAGTGACCACTGTGTGCCCTGCTGGTGACCTGGCTGTGATCTGCCTAGGATCAGAGCAATTCTAGGCAGTTGCCATGGTCACCAGGGCCATCAGTGATTGGTGGGATCGATGTGATCATTCGATCCCACCAATGACCAATGATCCCACCTGCTGTGACCTGTCTGTCACCTGCCTATGACCTGTCTGATCGCTCTGCAGGGGTCCTCACTCTAGCTGAGGATTCCGGAAGAGCGGTCACACAGCCAGATCTCCTCCTGTGCTGGGCCCTGTGGTGCTTCAGAAGCCTGTAACACCACAATCCCTGAAGAAAAGACAGAAGAAAGAAGACAGAAGAAAGACTACAACCGTATTTGTTATCCCTGATCCCTAACCGATCTCCCCCCATACCCCCTTCCCCCTCTTTTTACCCCCTTCCATCCCTCTTTGCACTGCCTCCGTGCACACGTTCAGCACCCACCGAGCGTTGATTGGTGATGCAGTTCACTGATCAACACTCGTGCTCACTTTTTTCCTCAGTCCCCTTTGCGCCAACTCCGTACACACATCCCGCAGCCACCAAACTTTGATAAGTGACGCAGTTCACTTATCAGAGCTTGTGCCTGCTGTTTTCCTTTTTTTTCCACCACCCCCCCTTGCACCACACCTGTGCATACATCCCGCAGCCGCCGAACTTTGATAAGTGACGCGGTTCACTTATAAGAGCTCTCGTGCCTACCATTTTCCTTTTTTGTTTACATCCCCGTTCACACACCCAGCAGCTGCCGAACTTTGATAAGTGATGTGGTTCACTTATCAGAGCTCTCGTGCCTGCCGTTTTCCTTTTTTTTTACGTCCCCGTTTACACACCCAGCAGCTGCCGAACTTTGATAAGTGACGTGGTTCACTTATCAGAGCTCTCATGCCTGCCATTTTCCTTTTTTTTCACATCCCCTTTGCACACCCAGTAGCCGCCGAACTTTGATAAGTGACGCGGTTCACTTATCAGAGCTAGGGCCTGCTGTTTTAGACTTTTCTTTTCACAGGTATTTTTTTCTCCCTATTTGCTTTTTTTTCCTTTAGCCTTTTCTTTTCAGAATAGTTTGCACCAATCACTATCCCCTTGCGATCGCAATTCCAGCCAATTTTAGGTTGAAAAAGTCAAACGGCGCTCCTTCCCTTCCGAGCCCTGCCGTGCACCCAAACAGTGGTTCCCCCCCACATATGGGGTATCTGCGTACTCAGAACAAATTATAAAATAACTTTTAGGGTCCAATTTCTCCTGTTACTCTTGGGAAAATAAAAAAAATTGTTGCTAAAAATTATGACTAAAAAGTTAAATGTTTATTTTTTCCCTCCACGTTGCTTCTGCTCCTGTGAAACACCTGAAGGGTTAATAAACTTTGTGAATGTGGTTTTGATCAGCTTGAAGGGTACAGTTTTTAGAATGGTGTCACTTTGGGGTATTTTCTGCTATATAGACCCCTGAATGTGACTTCAAATGTGAGGTGGTCCCTAAAAAAAATGGTTTTGTAAATTTTTGTTGTAAAAATGAGAAATTGCTGGTCAACTTTTAACTTATAAAAAATGTTGTTTCTAAAAATTGTTCTGATGTAAAGTAGACTTGTGGGAAATGTTATTTATTAACTATATTGTGTGACATATTTCTCTGTTTTAAGGGCATAGAAATTCAAAGTTTGTAAATTGCAAAATGTTCCAAATTTTTGCCAAATTTCCATTTTTTACACAAATAAATGCAAGTTATATCGAAGAAATGTTACCACTATCATGAAGTACAATATGTTTTGAGAAAACAGTCTCAGAATCGCCAAAATACGTTGAAGCGTTCCAGAGTTATAACCTCATAAAGGGACAGTGGTCAGAATTGTAAAAATTGGCCCGGTCATTAACGTGCAAACCACCCTTGGGGGTTAAGGGGTTAAGCCAGATATTGGTTCTTTGGCAGTGTGGACAGGTGCCAATTCCTGCTGGAGAATGTAATTTCCATCTCCAAAAAGCTTGTTTGCAGAGGGAAGCATTAAGTGCTCTAAAATTTCCTGGTAAACAGCTGCGCTGACTTTGGTCTTGATAAAACACAGTGAACCTACATCAGCAGATGACATAGCTGCCCAAACCATTACTGATAGTGAATACTTCACACTAGACCACAAGCAGCTTGGATTGCGGCCTCTCCACTCTTCCTCCAGACCATGGGACCTTGATTTCCAAATGAAATTCAAAATTTACTTTCATCTGAAAACAACACCTTGGACCAATGAGAACCAGTCCAGTTCTTTTTCTCCTTGGCCCAGGTAAGACATTTCTAGCATTGTCTATTGGTCATGAGTGGCTTGACACAAGGAATTCGACACTTGTAGCCCATGTCCTGGATACGTCTGTGTGTGGTGGCTCTTGAAGCAATGAGTCCAGCAGCAGTCCAGTCCTTGTGAATCTCCCCCAAAATTTTTGATTGCTCTTTTTTTAACAGTCCTTTCAAGGCTGCGGTTATCCCAGTTGCTTTTGCACCTTTTTCTACCACACTTTTTCCTTCCACTCCAGTTTCCATTAATATGCTTGGATATAGCACTCTGTGAACAGCCAGCTTCTTTAGCAATGACCTTTTGTGGCTTATCCTCCTTGTGGAGTGTGTCAATGACTGCCTTCTGGACATCTGTCAAGTCAGTAATCTTCTGCATGATTGTGGAGCCTACTGAAGTAGACTAAGGGATCTTTTTAAATGCTTAGGAAACCTTTGCAGGTGTTTTTTGTTAATTATTCTAACTTACTGAGATAATGACTTTTGGGCTTTCATTGACTGTAAGCTATAATCATCAACATTAACAGATATAAACACTTGAAATAGATCACTCTGTTTGTAATGACTCTATATAATATACGAGTTTCACTTTTTGTATTGAACAACTGAAATAAAATAACATTTTGATGATATTCTAATTTTGTGAGAACCACTTGTACTTACCATTAAGGACATATTGAGAATTGTAGGTTCAGCCAATGCAATTGTGGCTGACCTGACATGGCAATTGATTGCAATACTAATCATGGTGATGTATTCATACTTTGATGGTGGTTCTGGTGATATATTTGCGGCGCCCCCACCGCCGCAGGGCCGAGGGGTACCCGGTACCGGGCCTGTGAGTCTCTGCTCTGGGGTTGTCACGGCGGCTAGGCCCCGGTCCATGACCCTGCCGTGGGGCGCTCAGTGAATAACAGGTGTGGATGATGGTGGTGACGCTGTAGTGGTGCAGTGCAGTAAATAACGAGGACACCAGGTTGCAGTCTCTTTACCTCTTTACTGAAGATCTCTGGGTCCTCAGTCCGGAACACGGTTCACCAGGCTGCGCAAGTCCGGCCGGTCCAATGGCACCTCCAGGGTTCTCTTCACAGGTGGAAATCGGTGCCTTCCTACTAGCGCTATGTGTTGTGGTCCTTCCCTGCTGTGCTTACGGAAAGTCCCCCACAACTGTTGTGTCTGTTTCTTAAGTTCCCTCACAACTCGATTAGATGATGTTCTGCTAATCCTCCGTCCCTCCCTGATGTTCTGGTTGGGACGGCACCCGTTTGACGGGTAGGCTCGGAGCTCTTCCGGGACCCTAGAGTCGCCCCTCTCCACAAGTTGCCCCCCAAGACTGCATAGGTGATATGTGTTAGACAGCCCGCCTTAAACTGACTGTCCTGCCGCTGTTTGGAGTATTGCTTGAAGCTGAATGTTATTCTACTCCCTCGGCGTTCCGGCCACCGGTAGTGCGCCTCAGTAGGATGTTGCTTCGGTCTTACAGCACGACTCCTACTGGTATTTCTCCTTTGCGTGATCTCATTTCTCACTCAGCACAATCTATCTCTCTTCTAATCCTTTCTTGGGCACCGCCGCTACCCGGAGCAGGCACGGTCCCGTTACGTTCGTTCTTATTGCCAAGCCCCTGTCAGGATCCCACCCCTGACAGAGACCCTACTGTATCTTCCCCTACAACACCCTCTGCCACAAGGTGTTGCCTGGTTCCAACCCAGTCAGCTTTCTCATCTAACTTCCTGCCTGACCCCCAGTTTACCCACTATGGTGGGGAGTGGCCTAATGAATAGCACCCTTAGCTCCCCCCGGAGGCCCAGCTGTGAAATATATTGATGTCTGTGATACCTGATCAGATGAACCCCTTCAGTGCCATCAGACGCACCATAGCTCCCCATAGTGGCGGAGCCACAGTACTGCAACCACCAGGACTCTGGGGCGCTGCACTCCCCCCTGGTTAAACACAGTACTCCGGGACTGGGAAGAAAACAACAATACAAGTTAGCAAAAAGACATACAGTTTGGTTGAGTGCAATAACAATAAGTATACTTGAACAGGCTTCCCTTTATGGGAGGTGAGGACACTTGAACGTTACAAACATGGTTAAATATCACAGCAACAGGCTATAAATAACTCTTCTTACCCAACCGGGTATTCTACTAAGTGCAAAATTGTTGAACAATAATTTAACTTTGCCTTTAAGGACATACACTCTTAATCCACTAAAGACCTTCTTATAACCACATTATAAGGCAATTTAACTTTTTCATTCTCCTCCTTTAAATCTGCAGGACCGCCTGTCCTAACGGCACCAGACCTACTGCCTCTCCTTTCTGTTACAGGACCGCCCCGTTCAGCCAGGGCCTACTGCCTTTTCAGCTACTATACACAGTATAGAACATAACATTACTTTCAGTTTAAGAGCACTGAGCCATCTCTACATGACTCCTATGAGGACTCAGGGTTTACCTTCTATCCTATCTATCAACATTATCAAAACATTTTCTATTGAACATTAAGCCTTCTCATTTTCTTTCTTTCTATCATGCATGCTGGACACCACGTCTATCCCTACGGGCCCACTGCATCCTTCTTCTATCTTTCACCTTTTTCTTCTCAGAGAATATCATCAGTATTTCTTCACAATTAACTAATTAAATACATATAACTTTCTTATGTAGACATTATCATCTCTTTCTTTGGTCAAAACATTATTGCTTCCTATCTTAAGCAATATCACGAGTTAAGCACAACAAATGGACATCCCCTTTAAGAGGGGACCAAGTCTCTATGAGGTAGCACGCCTTCTCAAGCTACCAGTCCATACTCAGCAAAGGTTCCAGTGTGGTATCTTCACAAAGAGTCCTTCTTTAAGTAAAACCAGTAGGGAGCGCCTTTAATAAGGTGCAAACTATGTACAAGAAGTTCGGATCATGCACTGTTCATGATTTCAGCAGTTCTTTTCAACTATAAACTTGTGCAAAACTTTTGGAAAAATCAAACGAAAGCAAAACAATAGGAATCCCAGGTCCACAGAAGGATCCCCTTAAGAGTTAACCCTGGACGGGTTCAGCAGCAAAACAGTAAAACAACAACTATTTACATACTCATGGTATCGAGGTTTATTCTTCTAAGCCTGGGGGTGATCTTTGTCCCCCGGCCGACGCAACACCCGAACTGGCAGTTGGTCTCACTGATGTCCTCAGATCAGTCGGTTCCTGGATTTGAAGGCTAATCCTGCCTGCGAGTTCGGTAGCCGCTACAAGGCGCACAGTGGTGATAGGAACAAGGTCCGGCAAATCGGGATCAGTTATAATCGGGGCCGCAGAGGGCGCTCTCTCAGGCTCACACCGTCGAACGTTCCGGGCACACCATCCTTGTGCACTCCTATGGCGGGTGTAGGTCACCTGATCCCCCCTTTGTAAGGGATCACCATTTTGACTACAGCAGGGGGTCTTCACGTTATAGCTAGTAACAAAGACATCAGTTGGTAGCCCCGGTTCCTGTATGGAGCCCCATCCCCTCTTCGGGTGGTAGGCCAGCACGGTTCCCCGCTTTACCACGTCTTTCTTGCCGGGAGCAGACTTCTTACGTTGGGTGTCAGATGGTTCGGTCTCGTCCCGATCTTTCCAGTGTTGGATCAGACATTGCTTATACTGTTCCCAGGTAAGTACCGCAAGGGTGAGGCCATCTTCCCGGGCTCCATCCGGCCCGGTCCAGGGGGTATCCCACCGGAGGATCACCCCGTCCGGGCCGACATCTATGGGTTCTCCCATCTTGGTTGGTAGCGGAGGCACTAGCTTCCCCATCGCGTTGGAGGTGAGGATGACCCGCTCCACCAAGAAAGAGCGATCATTGCTGGGGTGAGGAGCGGTCACGGGAGCGGGATCGGTCAGGAGAGCAGAATCGGCCAGGGGAGTAGGGGCGCCGTCCATACCTGCGCCTGATGTGATTCCACCGATGTCGCTCCGGTCCGTTGACAAGGGCACTGGAATCGGCTGCAGCCCGAACCGCGGCTCCTCCGGAGCCACCTCTCGGTGTGGCTCCGCCCTCCATAGTTCCGTGGCTGGAATAGGTTGGCTCGGCTCCTCCACCGGCGGCCCCAAGGAGTTCAGGTTCTTCTCCGGCGGTGGACGCGAGTCTGCCTCCAAGGGGTGAGGGCAAGCCAAGATTGCTCCTTCCTCGCTCAGGCACTTGCTGTTCGTCTTCACTGTCCGACATTCGGTGGCAGTGCATGCATCTGACTCCGCCATTTCTCCAGGGTCGGGCTTCCTCTCCGTCTCCCGTTTCCCGCCGTTGCAGGTCAGGGGGTCGTCCTCTGCCTTGAGGCAAGTCATCACTTTGCAACAAGAGACGCAGGGGGCGGTCACCGTTCCTGGCGCCACTTTGGTAGTCTCCTCCCATGACACGCCCTCCTTCCCCTCTGGCGCAGCAATGGCGGCGGTTTTTGGCGGGAACTTTTGGCAGTAAGTGGTAGTACACAGTCTCTCAATAAAGTACAGTCCAAGCACAACAAATCACAGTTCCAAGGCACACATGACCTGATTCTTCAGGCTTAAGTAGATCCTGTTCGTGACGCCAAGTTGCGGCGCCCCCACCGCCGCAGGGCCGAGGGGTACCCGGTACCGGGCCTGTGAGTCTCTGCTCTGGGGTTGTCACGGCGGCTAGGCCCCGGTCCGTGACCCTGCCGTGGGGCGCTCAGTGAATAACAGGTGTGGATGATGGTGGTGACGCTGTAGTGGTGCAGTGCAGTAAATAACGAGGACACCAGGTTGCAGTCTCTTTACCTCTTTACTGAAGATCTCTGGGTCCTCAGTCCGGAACACGGTTCACCAGGCTGCGCAAGTCCGGCCGGTCCAATGGCACCTCCAGGGTTCTCTTCACAGGTGGAAATCGGTGCCTTCCTACTAGCGCTATGTGTTGTGGTCCTTCCCTGCTGTGCTTACGGAAAGTCCCCCACAACTGTTGTGTCTGTTTCTTAAGTTCCCTCACAACTCGATTAGATGATGTTCTGCTAATCCTCCGTCCCTCCCTGATGTTCTGGTTGGGACGGCACCCGTTTGACGGGTAGGCTCGGAGCTCTTCCGGGACCCTAGAGTCGCCCCTCTCCACAAGTTGCCCCCCAAGACTGCATAGGTGATATGTGTTAGACAGCCCGCCTTAAACTGACTGTCCTGCCGCTGTTTGGAGTATTGCTTGAAGCTGAATGTTATTCTACTCCCTCGGCGTTCCGGCCACCGGTAGTGCGCCTCAGTAGGATGTTGCTTCGGTCTTACAGCACGACTCCTACTGGTATTTCTCCTTTGCGTGATCTCTTTTCTCACTCAGCACAATCTATCTCTCTTCTAATCCTTTCTTGGGCACCGCCGCTACCCGGAGCAGGCACGGTCCCGTTACGTTCGTTCTTATTGCCAAGCCCCTGTCAGGATCCCACCCCTGACAGAGACCCTACTGTATCTTCCCCTACAACACCCTCTGCCACAAGGTGTTGCCTGGTTCCAACCCAGTCAGCTTTCTCATCTAACTTCCTGCCTGACCCCCAGTTTACCCACTATGGTGGGGAGTGGCCTAATGAATAGCACCCTTAGCTCCCCCCGGAGGCCCAGCTGTGAAATATATTGGTGTCTGTGATACCTGATCAGATGAACCCCTTCAGTGCCATCAGACGCACCATAGCTCCCCATAGTGGCGGAGCCACAGTACTGCAACGACCAGGACTCTGGGGCGCTGCATATTTATGTTCCTTTAGTGGTCCTGGTGATGTAGTCATGTACTAATAATGGTTTTGGTGATGTATTAATGTACTGGTGTTGTGTTTGGTGATGTACTCATGTATTGAAGCTGGTTCTCGTGATGCATTCATGTATTGATGGTAGTTCTTCTCCATGTATTCATGTACTGATGGTACATCTAGTGATGTATTTCGGTACTGATGATAGTTCTAGTAGTATATTTATGTACTGTTGGTGGTTCTGGTGCTGTCTTTCTGTGTTTTTGGTTGTTTTAGTGCTTTATTTTTGCATTGTTAGTGATTCTAGTGATGCATTTCTGTACCGATTGGAGTTCTGATGACATATTCATGTACTGTTATTGTTTCCGATCCTGTAAACATGCAACATGCCATAACTTGTCAGATCAATCTTTTTCCATTTTTCAAGAACTACTTCTTTTGGAGCTTGGATGGTGAATGAAGAAGAATATTGCTCAATATATCTCTTCAGAATTTCCCATAGGTGTTTTGGTTGGTTTCAGATCAGGAGACATACTTGGCCACTGAATCTCTTTCACCTTGTTAGTCTACAGAAATGCAACAGATGTGCATTTTGGAGCATTTCCATGTAAGAAAACTGTACATCTACCAAGGACACTGAGTTATGGTAGCATATTTTCTTTGAATATTGAACAATATTGAGCAGTACATCTGTGAATTAATGATACCATCAATGAAGCAGCTTCCCAACACTAGCAGCGCTCATGTAGCCCCACATAAGGACAATGCTACCACCATGTTTCATATAAGGCACCAAGCATTTTCTAAATTAATTTTTATAAGATGCTACCATCCATCCTTACCCTTGGCAGATCCAAAAAACACATCTATTGGATTTCTGATGAACAGGGTGAAACTGATTCAGTGGCCAAGTGTCTCCTGATCTGAACCAAGCAAAAAAAAAACACTGAGGAATTCTGAAGAGACAAGTTGAGCATCGCTCTCCATTCAGCATCCAGGCTCTAAAAGAGGTCGTTCTTCAATAATGGAGAAAAGATAGATGTTGCAATTTGTCGCAATCTTGTTCATTCCATGCCTAGAAGACTTTGTGCTGTTCTTAAATGTCTTTAAGATCATACAAAATACTAGATGTAGTTTTTGATGCAGGGTGTATTAATCTTTGCATCAATTAAGATGAGGTCCTTAATGACATGAGTGGGTTGAGTTTTGTGTGGAAGACCACAACTGACTGTACAGAGCCCTGACCTTAACCACATCAAACACATATGGGATGAACTAGAACAAATATTTTGAACCATGCCCTCTCGTCCAACTTCAGAGACCCCCAAAATCTCGTAGAAATATCCTTTCCAGAAGAGTGGAAGCTTTTTTAGCTGCAAAGAGGAGACCAACTTCTTATTGATGCCTACATGTGATGTCAAATGCTCCTGTAGGTGTAATGTCTAGGTGACCTGACTCGTTTGGCCTTATAAAGTTGAAACCTGACATTTACATACACTATATAAAAAGACACATATGCATGTTTTTCTCAATATCTGACATGAAATCAGAATAAACCTTTTCCGTTTTAGGTCAATTAGGATTAACACATTTATTAATATTTTCCAAATGTCAGAATAATGAGAGATAGAGAATGTTTTAAGGCATTATTATTACTTACTGCAAAGTCAAAAGTTTACATACATTTCAATAGTATTTGGTACCATTGCCCTTAAACTGAACGACTTGGGTCAAATGTTTGGGATAGCCTTCCACAAGCTTATCACAATAGCTGGTTGGAATTTGGACCCATTAATTCTGACAAAATTGGTGTAACTGATCCAGGTTTGTAGGTCGCCATGCTCGCACCTGCCTTTTTAACTTTGCCCAGAAATTTTCAATAGGATTGAGATCAGGGCTTTGCGACGTCCTCTCCAAGACATTGACTTTGTTATCCATAAACCTCTTTGTTACCATTTTGGCAGTATGCTTCGGGTCATTATCCATTTGGATGACTCATTTCCGCCCACGTTTTAACTTCCTGGCTGATGTCTTGAGATGTTGCTTCAGTATTGCCGAATAATCTTCTTTTCTCATGATGCCGTCTATTTTGTGAAGTGCACCAGTCCCTCCTGCAGAAAAACAACCCCACAACATGATACTGCCACCCCCATGTTTCACAGTTGGGATGGTTTTCTTAGGCTTCCAAGCTTCTCCCTTTTTCCTCCAAACATAACGATGGTCATTATGCCCAAAATGTACCATGTTAGTTTCATCAGACCACAGGACATGTCTCCAAAAATTCAGGTCTTTGTTTCTGTGTTCATTTGCAAACATTAATCTGGCTTTTTTATGTTTCTTTTAGAGTAATGGCTTCTTCCTGGCAGAGTGGCCTTTCAGCCCATGTTAATACAGTACTTGTTTCACTGTGGATATTGACACAATCTTACCAGCTTCCGCCATCATATTCAAAAGGTCTTTTGCTTTTGTCCTTAGGTTGATATGCACATGAACCCTTCTCGTTCCTGAGCGAGACATTCCCATCTTGTTTGTACTTGCATATAATTGTTTGTTCAGGTGGACGAGGCACCTTCAGGTATCCTGAAATTGTACCAAAGGAGGAGCCAGACTTGTGCAAGTCCACAATTCTCTTCCTGATACCTTGGCTGATTTCTTTAGACTTTCCCATGATGCTACACAAAGAAGTAGTGTGTTTCAGGTTTGCATTAAAATAAATTCACAGGTGTGTCTCTAATTCAGATGTTGCCAAAAAACAGATCAGTAGCTTCCAAACACACGACATCATCATATGGGTAGTCCAGAATTATTTAAAGGCATAGTAATCTTAGTGTATGTAAACTTTTAACTTTGCAGTAAGTAATAAAAATGCCTTAAAACATTCTTTCTCTCTCTCATTATTCTGGCATTTGGGAAATATTAATAATTATGGTAATCATAATTGATTTAAAACAGGAAAGGTTTTTTCTGATTTCATGACAGATATTGAGAAAAACATGCATATGTGTTCTTTTATGTAGTGTATGTAAACTTTTCAACTGTATATATGTTTGTTTGTTGTTTAATTATACTTTTATTAGCTCAGTTAGTTCTAAAACTAATTATACTAATAATGCAGAAAATTGTCACATTAGATAAAAGCACACACTTCAGAGTAAACGTTACATGCTTTTACAAGTTTTACGTAGGTGTAAATATGTCACATTTATTGTCTTATGTTCTGCAGTGTTGATATCCTGCATATGCTCTCCATTATGTATTTTGTTAAGAGCATAACATAATTTTTCCCATTTCATTCTTGAAGGCAGAGAGGCCCAGGTCTTTGACCTTACTATGCTCCTGTTAAACCCTAATTAGTTCCCTCTGTCACTCCATGAGCCATAGGACAGAAAAGCAGGGTAAACAAGACACAAAGACAAAACATGGATAACAGAAAACCTCTATCATACAAAAGCACAAACCAACAATAGGGAGAATGATAGGGACAGAGAGGAATAATGTAAAGGGGATTAGGGGAGAGGAGATAAACAAAACTACAGCAAACTGCATTTCACTACTATAACAACTCCAATTCAACCACTTAGCCTTAAGGTACCGTCACACTAAGCGACGCTGCAGCGATACAGACAACGATGCCGATCGCTGCAGCGTCACTGTGTGGTCGCTGGAGAGCTGTCACACAGACCGCTCTCCAGCGACCAACGATGCCGAGGTCCCCGGGTAACCAGGGTAAACATCGGGTTGCTAAGCGCAGGGCCGCGCTTAGTAACCCGATGTTTACCCTGGTTACCATTGTAAAATGTAAAAAAACAAACAGTACATACTCACCTTCACGTCCCTCGCCGTCCGCTTCCTGCACTGACTGAGCGCCGGCCCTAACAGCAGAGCGGTGACGTCACCGCTGTGCTGTACTTTCACTTTGCGGCCGGCCGGAGCTCACAGTCAGTGCAGGAAGCGGACAGCGAGGGACGTGTGACAGACATCAGATGGTGAGTATGTACTGTTTGTTTTTTTACATTTTACACTGGTAACCAGGGTAAACATCGGGTTACTAAGTGCGGCCCTGCACTTAGTAACCCGATATTTACCCTGGTTACCATTGTAAAACATCGCTGGTATCGTTGCTTTTGCTGTCAAACACAACGATACACGGCGATCTGACGACCAAATAAAGTTCTGAACTTTAATCAACGACCAGCGATATCACAGCAGGATCCTGATCACTGCTGCATGTCAAACACAACGATATCGCTATCCAGGACGCTGCAACGTCACGGATCGCTAGCGATATCGTTTAGTGTGACGGTACCTTTAGCACTCAACACAGGAAGACAAATATTTTAACAGCAGAAACTAATCACCCATTAACAGTATATATAGAGGGAGTAAATGATAAGCAGTTGCAGTTGAGAACAACCAGACTGTATGGTCTCAGCCAGCATGAAAAGAGTCCTTAACCCTTTCAGCACCAAAGAAAACTAAATCCATTTAAAATAGGACACGAAGGCAAATGATTAATTGCCCTAACGTAAACGTCTAACTCCAGGTTTTCCAAGGTGACATGACACCCTAATGACAGTACTCCCCCTTCTACGAGGGGCAACTGGACCCTGCAGACTGGGTTTATCCGGATGGGCACTCCTCATGACCATACACCTTCCAGTGCACCAAGTATTGTAAAGAACGGAGAGCCATACGAGAATCCACAATTCTTACTACCCGAAACTCCAAATTATGATCAACAATAATTGGTGGCATCGGTAAGGGTAACGACTCCAAAGGCGATACATATTTTTTGAGGTGGAAGATCTGCAATACAAAAAGCACTACCACTCCTCAAAAGCCAACTTGATGGCCAAAAGTTCTCTATTGCCTACATCATAGTTCCTTTCATCAAACGATAGTTTTTTAGAGAAGAAGGCAAATGGATGGCACTTACCAGGAGACAACACAGCCCCGACGCCCACCTCAGAAGCATCAACCTCAACAATAAATAGTTGAGAAATATCGGGTTGAATGAGTACAGGAATAGTGGAAAAAGAAGAAGAAAATGCCTGACGGTAACAGTCGGACCACCTCGAGAAGTCTGTACTTTTTTTCATGTAAGTGTGTGGTTTGACAATGGATGAGATGTTTTTGATAAACTTTCAGTAGTAGTAGTATTCAAGCCCCAAAAAGCATTGCAATGCTTTCAGATTTTCTGGCAGATCCAATTTCAGAACTACATAGACCTTTTCAGGGTCCATCCAGAAACCTGAAGCAGACACTAGGAAACCGAGGAACTGAACCTCTTGTTCGACGACACATTTTTCTAATTTGGCTTACAGTTTATTATCCTGCAAAACTTGTCACACCTGCTGGATGTGTTTCTGATGTGACTTGAGATCAGGTGAGTATATTAAAATATCGTCAAGATACACCACTACAAATCTACCCACAAGATGACGAAAAAAGTCATTAATGAAATGTTGGAAAATGGCAGGGGTATTAGTAAAATCAAAGGGCATGATAAGGTTTTCATAATACCCTACTAGAGGATTAAAGGCCGTCTTAAAACTCATCCCCTCCTTAATCCTAACCAGATTATAGAGTACCCTGAGTTCCAACTTAGAGAACCATTTTTCCCCAGCAATCTGATTAAATAAGTTGGGAATGAGTGGGATACAAGTCTCGGATAGTAATCCGATTTAACTCACGAAAATCTTAATAGGGACGCAGGCCCCCATCTTTCCTTTTCACGAAGAAGAACCCCGCTGCTACAGATGAACAGGAGTGTCTAATATGTCCCATAGCATGACTTTCAGAGATGTAAGCTTTCAGGTCCTGCCTTTCAAGCCTAGGCAAATAGTATAATCTGGTCTTGGGTAATTTCACTCCAGGGAGCAGGTTTATGGACCACAGGGTGGAGCGGCAGTTCCTGGTACCCCTTTTCTGAGTACACATCCACAAAATCAGTTAGAAAAGAGGGTATGGTTTTAGTGGAAACAGTAGAAATGATGGTACCTAGGCAAATATTTTTGCAGAAATCACTCCATTTGATTACTTCTCTGGACTGCCAGTCCAGTCAATTACCAGGTTATGAACAGTTAGCCAGGGAATGACTAACACAATAGGAGTAGGGAGACCTTCCAAGATTTATCAAGAAAGGAGCTCCCTGTGAACAGCCCCTATGCGCAGTGTCACATTATGCACTATTTATGCAAAATTTCCCTGACCGAGAGATGCAGAGTCAATTGCAAATATGGGGATAGGCTTTGCCAGAGTACTACAGGGAAGACCATGGTACCATGCAAACCAAGCATCCACCATATTGGCCCACGGCCTGCTATTGAGGAGGATATATATTTTCTCAGTTTTCATACTAATAACCACTTTTGCGGGTAATAAAAACTGAGATACACATGCGGAGGAGATATATACCCCCAGGTTGTTATCCTCCACACAACCTGGGGTTAGAAGTTTTCCGACTGCTTTTTGTGGTTTGGTAAAGAAGGACAGACTCTAATGAAATGATCCTTTTGAGCACAGAAAAAACACAACCCCATTTTACGGCGAACCACAAGAGATTCATACCAAGGCGAGGCCCCTTCTAACTGCATCGGTTCTTCAGAACAGAGTGAAAACCTCGGATTAAGGAAATACCACAGAAGCCAGAGTCACAACAGGTCTATCCCTGAGGCGTCCATCTATATGTATAGCTAGAGCCATGGAGGACTCCATCAACTCAGGAGTGAAGTCCTAGTGAGTCTTTTAATCTTTCAGACATGCACTGAAAAAACTGACTTCTAAGAAGAGAAACATTCCACCAGTTGCCAGTAGCCCATCTATGGAATAAAATTCTTCTGCCAGTCAGTCTCTCTGCTGGAGCTTAAGTAGCTTAGACTCAAGGCCTCAAAAAAATCATCAACCGACTAGAGAGACAGTGAGTCTGAGGGAAGTGAAAAGGCCCAGAATTGAGGATCTTCTTGAAGGAGTGAAATAACAATCCCAACCCTTTTCTCCTCACTCCCAGATTAATGAGGGCAAAGCTTACAATAAAGCTTGCAGGCTTCACAGAACACAACAAATTTATCCCGTTCACCAGAGAACCTATCCGGGAGGGCAACCTTAGGTTCCTGTTCAGCCTGACTGCCCACCAGACCAACAGTCTGCTGCTGTGAGACCCTATATTGCAGGTCTGACAGTTCAAGCGACAGACCCTACAATTGTTTCACAATTCCTGCAACAGAGTCCATAACTAGATAAACAAAATGTGGTGGGTGAAAATGTCACAATGTGACAGTCTTCGGTAAGGGAGTGGAGTCTCAAAATGTCCCTGGAACTGGGACCCTAACTATCCTTATCACAGAGGTAGTGTTGAGCGATACCGTCCGATACTTGAAAGTATCGGTATCGGATAGTATCGGCCGATACCCGAAAAGTATTGGATATCGCCGATACCGATACCCGATACCAATACAAGTCAATGGGACACCAAGTATCGGAAGGTATCCTGATGGTTCCCAGGGTCTGAAGGAGAGGAAACTCTCCTTCAGGCCCTGGGATCCATATTAATGTGTAAAATAAAGAATTAAAATAAAAAATATTGATATACTCACCTCTCCGGAGGCCCCTGCACCTCACCGCTGTTAACCGGCAGCCTTCTTTGCTTAAAATGAGCGCGTTTAGGGCCTTCCATGACGTCACGGCTTCTGATTGGAAGAATTAGGAATTTAGGACCTGAGAATGACGTCACGGCTTGTGATTGGTCGCGTGGCGGTCACATGAGCGGCACGCGACCAATCAGAAGCCGTGACGTCATGGAAGGTGCTGAACGCGCTCATTTTAAGCAAAGCAGGCTGCCGGTTACTACCAGGGCGCGTCAGAGGCTGAGTATATCCCTATTTTTTATTTTAATTCTTTATTTTTTACATGGATATGGATCCCAGGGCCGGAAGGAGAGTTTCCTCTCCTTCAGACCCTGGGAACCATACACTGGGAACTTCCGATTCCGATTCGCGATACCACAAAAGTATCGGATCTTAGTATCGGAATTCCGATACCGCAAGTATCGGCCGATACCCGATACTTGCGGTATCGGAATGCTCAACACTACACAGAGGTACTCTTGAAGGTAGAGAGGTACAGGTCTTTGATCTTGCTATGCTCCTGGTTAATTCTAATCTGTCCCCTCCCCCAACCCATGAGGCATGGAACACAAAAGTGAGGTAAATAAGACACAAAGACAAAACAGGAATAACAGAAAACTGCTATCATACAAAAGCACAAATCAACAATAGGGAGGAGGATAAGGACAGGGAGGAATAAATTAAATGGAAATAGGGACCAGGAGATAAACACACATGTAATACAGCAAACTACAGGTCACTACTACAACAACTCCACTCCAACCACTTAACTTTAGAACTCAGCACAGGAAGATAAATCTTTCATTAATCTTTCACTAATTTAATAATAATAATTTTATTTCTATATAATGCCGACATATTCCGCAGCACTTTACATTTTTGAGGGGACTTGTACAGACAATAAAAGACATTACAGCATAACAATAATCACATAGATCTACAGATAGCAAGAGGAATGAGGGCCCTGCTCACAAGCTTACAATCTATGAGGAAATAGGGGAGACAGGAAAGGTGGATGGTACAACTGCTTTCAATTTTCTGACCAGCCATAATGTAAGAAATTGAGTGTTCATGTAATGCTGCACGAACTGGTTTTCAGCCAAAATATGTAAAAGTACAGACACAGATGGCTATTAAATGCATAAAGCGTGTGAGAGCATGCTACGAGGAACCTGGTTATTTTGAGAATTTTGAATGAGCAACACAAGGATAATGTCATGATTAGTGTTGAGCGATACAGTCCGATACTTGAAAGTATCGGTATCGGAAAGTATCGGCCGATACCGGCAAAGTATCGGATCTAATCCGATACCGATACCCGATACCAATACAAGTCAATGGGACACCAAGTATCGGACGGTATCCTGTATGGTTCCCAGGGTCTGAAGGAGAGGAAACTCTCCTTCAGGCCCTGGGATCCATATCAATGTGTAAAAGAAAGAATTAAAATAAAAAATAGGGATATACTCACCCTCCGACGCAGCCTGGACTTTACCGCCGTAACCGGGAGCCGTTGTACCTAAGAATGCGCGCTTGAAGGGCCTTAGATGAGGTCACTGCGCTCTGATTGGTCCTTAGCGGTCGCGTGACCGCTACGCGACCAATCACAAAGCAGTGACGTCACCTAAGGTCTTTCAAGCGCTTGAAATACCTTAGAAGATGTCCGCAGCTTCTGATTGGTCACGTAGCGGTCGCGTGACCGCTACGCGACCAATCGCAAAGCAGTGACGTCTACTAAGGTATTTCAAGCGCTTGAAAGACCTTAGGTGACGTCACTGCTTTGTGATTGGTCGCGTAGCGGTCACGCAACCGCTACGGACCAATCAGAGCGCAGTGACCTCATCTAAGGCCCTTCAAGCGCGCATTCTTAGGTACAACGGCTCCCGGTTACGGTGGTAAAGTCCAGGAGCCGCCGGAGAGGTGAGTATATCCCTATTTTTTATTTTAATTCTTTATTTTACACATTGATATTAATCCCGATACCGATTCCTGATACCACAAAAGTATCGGATCTCGGTTTCGGAATTCCGATACCCGCAAGTATCGGCCGATACCCGATACTTGCGGTATCGGAATGCTCAACACTAGTCATGATCCAGACCAGGTTTTGAGTCCTGTTTTCCCCCTTTCCCAGTCTGGTCATGTTGAGTTAACCTTTCTCAGCCTCTGTCTGGGTTCAGGTTGCCTATTAATCGCGTGCTTCCTGCAGGTGATGTCAGTTATAGTTTTTGCCTAGTGCTGCTGTAAGGTGACTCTGATTGCTCTGATTGGTTCTGCTGCGTTTGCTGTCTGAATCCGTGTCTCTGTTTTCCCCTATTTCCGTCTTGACTCCCGTGTTTCCCTTTAGTGTGCAGACACCCTGGTTTTGACTTGGCTTGTATCCTGACCTGTTTCTGTCCTTTGTCTTTTGGCTTATCCACTCCTGACTATTACTGACACCCTGGCTTGTCTCTGACCGCAAGTTTGCTTATTCCTTTGGTACTGTGCTACAGTCTAGGATTTGACCCAGATTGTTTGACTATTCTGCTGCCACCTGTGGTTGCCTCACTGCTGCACTGCAGGTCAGCTCTGTTTAGGTGCAGACCTGCTTCCTCTCTACTGTCATCTAGTGAAGCCTGCACCTACCTGCATTGCAGCAGCATGACAGATAGTTAAATAAATGTGTCAAGGAGGTAGGCCAGTCTGAAGAAATGCATTTTTAGAGCATGCTTAAAACTGTGGGTATTGGGGATCAATTGAATTATCCTGGGTAGTGCATTCCAAAGAATTGGCGCAGCATGTGAGAAGTCTTGGAGATGGGAGTGGGAGGTTCTGATTATTGAGGATGTTAACCTCAGGTCATTAGCAGAACGGAGGGCGTGGGTAGGGTGGTAGACTGAGACAAGGGAGGAGATGTAGGGTGGTGCTGAACCATGGAGTGATTGGTGGGTGAGCATGATAAGTTTATATTGAATTCTGGAGTGGATGGGTAACCAATGCAATGACTGGGACAAGGTAGAGGCATCGGTGTAACGGTTCATGAGGAATATGTTCCTGGCTGCAGCATTCAAGGTAGATTGGATGGGGGAGAGTTTGGTAAGAGGGAGACCGATTAGTAGACAGTTACAATAGTCCAGATGAGAATGAATAAGAGCAACAGTAAGAGTATTTGCAGAATCAAAAGTAAGAAAAGGTCGAATCCTAGAAATGTTTTTAAGGTGCATATGACAAGAGCGAGCTAGTGATCAGATGTTTGGGGTGAATGAAAGCTATGAATAAAGTATGTTGCTGGGCAGTAATGGTGGAACCACACACGGAAATGGCAATGTCGGGAAAAAAGGTAAGTTAGTAGAGGGAGGAAACACAAGGAGTCCAGTTTTTGACAGGTTCAGTTTCAGATAGAGGGAGGACATGGTATTGGAGACAGCTGTAAGACAATCACTGGTGTTTTGTAACAATGCACGCACAATGTCAGAAATAGAGGTGTATAATTGGGTGTCATCAGCATAGAGATGATACTAGAAACCAAATCTAGATTGTTTGTCCAATAGGGGCAGTATACGAGAAGAAGAGGAGGGGACCTAGGACTGATCTTTGAGGAACCCCAACAGTAAGGGGAAGATGAGAAGAGGAGGAGCCAGCAAAAGATATAGTGAAGTAGCAATCAGAGAGTTAGGAGAAGAACCAGGAGAGAACGGTGTAATGAGACCGATGGAGCAGAGCATAGAGAGGAGCAGCTGATGATCTACAGTGTCGAATACTGCAGAGAGAGCCAAAAGAATTAGCATGGAGTAGTGACCATTAGTGTTGAGCATTCCGATACCGCAAGTATCGGGTATCGGCCGATACTTGCGGTATCGGAATTCCGATACCGAGATCCGATACTTTTGTGGTATCGGGAATCGGAATCGGAAGTTTCCAGTGTATGGTTCCCAGGGTCTGAAGGAGAGGAAACTCTCCTTCAGGCCCTGGGATCCATATGAATGTGTAAAATAAAGAATTAAAATAAAAAATATTGATATATTGATATACTCACCTGTCCGGAGGCCCCTGGACATCACCGCTGGTAACCGGCAGCCTTCTTTGTTTAAAATGAGCGCGTTCAGCACCTTCCATGACGTCACGCGACCAATCACAAGCCGCGACGTCATCCCTCAGGTCCTAAATTCCCTTCTAGGAATTTAGGACCTGAGGGATGACGTCACGGCTTCCGATTGGTCGCGTGGCGGTCACATGAGCGGCACGCGACCAATCAGAAGCCGTGACATCATGGAAGGTGCTGAACGCGCTCATTTTAAGCAAAGAAGGCTGCCGGTTCACAGCGGTAAGGTCCAGGCTGCGTCGGAGAGGTGAGTATATCAATATTTTTTATTTTAATTCTTTATTTTACACATTAATATGGATCCCAGGGCCTGAAGGAGAGTTTCCTCTCCTTCAGACCTTGGGAACCATCAGGGATACCTTCCGATACTTGAGTCCCATTGACTTGTATTGGTATCGGGTATCGGTATCGGATCAGATCCGATACTTTGCCGGTATCGGCCGATACTTTCCGATACCGATACTTTGAAGTATCGGACGGTATCGCTCAACACTAGTGACCATTAGATGTAGCTCTTAGTAGATCATTAGAGACTTTAATGAGGGCAGTTTCTGTAGAGTGTAAAGAGTGGAAACCGGATTGAAGAGGGTCGAGAAGAGAGGTATCTGAGAGATAGCAGATTAGATGGGAGTGGACCAAGCATTCCAGGAGTTTAAAGATGAAGAGAAGGTTCGAGACAGGTCTATTGTTAGCAGCACAGCTTTGGTCAAGGGATGGCTTTTTAAGTAATGGGTGTATGATGGCATACTTAAATGAGGAGGGAAAGATACCGGAAAAGAGAGAGAGCTTGAATATTTTTGTTAGATGAGTGGTGACAGCAGGGGAGAGGGACTGGAGATGTGACGGAATGTGCCTGATCACTTCTTCTTTTGTGACTGGTTCAAAGTCAGAGAGTGAGCTAGATGCAGTGGGGGAGGGAGGACAGTGCATGGTATGAGGGGATTGGGAGAAAATTTCCTGTTGGATACTGTTTTATCCTAAGTCATATTGCACAACTCGTTAGAGGGTTGATTGTGACTTGTAGGATCGCTACTTCCAACAGGTGGCGCTATAGAGTTAAGTCCTCTTTTTCTCAGAAGAGGCAATTTACATATTTAATTTCCCAGAGGAGCATTGTACAGCAAATAAGCCTCCTTACCTTGACAAGCCAGAGATGGTATGTCACTCTCCATAAGGAGAAACGATACCCCTTAGACCCCAGTCCAGAGCCTATCACCTAGCCAAATCAGTTCTCATGCTTCGCACTGACGAGGGCCAACAGCCCGAAACACCATGTCTGCGAATTGAGATACTGATTTGGCTTTTATCCTAAGTCATATTGCTGCACAACTCGTTAGAGGGTTGATTGTGACTTGTAGGATCTCTACTTCCAACAGGTGGCGCTATAGAGTTAAGTTCTCTTTTTCTCAGAAGAGGCAATTTGCACATAAAGAGTCCTTAACACTCTCAGCACCAAAGGAAACCAAACCCATTTAAAATAGGACATGAATCACATCATTTATAAAGAAGACCTTGGATTCATTGCCCAATGTGACAGTCTAACTCCAGGTCTTCCAGAGTGACATAACACCTTCTTGAAATTCTCTCTCCAGTTGAGTGTAAGCTCTTATATTCAGCGAGGTCCTCTCTCTTCCTCTCTCCTGTAGAGTGTAAGGTCTTATGGTTAGTGGGGTCCTCTCTCTCCCTTTCTCTTGTAAAGTGTAAGTTCCTATGGTTAGTGAGGTCCTCTCTCTCTCTTTCCCGTCAGTAAAGTGTAAGCTTCTATAGTCAGCGGAATCCTCTCGCTTCACCTCTACGGTAAAGTGTAAGCTCTTATGCTCAGCAGAGTCCTCTCTCTCTACCTCTATCCTGCAGAGTGTAAGGTCTTATGGTCAGCGCGGTTCTCTCTCTCTCTTTTCTCCACCTAAGTGTATTTTCTGAGCAATTTCCAGTATTAAGATTTACAAGAATGTATTCCCGCAAATTGAATTTTTTTGGGGAGGGGAAAATTTGTTAAATTCTTACTTAAAATGATTTGCTCATCTTTATACATCTAATGAAAATCCACAAACAGAGGACATAGACATCGCCTATGTTTTTAAGCCCCAACTGGCCTTTACTCATAAATCGTTTTATGATGCAAACTATAACTCTTATTTGTAGAAACAAAAAATACCTTTTTAATAGTTACAGTTCAGATTATACCTTTCTTAAATATTTTATATTGACTTCCAAAATAAAAGCTGTAGCCAACATAACCTATTCCATTTCCTTCCTTTAGAAAAGAGTCAAAGGTACCATTTGGAACCCATTTAAAATTTTGCATCTAGGCTCGGCAATTAGTAAGCCTTGGGCTTTACCACCTTCTTTTTTTGCATTGTTTATGTACAATTGGAGTGATTTTTAGATATATTCCAAATGTTTATTGCTGAAAAAGCCTAAAACTATTTATCTGGAACGATAAAAAGCAGTTTATCTCAGGAATACTGCCCTTTCTGAAGGTACAGAGCCTCCTAATGAATCGATTGTCGCAGGAATCATTCCCTTTGGATCTGCGGCTTTTCATTAGGCAACATAAAACTGGAAAGGATTTACAAATAGCTCTCTCTATATATACGGCACAACTGAGGAACAAATATTTTTTGCAGCTTTGCACACAACAATTATAATGACTACTGTACCCCATTTTTTGCATGTACATTTCCCCAGGATCTTCTGCTCTACCTACATTGACAATTCTTACCCCCAAGTGGTGTCAGCACTCCTACTTGTGAAGAATTGTCGCTGAAGGACTAAAGGAATTGAGAATGCTATGCAGATACCAGGGGTAATAATATTCTCAGACCGCTCGCTGAGCAGGGGACAGACAGAATTATTGCAGCTCGCTCCACATTGCTCTTCTGGGTCCTGTGCTCTGAAGGTCAGATTCATAATACTGTCGTAACTTCTTTAGACTGGAGGATCTGAAAGGATGATGTTTCTGACAAAACGGCACATATATCATTGTTTATTCAAGCCGGAGTGCTTAAGCCCTTAAAAAGGCTTAAAGTAATGTCACTTCTGGGTATAAATATACTTCACAGGCTGAGCGCTGCTGATCTACATAATACAACTCAAAAATGGATTTTGTTTATATGGAGATAAATTCATGCAGGACATTGCTCTATAATACATGCACGTTAACTATGAAAATCAGATTCCCCTGTTTTCCTTCATGTGGTTTTACAGGATAATGCTCATTGGTAGGGTTGAGCGACTTTCATTTTTTTAAGATCGAGTAGGGTTTTGGGAAACCCGATTTTGTCCAGAGTCGAGTCGAGTGCAGTCGGCCGATTATCGCTAAAAGTCGGGGATCGACCGAAACACGAAACCCAATGCAAGTCAATGGGGAAGCATAGTCGGCAGTGAGTGGAGGCCAGGAAAACACCTACAGTGCCCATTTTAATGCCAAAAACATCCATTCTTGTTTCTGAAGCTTGCCAATCTTAATTAACTGTATAATAATAGTTGGGCATAGGGAATTGGGGGAAAGTTGTGGGGGGAGTAGGGCTGGCTCAAGTTTTTCGTGGGCCCAGGAAATGCGGACTACGTCACGGCGGTGTTGCAGGGAAAGGTAAGTATTTAAACGTTGCAAGTGCTGTGATCCTGAGCAAGCAGGGGGGGCCCCACTCGTTCGCATTGCCACTGGCACAGGGCCCCTCAAAGTACGGCGGTGTGTTTGCATGGCGGGGGCGCCTCCCACCAGCAGCGACACTTTTGCGTACTCTGAGGGGCCCTGTGCCAGTGACGTCGCCAACGAGTATGCCCCCCCACCTGATGAAGGAACCTGCACTTTCATCTGCACCTTCCTCTTTGTCCCTGTGTAAGGTGGTATAACATGCGGGAAGGGGAACCTTACTTTCAGCAGGGTCAGATTCTGGCTGTGTAGAGTACAAGGGGAATGTAGTGGTCTAGGTCAATGTACCAGCAGACTCATTTAGCAGTGGCTGGGCAATGGGCAGGATGAGGAGGAAACAGATATAGGGCCAAAGAATAAAGTAGGCTACATGCAGTTCAAAATTGGTAACAGGACTAAACAGGCGGCATTGCTTTGTTCAGTGGAGTAGCAAACCCAAGAGCAGCAGACACTGTTTCAAGGGCCTAACCACACTAGTAGGCCAAATGCAGTTTAATATCTGATAGTATAGGGCGAAAGCCAGAATGTGGAAGCTCAGCTTTGTTCAGTTGAGGACAACACCAGGGAGGGGCAGACACCTTTAGTAGGCCGGAAAAGCCTATTGCATTTTTTAAAATGGTAATTTGGAGCAGAAGGTTGAAGCTCAGCTTTATTTAGTTGAGGGCAACACCAGGCAGGGGCACACAGACAGACACCTTTAGTAGGCCGGAAAAGCCTATTGCATTTTTTAAAATGGTAATTTGGAGCAGAAGGTTGAAGCTCAGCTTTATTTAGTTGAGGGCAACACCAGGGAGGGGCAGAAGCCGTTAGTAGGCCCTAACCACCATTTTTTTTTTTTTTAAACCACTTAATGAGAGCCGGAAGGTTGAAGCTCAGCTTTATTTAGTTGAGGACAACACCAGGCAGGGGCACACAGACAGACACCTTTAGTAGGCCGGAAAAGCCTATTGCATTTTTTAAAATGGTAATTTGGAGCAGAAGGTTGAAGCTCAGCTTTATTTAGTTGAGGACAACACCAGGCAGGGGCACACAGACAGACACCTTTAGTAGGCCGGAAAAGCCTATTGCATTTTTTAAAATGGTAATTTGGAGCAGAAGGTTGAAGCTCAGCTTTATTTAGTTGAGGACAACACCAGGCAGGGGCACACAGACAGACACCTTTAGTAGGCCGGAAAAGCCTATTGCATTTTTTAAAATGGTAATTTGGAGCAGAAGGTTGAAGCTCAGCTTTATTTAGTTGAGGGCAACACCAGGGAGGGGCAGAAGCCGTTAGTAGGCCCTAACCACCATTTTTTTTTTTTAAAACCACTTAATGAGAGCCGGAAGGTTGAAGCTCAGCTTTATTTAGTTGAGGACAACACCAGGCAGGGGCACACAGACAGACACCTTTAGTAGGCCGGAAAAGCCTATTGCATTTTTTAAAATGGTAATTTGGAGCAGAAGGTTGAAGCTCAGCTTTATTTAGTTGAGGACAACACCAGGCAGGGGCACACAGACAGACACCTTTAGTAGGCCGGAAAAGCCTATTGCATTTTTTAAAATGGTAATTTGGAGCAGAAGGTTGAAGCTCAGCTTTATTTAGTTGAGGGCAACACCAGGCAGGGGCACACAGACAGACACCTTTAGTAGGCCGGAAAAGCCTATTGCATTTTTTAAAATGGTAATTTGGAGCAGAAGGTTGAAGCTCAGCTTTATTTAGTTGAGGACAACACCAGGCAGGGGCACACAGACAGACACCTTTAGTAGGCCGGAAAAGCCTATTGCATTTTTTAAAATGGTAATTTGGAGCAGAAGGTTGAAGCTCAGCTTTATTTAGTTGAGGGCAACACCAGGGAGGGGCAGAAGCCGTTAGTAGGCCCTAACCACCATTTTTTTTTTTTAAAACCACTTAATGAGAGCCGGAAGGTTGAAGCTCAGCTTTATTTAGTTGAGGACAACACCAGGCAGGGGCACACAGACAGACACCTTTAGTAGGCCGGAAAAGCCTATTGCATTTTTTAAAATGGTAATTTGGAGCAGAAGGTTGAAGCTCAGCTTTATTTAGTTGAGGACAACACCAGGCAGGGGCACACAGACAGACACCTTTAGTAGGCCGGAAAAGCCTATTGCATTTTTTAAAATGGTAATTTGGAGCAGAAGGTTGAAGCTCAGCTTTATTTAGTTGAGGACAACACCAGGCAGGGGCACACAGACAGACACCTTTAGTAGGCCGGAAAAGCCTATTGCATTTTTTAAAATGGTAATTTGGAGCAGAAGGTTGAAGCTCAGCTTTATTTAGTTGAGGGCAACACCAGGGAGGGGCAGAAGCCGTTAGTAGGCCCTAACCAAAGTTGAAGGCCAAATGCAGTTTAATTTCTGATACTATAGGCCGAAAGCCAGAAGGTGGAAGCTCCGATTTAGACAGTGGAGGACAATTTGAATTAGGGACTGCAGACAGACTTAGTAGGCTGTCCCCTGTGGACCATGCATCCACCACATTAACCCATTGCGCCGTAATGGACACGTAATCTTCCGTGGCCATGCCTACAGGTCCATGCGTCTGTTGTCAGGTGCACCTTTGTACTCACAGATTGCCAGAGTGCATGGACAATGCGGTCTTCTACATGCTGGTGGAGGGTTGGGATGGCTTTTCTCGCAAAAGAAGTGTCGACTGGTTAGCTTGTAGCGTGGTACAGCGTAGTCCATCATGGCCTTATTAATAGTAAATAAAATATATAACTAGGCTCTATGAACTTTTAAATAGGTTCCAGGGGTACACGGGCAGCATTGGTGTGGTCAGTGGAGGAGTATTGCAAGTAGGGGCTGCAGACAGGCTATCAAAGGCCTAAAATAACAAACAGTAGGCAGTCATGGCAGTTTTACATCGGTTACATGGATACACAGGCAGGCACTCCAGGCAGCATTGTGGTCAGTGGAGGAGTATTGCAAGTAGGGGCCGCAGACAGGCTATCAAAGGCCTAAAATAACAAACAGTAGGCAGTCATGGCAGTTTTACATCGGTTACATGGATACACAGGCAGGCACTCCAGGCAGCATTGTGGACAGTGGAGGAGTATTGCAAGTAGGGGCCGCAGACAGGCTATCAAAGGCCTAAAATAACAAACAGTAGGCAGTCATGGCAGTTTTACATCGGTTACATGGATACACAGGCAGGCACTCCAGGCAGCATTGTGGTCAGTGGAGGAGTATTGCAAGTAGGGGCCGCAGACAGGCTATCAAAGGCCTAAAATAACAAACAGTAGGCAGTCATGGCAGTTTTACATCGGTTACATGGATACACAGGCAGGCACTCCAGGCAGCATTGTGGTCAGTGGAGGAGTATTGCAAGTAGGGGCCGCAGACAGGCTATCAAAGGCCTAAAATAACAAACAGTAGGCAGTCATGGCAGTTTTACATCGGTTACATGGATACACAGGCAGGCACTCCAGGCAGCATTGTGGTCAGTGGAGGAGTATTGCAAGTAGGGGCCGCAGACAGGCTATCAAAGGCCTAAAATAACAAACAATAGGCTCATTGCAGTTTTACAGCGGTTACATGGATAGACGGGCAGGCAGCTTGGTGGTGAGTGGAGGAGTATTTAAAGTAGGGACCGCAGACAGGCTATCAAAGGCCTAACATAACAAACAATAGGCTCATGGCAGTTTTACAGCGGTTACATGGATACACGGGCAGGCAGCTTGGTGGTCAGTGGAGGAGTATTTAAAGTAGGGACCTCAGACAGGCTTCAAAGGCCTAACATAAGAAAATGGGCTGGCTGTAGGCACTTTATAATTGGTTCCAGGGGTACACGGGCAGCAGTGGTCTGGCCAGTGGAGGACTAGTGGAAGGAGGGACCGCAGACAGGCTTCAAAGGCCTAACATAAAAAAACGGGCTGGCTGTAGGCACTTTATAATTGGTTCCAGGGGTACACGGGCAGCAGTGGTCTGGTCAGTGGAGGACTAGTGGAAGGAGGGACCGCAGACAGGCTTCAAAGGCCTAACATAAAAAAATGGGCTGGCTGTAGGCACTTTATAATTGGTTCCAGGGGTACACGGGCAGCAGTGGTCTGGCCAGTGGAGGACTAGTGGAAGGAGGGACCGCAGACAGGCTTCAAAGGCCTAACATAAAAAAATGGGCTGGCTGTAGGCACTTTATAATTGGTTCCAGGGGTACACGGGCAGCAGTGGTCTGGCCAGTGGAGGACTAGTGGAAGGAGGGACCGCAGACAGGCTTCAAAGGCCTAACATAAAAAAATGGGCTGGCTGTAGGCACTTTATAATTGGTTCCAGGGGTACACGGGCAGCAGTGGTCTGGTCAGTGGAGGACTAGTGGAAGGAGGGACCGCAGACAGGCTTCAAAGGCCTAACATAAAAAAATGGGCTGGCTGTAGGCACTTTATAATTGGTTCCAGGGGTACACGGGCAGCAGTGGTCTGGCCAGTGGAGGACTAGTGGAAGGAGGGACCGCAGACAGGCTTCAAAGGCCTAACATAAAAAAATGGGCTGGCTGTAGGCACTTTATAATTGGTTCCAGGGGTACACGGGCAGCAGTGGTCTGGTCAGTGGAGGACTAGTGGAAGGAGGGACCGCAGACAGGCTTCAAAGGCCTAACATAAAAAAATGGGCTGGCTGTAGGCACTTTATAATTGGTTCCAGGGGTACACAGGCAGCAGTGGTCTGGTCAGTGGAGGACTAGTGGAAGGAGGGACCGCAGACAGGCTTCAAAGGCCTAACATAAAAAAATGGGCTGGCTGTAGGCACTTTATAATTGGTTCCAGGGGTACACGGGCAGCAGTGGTCTGGTCAGTGGAGGACTAGTGGAAGGAGGGACCGCAGACAGGCTTCAAAGGCCTAAAATAACAAACAATAGGCTCATGGCAGTTTTACAGCGGTTACATGGATACACGGGCAGCTTGGTGGTGAGTGGAGGAGTAGTGCAAGGAGTGTCTGTCCCAGTACTCCCAAAATATAAATAGATGTTAATGTCTCGCAAAACAACCAAAACAAAAAAAAAGGTGGCATACTTAGGTACAGGGGTGGGCTCATCTGCTGAGTTTCTGACATAGTAATTTGGCAGTAACTATTTAATGGTGCCAATATAGGACACAGACACAGACTACTTTAAGTTGCATCATAGATGTCTACAAATTTGTATTGTCAGTGCCAGACATTGAATGATGTCAGCGAATAGACTAAAGATTGGTGGAGCTGTGCGACATAATTTTGCATGTGGTAGAGCACATTTTGAGCTGGGGTAGGGGGGAACTCTCTAGAGGCCGGCGGGACCGCCCCAGGGCCCCTCATGTTACAACGGTGTGTCTGACGTTGGGTGCGCACCACCACCGCCAGAGACACTACATTGTACTATGAGGGACCCAGTAGCAATGCCGTCAACCAAAAGCGAGCACACCCACCTCTTCAGACAAACAGCAGTCTCACGGGTGCTTGCGCCAAGTCGCGATACCACGGCCCCGTGTGGGGAGTTTGGCCATTTAGGGAGGTGTAAACATGTCGTATGCTGTACAATCAGCTGCAGAAAATTAGACATTAGAAAAGTAATTCACAGGCAAGAGCCTTTCATAGGAAAGCTAGGTGTCGGCCGGGCAAGGTGGGGCAAAAGATTTCGAAATCCAGTTGTGGTTCATTTTAATGAATGTTAGATCGTCAACATTTTGGGTAGCCAGACGAGTCCTTTTTTCGGTTAATATTGAACCTGCAGCACTGAATACTCTTTCTGATAGGACACTTGCTGCCGGGCAAGCAAGCTCCTGCAATGCATATTCTGCCAATTCTGGCCAGGTGTCTAATTTGGAGGCCCAGTAATCAAATGGGAATGACGGTTGAGGGAGAACATCGATAAGGGATGAAAAATAGTTAGTAACCATACTGGACAAATGTTGTCTCCTGTCACTTTCAATTGATGCAGCAGTACCTGTCCTGTCTGCGGTCATAGCAAAATCACTCCACAACCTGGTCAGAAAACCCCTCTGTCCAACGCCACTTCTGATGTGTGCACCCCTAACACTCCTAGTCTGCTGCCCCCTGGAGCTCGTGTGAGAACGATCACGTGCGCTGTGTGCTGGGAATGCCTGAAGCAAACAGTCAACAAGAGTTGATTGTTTGGTTGCTAATATTAGTTCCAAGTTCTCATGTGGCATAATATTTTGCAATTTGCCTTTATAGCGTGGATCAAGGAGGCAGGCCAACCAGTAATCGTCATCGTTCATCATTTTCGTAATGCGTGTGTCCCTTTTTAGGATACGTAAGGCATAATCCGCCATGTGGGCCAAAGTTCCAGTTGTCAAATCTCCGGTTGTGATTGGTTGAGGGGCAGTTGCAGGCAAATCTACGTCACTTGTGTCCCTCAAAAAACCAGAACCCGGCCGTGACACGCAACCAATTTCCTGTGCCCCCGGGAAAGGTTCGGCATTAAAAATATACTCATCCCCATCATCCTCCTTGTCCTCCACCTCCTCTTCGCCCGCTACCTCGTCCTGTACACTGCCCTGACCAGACAATGGCTGACTGTCATCAAGGCTTTCCTCTTCCTCTGGTGCAGACGCCTGCTCCTTTATGTGCGTCAAACTTTGCATCAGCAGACGCATTAGGGGGATGCTCATGCTTATTACGGCGTTGTCTGCACTAACCAGCCGTGTGCATTCCTCAAAACACTGAAGGACTTGACACATGTCTTGTATCTTAGACCACTGCACACCTGACAACTCCATGTCTGCCATCCTACTGCCTGCCCGTGTATCCTCCCACAAATAAATAACAGCACGCCTCTGTTCGCACAGTCTCTGAAGCATGTGCAGTGTTGAGTTCCACCTTGTTGCAACGTCTATGATTAGGCGATGCTGGGGAAGGTTCAAAGACCGCTGATAGGTCTGCATACGGCTGGCGTGTACAGGCGAACGTCGGATATGTGAGCAAAGTGCACGCACTTTGAGGAGCAGGTCGGAGAACCCAGGATAAGTTTTCAATAAGCACTGCACCACCAGGTTTAAGGTGTGAGCCAGGCAAGGAATGTGTTTCAGTTGGGAAAGGGAGATGGCAGCCATGAAATTCCTTCCGTTATCACTCACTACCTTGCCTGCCTCAAGATCTACTGTGCCCAGCCACGACTGCGTTTCTTGTTGCAAGAACTCGGACAGAACTTCCGCGGTGTGTCTGTTGTCGCCCAAGCACTTCATAGCCAATACAGCCTGCTGACGCTTGGCAGTAGCTGGCCCATAATGGGACAACTGGTGTGCAACAGTGTCATCTGCCGATGGAGTGGTTGGCAGACTGCGTTCTGTGGAAGAGCTGTAGCTTCTGCAGGAGGACGAGGAGGAGGAGGAGGAGGGGGTGCGAACGCCTACAGCCAACTGTTTCCTAGACCGTGGGCTAGGCACAACTGTCCCTAAATTGATGTCGCCTGTGGACCCTGCATCCACCACATTCACCCAGTGTGCCGTGATGGACACATAACGTCCCTGGCCATGCCTACTGGTCCATGCATCTGTAGTCAGGTGCACCTTTGTACTCACAGATTGCCTGAGTGCATGGACGATGCGCTGTTTAACATGCTGGTGCAGGGCTGGGATGGCTTTTCTGGAAAAAAAGTGTCGACTGGGTAGCTCGTATCGTGGTTCAGCGTACTCCATCAGGGCTTTGAAAGCTTCGCTTTCAACTAACCGGTAGGGCATCATCTCTAACGAGATTAGTCTAGCTATGTGGGCGTTAAAACACTGTGTACGCGGATGCGAGGATAAGTACTTCCTTTTTCTAACCAGAGTCTCATGTAGGGTGAGCTGGACTGGAGAGCTGGAGATCGTGGAACTTTCGGGTGTGCCGGTGTACATGGCAGACTGAGAGACGGTTGGAGACGGTATTGTTTCCGCCGGTGCCCTAGATGCAATATTTCCTCCTACAAAACTGGTGATTCCCTGACCCTGACTGCTTTTGGCTGGCAAAGAAACCTGCACAGATACTGCCGGTGGTGCGGAAAATGGTGGCCTTACAGTGACGGAAGGGATGTTGCGTTGCTGACTAGCTTCATTGGCCGAGGGTGCTACAACCTTGAGGGACGTTTGGTAGTTAGTCCAGGCTTGAAAATGCATGGTGGTTAAGTGTCTATGCATGCAACTAGTATTTAGACTTTTCAGATTCTGACCTCTGCTTAAGCTAGTTGAACATTTTTGACAGATGACTTTGCGCTGATCAGTTGGATGTTGTTTAAAAAAATGCCAGACTGCACTCTTCCTAGACTCGGATCCCTTTTCAGGGATTGCAGACTGAGCTTTAACCGGATGGCAACGCTGTGCTCCAACAGGTTTTGGCTTTGACACGCGTTTTGGGCCAGATACGGGCCCGGCAGATGGAACCTGTTGCGATGTTGATGCCTGCTGCGGCCCCTCCTCCACCTCCGCTTCTGAACTACTGCCGCCTGCACCCTGTTCCCCCAATGGCTGCCAATCGGGGTCAATAACTGGGTCATCTATTACCTCCTCTTCGAGCTCGTGTGCAACTTCGTCTGTGTCACTGTGTCGGTCGGTGGTATAGCGTTCGTGGCGGGGCAACATAGTCTCATCAGGGTCTGATTGTGGATCTGTACCCTGAGAGGGCAATGTGGTGGTCTGAGTCAAAGGAGCAGCATAGTACTCTGGCTGTGGCTGTGCATCAGTGCACTCCATGTCAGAATATACTTGTAATGGGCATGGCCTGTTAAATGTTTCACTTTCTAAGCCAGGGACGGTATGTGTAAAGAGCTCCATGGAGTGACCCGTTGTGTCGCCTGCTGCATCCTTCTCTCTTGTTGTAGTTTTTGCTGAGGAGGACAAGGAAGCGACTTGTCCCTGACCGTGAACATCCACAAGCGACGCGTTGCTTTTACATTTACCAGTTTCGGAAGAGGAGGCAAAAGAGCTAGAGGCTGAGTCTGCAATGTAAGCCAAAACTTGCTGTTGCTGCTCTGCCTTTAAAAGCGGTTTTCCTACTCCCAGAAAAGAGAGTGTTCGAGGCCTTGTGTAGCCTGACGACGAAACTGGCTCCACAGCTCCAGACTTAGGTGGAATATTTTTATCCCCACGACCACCTGATGCTCCACTACCACTACCATCATTACCAGCTGACAATGAACGCCCACGACGACCTCTTGCACCAGACTTCCTCATTGTTTTAAAATCTTAACCAAAGTAACTTTATTTGTTGCTGTCAAACAACTTACACGGTGAGCTATAACTTCAGTATGATTTCAATATCCCTTAACAGGTTGGTGAGACCACAAGGAAAATCAGGCACAATGTTACACACTGTTTTCTGTGGCACAAAATCACAGAGATGACACACACGCAGGACTGTCACTCAAGCACTAATGTCAATATTAATCTCCCACCTAATTTATTTATTTTTTTTTCTCAGGGAGACTTTAGAAACCAAATAATATTAAAAAAAAAAAAAAAAAAAAAGGCTTTCTATGGCCCACAATTAGAGAGAGAGAGGTGGCACACCCAGGAGTCAAGACTGGCGCACAAGCTGAAAGGGCAATATTACTCTCCCACTGTTTTTTTATGTTTTTTTTTTTTTTTCAGGGAGACTTTAGAAACCAAATAATATTAAAAAAACCAAAAAAAAAAATAGCCTTTCTATGGCCCACTGAATGAGAGAGAGAGGTGGCACACCCAGGAGTCAAGACTGGCACACAAGCTGAAAGGGCAATATTACTCTCCCACTGTTTTTTTATGTATTTTTTGTTTTTTAAGGGAGACTTTAGAAACCCAATAATATTTAAAAAAATAAATAAATAGGCTTTCTATGGCCCACTGAATGAAAGGGAGAGAGGTGGCACACCCAGGAGTCAAGACTGGCACACAAGCTGAAAGGGCAATATTACTCTCCCACTGTTTTTTTATGTTTTTTTTTTTTTTTTCAGGGAGACTTTAGAAACCAAATAATATTAAAAAAAACAAAAAAAAAATAGCCTTTCTATGGCCCACTGAATGAGAGAGAGAGGTGGCACACCCAGGAGTCAAGACTGGCACACAAGCTGAAAGGGCAATATTACTCTCCCACTGTTTTTTTATGTATTTTTTGTTTTTTAAGGGAGACTTTAGAAACCCAATAATATTTTAAAAAAAAAATAAATAGGCTTTCTATGGCCCACTGAATGAGAGGGAGAGAGGTGGCACACCCAGGAGTCAAGACTGGCACACAAGCTGAAAGGGCAATATTACTCTCCCACTGTTTTTTTATGTTTTTTTTTTTTTTCAGGGAGACTTTAGAAACCAAATAATATTAAAAAAACCAAAAAAAAAAATAGCCTTTCTATGGCCCACTGAATGAGAGAGAGAGGTGGCACACCCAGGAGTCAAGACTGGCACACAAGCTGAAAGGGCAATATTACTCTCCCACTGTTTTTTTATGTATTTTTTGTTTTTTAAGGGAGACTTTAGAAACCCAATAATATTTAAAAAAATAAATAAATAGGCTTTCTATGGCCCACTGAATGAGAGGGAGAGAGGTGGCACACCCAGGAGTCAAGACTGGCACACAAGCTGAAAGGGCAATATTACTCTCCCACTGTTTTTTTATGTTTTTTTTTTTTTTTTCAGGGAGACTTTAGAAACCAAATAATATTAAAAAAACAAAAAAAAAATAGCCTTTCTATGGCCCACTGAATGAGAGAGAGAGGTGGCACACCCAGGAGTCAAGACTGGCACACAAGCTGAAAGGGCAATATTACTCTCCCACTGTTTTTTTATGTATTTTTTGTTTTTTAAGGGAGACTTTAGAAACCCAATAATATTTAAAAAAATAAATAAATAGGCTTTCTATGGCCCACTGAATGAAAGGGAGAGAGGTGGCACACCCAGGAGTCAAGACTGGCACACAAGCTGAAAGGGCAATATTACTCTCCCACTGTTTTTTTATGTTTTTTTTTTTTTTTTCAGGGAGACTTTAGAAACCAAATAATATTAAAAAAACCAAAAAAAAAATAGCCTTTCTATGGCCCACTGAATGAGAGAGAGAGGTGGCACACCCAGGAGTCAAGACTGGCACACAAGCTGAAAGGGCAATATTACTCTCCCACTGTTTTTTTATGTATTTTTTGTTTTTTAAGGGAGACTTTAGAAACCCAATAATATTTAAAAAAAAAAATAAATAGGCTTTCTATGGCCCACTGAATGAGAGGGAGAGAGGTGGCACACCCAGGAGTCAAGACTGGCACACAAGCTGAAAGGGCAATATTACTCTCCCACTGTTTTTTTATGTTTTGTTTTTTTTTTCAGGGAGACTTTAGAAACCAAATAATAAGAAAAAAAAATAAATAAATAAATAGGCTTTCTATAGCCCACTGAATGAGAGATAGCACACACAGCAGTGGCACACAAGCCCTGACTGAGGCCAATATTTTTCTCCCACTGATTGATGTAGTGTTTTTGTGTTGAGGTAGATTTTAGAACACAAATCAAGGAAAAAAAAAAAAATGCTTTCTATGGCCCACTGAATGAGAGAGAGGTGGCACACCCAGGAGTCAAGACTGGCACACAAGCTGAAAGGGCAATATTACTCTCCCACTGTTTTTTTATGTATTTTTTGTTTTTTAAGGGAGACTTTAGAAACCCAATAATATTAAAAAAAAAAAATAAATAGGCTTTCTATGGCCCACTGAATGAGAGGGAGAGAGGTGGCACACCCAGGAGTCAAGCCTGGCACACAAGCTGAAAGGGCAATATTACTCTCCCACTGTTTTTTTATGTATTTTTTGTTTTTTAAGGGAGACTTTAGAAACCCAATAATATTAAAAAAAATAAATAAATAGGCTTTCTATGGCCCACTGAATGAGAGGGAGAGAGGTGGCACACCCAGGAGTCAAGACTGGCACACAAGCTGAAAGGGCAATATTACTCTCCCACTGTTTTTTTATGTTTTTTTTTTTTTTTTCAGGGAGACTTTAGAAACCAAATAATATTAAAAAAACAAAAAAAAAAATAGCCTTTCTATGGCCCACTGAATGAGAGAGAGAGGTGGCACACCCAGGAGTCAAGACTGGCACACAAGCTGAAAGGGCAATATTACTCTCCCACTGTTTTTTTAGGTTTTTTTTTTTTTTTCAGGGAGACTTTAGAAACCAAATAATATTAAAAAAAAAAAAAAAAAAAATAGGCTTTCTATAGCCCACTGAATGAGAGATAGCACACACAGCAGTGGCACACAAGCCCTGACTGAGGCCAATATTTTTCTACCACTGATTGATGTAGTGTTTTTGTGTTGAGGTAGAATTTAGAACACAAATCACGGAAAAAATAAATAGGCTTTCTATGGCCCACTCAGTGAGAGATGGCACACACAGGGATGGCACTGTAGCAGAAATGCCAATCTTAATCTCCCACAAAAAAAACAAAAAAAAAACAGGGACTGTCCTACAATTACTATCTCCCTGCAGTAATCTAAGCCAGGTATGGCAGGCAGCAATAGGAGTGGACTGATGCACAAATTAAATAAAAAGTGTGGACAAACAAAAAAGATAGCTGTGCAGAAAGGAAGGAACAAGAGGATATGTGCTTTGAAAAAAGCAGTTGGTTTCCACAGTGGCGTACACACAGCAATACAGCTATCACGGAGCCTTCTAGGGCAGCCCAATGAGCTACAGCGCTGAGGGGAAAAAAAAAAAAAATAGCTTCCACAGTCCCTGCACACCGAAGGTGGTGTTGGACAGTGGAAATCGCTGCAGCACAAGCGGTTTGGTGGTTAGTGGACCCTGCCTAACGCTCTCCCTGCTTCTGACGAAGCGGCAGCAACCTGTCCCTAAGCTCAGATCAGCAGCAGTAAGATGGCGGTCGGCGGGAACGCCCCTTTATAGCCCCTGTGACGCCGCAGACAGCAAGCCAATCACTGCAATGCCCTTCTCTAAGATGGTGGGGACCAGGATCTATGTCATCACGCTGCCCACACTCTGCGTTCACCTTCATTGGCTGAGAAATGGCGCTTTTCGCATCATTGAAACGCGACTTTGGCGCGAAAGTCGCGTACCGCATGGCCGACAAGCACAGGGGTCGGATCGGGTTTCATGAGACGCCGACTTAGCCAAAAGTCGGCGACTTTTGAAAATGATCGACCCGTTTCGCTCAACCCTACTCATTGGGCTTCGTTCATCAAAACTGCCTCACAGTGAAGCTCTCATTTCACCAGAGCAGTGTACGAAATGTATAAGACCCATTGTATCCTTCCTGCCAGTAAACTGGTACTCTTTGTGGAGGGCAGTGGTGGTGGGTATGTGGCCAACATGCCGTTTTATGATAGCGGAGACCTTTGTACACATAGGACTATTCTGCAGGTGAAACAAAAGGACCACATGTTTGAACACCCTTCATTGTTTCAGACATCCAGGTTTGTGAGAAAGCAGAGGAAAAAACTAAATTATCCTAAAAGAACAACATGTCATCATATACTGATATCACTTCACTTGTATCATACAGAATGTCAGTTATGCAAGAATTAAAAGGTGGTTATCATCATAAATCGGTAAAATTGCAAAGTGCTATTAAAACAATTTACCTTTTAGTAAAAATTTCCCCCCTACAGTCCCCAACAAACAGTATCATGGCCCTGCACTCCCCACCACACAATGCTCCCTCAGTCCCACACACTTTATGATACTACCACAGTCACCTCACCCAGTATGATGACCCTCACAGTCCCCACTCCACACAGTATGATACCCCTCACAGTCACCACTCCACACAGTATGATACCCCTCACAGTCACCATTCCACACAGTATGATGCCCCAATGAATATTCCTTTGTACAGTATCATGCCCTCTATCGTCCCCACCCCATGAAACATGATGCCCCAATATACATTTCTTTATAAAGCATTATGCTCCTGACAGTCCTCACTTCACACAGTATGATGTTCTCAATGTACATTCCTCCATACTATCTGATGGACCCCACCATTGCTCACACACAGTAAGATGACCCTACAGCTCCCCCTCATGATGACGGACCCAAACACATTATAATGCCACCAAAGTATGAATTCCCCACACTGATGGTTGGAAGGTATGGCTATACCATGAGATGTGTTAAAGCAAGGCAATATGGAAAAGCCTCACAGCTGTGCCCGAGGTCATGACAGCATTCGATAGTTGATGTAATCTTCAGCAACATGTAAAATCAGGGTGATTTTTTTACGTTTTTTGGCAATTTGCCCAAATTAGGTCCCAAAATCTTTTGATTTGCCAGGCCCAGCAAAATTTCCAATATTCTTCATCAACTCGATTTGCATTGAATCGATATGCTCATCTCTAGTGTGCAGCAATGGGTCCATAGTTTGTGTCCAATGTTCTTTGATGAAAATGTGGACATTAAACAGCAATTTATGCTCAGTGTTCTGATTTATATTCCCATCATGCAAAAAGGTGATAGAAAGTTATATGGAGCTGTAATTTGCCACCTAATGTTGGATTTTGGAGAAGGCAAGAGGAGCAATTGCTTATGGGTCCCTGCACTTCCCAAACACTTTCAATAGCAGGACATAAAAAGCTCAGTAGGTGGCATAAATAATAACTACGTAGTTTTCCAAATATGTATAGCCTCCACCAGGTATGGACTGAGGCTGAAAATCAGCCCTGGCATTTGAAATCCAACAGGCCTATATTACCCTGCCTGGAGGAAAGCAAGATTTACTACAAGACCAATATTTCTAATGATACCTCCGTCACAACAATTAACAGTATGGGTGTCTTGAGAACACCGATTCTGTGAACAACGTAGTAGACAAGGCAGCCCAAGACCAGACAGGCCCTTCTGGCATTTGCCAGAATTGCCAGATGGCATGTCCGACCCTGGCCTCCACCATCCTTGATCAGGCCATGACAACAGTCATAACAGTTTATGGGAGTTATAAATCTGTTGAAAAGTAATTGTTCATGCTCCATAAATGTACGTACTACAAATGCTTCTTTACGAGAAGCATTGCTACGTTTATAACAGTGCTACTTGAAGGCACATGAAGTGCCTACAGGTCTGTAGAATGGTGCCACATGGACTCTGTGGGACTCTGTACAGGCTCAGTGCACATTGATCTGTTGGGTACTTCTTGATGGTTTAGGGCTCTGTTCACATTACAGGAAGCCCTGTGCTTGGGAGAAGTTAACCCTAAGAACATCATTCGAATTCATATTTTCCAATAAACAAAAAATCTTTAAAATACATAAAAACATTTAAATAACTTTTCCAGGACATCCCCCTGACAGCACTCTGGAGGGCATCCTCCTCTTCCTTGCAGGGACAGGAAAAACACATGAGAGGTTAAAAGGTCCCACTCCGCCTCCTTTCCTTCAGTGTTTTTTCTGTCCCTGCATGGAGGGACACACGAGAGATCTGTGCAGCTGCGAAGCCGGAGGGCTCAGGGGGATCATGTGGCTGGTCCATTATCCTTCCCCCTGTCAAGTGACCCAGGGCAGTCCCTCTGCCCCAGAGACCAGTCGAGCGGACGAGCTCCTGGGTAGAGCCGCTTCCTCCCGGTGGCTCTGGCGCCATGCGGCAGGAGAAGAGGCACCCAGAAACGTGTTCCACACAGGAACACGGAGGAGTTGGCGGTCAGCAGGAAGCCACTCCTGGAACCAAGCGTCACTTCCGGTGACGTCAGCAGGGACCCAGCTTGCGTTCCACATCGTGGAACGCAGAAGTAGGTTCAAAAATAACCGAGCGTCACTTCCGGTGATGTCAGCAGCGTATCCCGTCCGGCGTTTCACAGCATGGAATGTGGATGTAGTTGGGGGAAAAAGCAGGCGGCAAATTTTATTAAGTTTGCGCTCAGGCTTCCGAGGGTCAGCATGTGAACAGGACTCGCGGTCAAACGTTCAGCGTCGCTGGTTTGGCACAGGGTGTGAGTCTTGGAACCAGTGTCTAAATGCCTGAAACGAAAGATGATATGGAATTCAGGAGTGAGGATGCCGGGGTAAATGCGCATAGCGCAGATGCACCTGAACACGCATGTAGACACTGAGCCCAGCCCTATTATCCCTATACTTGTATTATTTAGGATAAGGATATGCCACAGACACCCCTCCCAATGGCTAAAAAGCCAGGCAAGGCCTCGGCGAAGTGTAACTGTTGCTCCATATGCCATTTAAAGCTTCCAGAGGTGTACAAAAAATCACTCTGCAGCTCATGTATTTCCAAAGTTGTAAGGGAAGAACAACCAACATTCTTGTCTGAGTTGAGGAGTCTAATCCGGGAGGAAGTGCAAGCCTCCTTGGCTACCATATCACAACAGCACCATTCCAGTCCAGGTCTGAGCCGTAAGACACCCAGATGGGACCTAGAACAGAGAGATCTTGATATATCTTCAAATGAAGAATCAGACTTTAAGAGCTCAGACCAGGAAGAAGGGGAGCTTCCACTAGAAGAGCAGGATCAAGGAAGGAAATATCTCTTCCCAGTGGAAGATACGGAAGATCTAGTACAGGCGGTGAGAAATACTATGCAGACGAAGGAGGAGCCACGTAATAAGTCCAGACAGGATCTAATGTTTGGAGGTCTTACATCTCAGAGACAGACAGTGTTCCCTGTAAGCGAACATATCCGGCTGATGATATTGCAAGAATGGAAGGAAGCAGAGCGTAGACTAGTGATGTCCCGGGAATTTACGGCCCGTCTACCATTTGACCCAGATGATATCAAGACATGGGAAGAAATCCCTAAAGTCGACGTACCTGTGACCAAAGTCCTTTTGAGGACTCTTCAAGCCTCAGAGATGCCATGGACTGCAAGGCAGATATTCTCCTACGTCGAGCTTGGGAAACGTCAGCAGCCCTGATATGGACTAATAAAGCGACTACTTCGGTGGCCAGATCCATGTTCTTATGGATGGGGCAATTAGAAGAACATTTAGTTAATAAAACCCCGTGGGCTGAAATAATTTCTTCCCTTCCCATTATAAAATCCGCCACGGCCTTCATGGCTCATACTTCAGCCGAATCAGTGAGATTTGCGGTTAGAAACAGTTCCTTGTCTAATGCGACCCGTAGAGCTATATGGCTTAAATCCTGGTTGGGAGATAACGCCTCTAAAAATAAATTATGTGTCATTCCCTTGGCAGGATCTAGGTTGTTTGGACAGGCTCTAGATCTAAATTATGTGTAATTCCCTTGGCAGGATCTAGGTTGTTTGGACAGCTCTAGATCTAGAAGACAATGATGCCATAGGTATAGGGGGCAGGCTCAGTCTTTTTCTAAACAACTGGAGTCAGATAACAAAAAACAAATATGTCCTAAAAATAATATGAGAGGGCTACAAAATAGAGCTTATATCTACCCCGCCCCAAAGGTGTATCTCACCGACAACCGTGGCAGCCGATTCTCCAATGTTCTCAGACCTTCAGGAACTTTTCAGCTCCAAGGTCATAGTTCGGGTCCCCTCATCAGAAATAGGCAGAGGTCAATACTCTTCCCTATTCTCAATCCCGAAACCGTCAGGGGAAACACGCACAATCATAAACCTAAAACCCGTGGGTCAAAACGCATGGGTCAAATACAAAATGTTCAGGATGGAATCTATAAGGTCAACCATCCACCTCATAGACAAAAATTCAGTAATGTGCACTCTTGACCTGAAGAGTGCATATTATCAGGTTCCAATCCATCCAACCTCTCAGGAACTTCTGAGGTTCTCGGTAGGTCTGCCGGACCAAACCTGCCACCTCCAGTTTCAATGCCTCCCACTTGGCTTGGCTTCGGCTCCAAGAATATTTACAAAGCTGATCACAGAGGTAGTTGCATACCTAAGAAACCAAGGAATTACAATAATTCCTTATTTGGATGATTTTCTCCTGATAGCCCAATCAGAAAGGACTTTACTCCTACACAGAGATGGAACCATTGCGGTGTTAGAACACCTTGGCTGGGTCATAAATCGATAAAAGTCACACCTGAAGCCCAAATCTCGGAAAGTATTCCTTGGAGTGCTTCTGGATTCTACCTGCAGACAATCCTTTCTACCAAGAGAAAAGCAGAAGTCAATAAGGAAAATGATCACAGAATTCCTGAGACATCGGGTTACCATAAGATCAGCCATGAAGATCTTAGGAATAATGACAGCCTGTATCACCTGTGTCAGGTGGGCCCAAGCCCACTCAAGACTATTACAGAGACACAACCCGGCAACCTAAGGACAGGCGTCTAATGGATTCCGACCCCTTGAGAAGTAATCACTAGGGTTGAGCGACTTTCATTTTTTTAAGATCGAGTCGGGTTTTGTGAAACCCGACTTTGTCCAGAGTCGAGTCGAGTGCAGTCGGCCGATTATCGCTAAAAGTCAGGGATCGACCGAAACACGAAACCCAATGCAAGTCAATGGGGAAGCATAGTCGGCAGTGAGTGGAGGCCAGGAAAACACCTACAGTGCCCATTTTAATGCCAAAAACATCCATTCTTGTTTCTGAAGCTTGTCAATCTTAATTAACTTTATAATAATAGTTGTTCAATGGAACTTGGGGGTCATTTGGCAAATTTGTGGGGGGTAGGGCTGGTTCAAGGTTTTAGTGGGCCCAGGAATCGTGGACTACGTCACGGCGGTGGAGCAGGGAGAGGTAAGTATTTCAACGTTGCAAGTGCTGTGATCCTGAGCAAGCAGGGGGGCACACTTGTTCGCATTGGCACTGGCACAGGGCCCCTCAAAGTACAGCGGTGTGTTTGCACGGCGGGGGCGCCTCCCACCAGCAGCGACACTTTTGCGTACTCTGAGGGGCCCTGTGCCAGTGACGTCGCCAACGAGTATGCCCCCCCACCTGATGAAGGAACCTGCACTTTCATCTGCACCTTCCTCTTTGTCCCTGTGTAAGGTGGTATAACATGCGGGAAGGGGAACCTTACTTTCAGCAGGGTCAGATTCTGGCTGTGTAGAGTGCAAGGGGAATGTAGTGGTCTAGGTCAATGTACCAGCAGACTCATCTAGCAGTGGCTGGGCAATGGGCAGGATGAGGAGGAAACAGATATAGGGCCAAAGAATAAAGTAGGCTACATGCAGTTCAAAATTGGTAACAGGACTAAACAGGCGGCATTGCTTTGTTCAGTGGAGTAGCAAACCCAGGAGCAGCAGACACTGTTTTAAGGGCCCAAACACACTAATAGGCCAAATGCAGTTTAATATCTGATACTTTAGGCCAAAAGCCTAAGACTGAAGCTCAGCTTTATTCAGTTGAGGGCAAACACCAGGGAGGGGCAGACACCGTTAGTAGGCCCTAACCACCAATTTTTAAAAACACAGCACTTAATGAGAGCCAGAAGGTTGAAGCTCAGCTTTATTCAGTTGAGGACAAACACCAGGCAGGGGCAGACACCGTTAGTAGGCCGAAACCAAAGTTAAAGGCCAAATGCAGTTTAATATCTGATACTATAGGCCGAAAGCCAGAAGGTGGAAGCTCAGCTTTATTCAGTTGAGGGCAAACACCAGGGAGGGGCAGACACCGTTAGTAGGCCCTAACCACCAATTTTTAAAAACACAGCACTTAATGAGAGCCAGAAGGTTGAAGCTCAGCTTTATTCAGTTGAGGACAAACACCAGGCAGGGGCAGACACCGTTAGTAGGCCGTAACCAAAGTTAAAGGCCAAATGCAGTTTAATATCTGATACTATAGGCCGAAAGCCAGAAGGTGGAAGCTCAGCTTTATTCAGTTGAGGGCAAACACCAGGGAGGGGCAGACACCGTTAGTAGGCCCTAACCACCAATTTTTAAAAACACAGCACTTAATGAGAGCCAGAAGGTGGAAGCTCAGCTTTATTCAGTTGAGGACAAACACCAGGCAGGGGCAGACACCGTTAGTAGGCCGTAACCAAAGTTAAAGGCCAAATGCAGTTTAATATCTGATACTATAGGCCGAAAGCCAGAAGGTGGAAGCTCAGCTTTATTCAGTTGAGGGCAAACACCAGGGAGGGGCAGACACCGTTAGTAGGCCCTAACCACCAATTTTTAAAAACACAGCACTTAATGAGAGCCAGAAGGTGGAAGCTCAGCTTTATTCAGTTGAGGACAAACACGAGGCAGGGGCAGACACCGTTAGTAGGCCGTAACCAAAGTTAAAGGCCAAATGCAGTTTAATATCTGATACTATAGGCCGAAAGCCAGAAGGTGGAAGCTCAGCTTTATTCAGTTGAGGGCAAACACCAGGGAGGGGCAGACACCGTTAGTAGGCCCTAACCACCAATTTTTAAAAACACAGCACTTAATAAAAGCCAGAAGGTGGAAGCTCAGCTTTATTCAGTTGAGGACAAACACCAGGGAGGGGCAGACACCGTTAGTAGGCCGTAACCAAAGTTAAAGGCCAAATGCAGTTTAATATCTGATACTATAGGCCGAAAGCCAGAAGGTGGAAGCTCCGATTTAGACAGTGGAGGACAATTTGAATTAGGGACTGCAGACAGACTTAGTAGGCTGTCCCCTGTGGACCATGCATCCACCACATTAACCCATTGCGCCTTAATGGACACGTAATCTTCCGTGGCCATGCCTACAGGTCCATGCGTCTGTTGTCAGGTGCACCTTTGTACTCACAGATTGCCAGAGTGCATGGACAATGCGGTCTTTTACATGCTGGTGGAGGGTTGGGATGGCTTTTCTCGCAAAAGAAGTGTCGACTGGTTAGCTTGTAGCGTGGTACAGCGTAGTCCATCATGGCCTTTTTAATAGTAAATAAAATATATAACTAGGCTCTATGAACTTTTAAATAGGTTCCAGGGGTACACAGGCAGCATTGTGGTCAGTGGAGGAGTATTGCAAGTAGGGGCCGCAGACAGGCTATCAAAGGCCTAAAATAACAAACAATAGGCAGGCATGGCAGTTTAAAATCGGTTACATGGATACACAGGCAGGCAGCATTGTGGTCAGTGGAGGAGTATTGCAAGTAGGGGCCGCAGACAGGCTATCAAAGGCCTAAAATAACAAACAATAGGCAGGCATGGCAGTTTAAAATCGGTTACATGGATACACAGGCAGGCACTCCAGGCAGCATTGTGGTCAGTGGAGGAGTATTGCAAGTAGGGGCCGCAGACAGGCTATCAAAGGCCTAAAATAACAAACAATAGGCAGGCATGGCAGTTTAAAATCGGTTACATGGATACACAGGCAGGCACTCCAGGCAGCATTGTGGTCAGTGAAGGAGTATTGAAAGTAGGGGCCGCAGACAGGCTAACAAAGGCCTAAAATAACAAACAATAGGCAGGCATGGCAGTTTAAAATCGGTTACATGGATACACAGGCAGGCACTCCAGGCAGCATTGTGGTCAGTGGAGGAGTATTGAAAGTAGGGGCCGCAGACAGGCTAACAAAGGCCTAAAATAACAAACAATAGGCAGGCATGGCAGTTTAAAATCGGTTACATGGATACACAGACAGGCAGCATTGTGGTCAGTGGAGGAGTATTGCAAGTAGGGGCCGCAGACAGGCTATCAAAGGCCTAAAATAACAAACAATAGGCAGGCATGGCAGTTTAAAATCGGTTACATGGATACACAGGCAGGCACTCCAGGCAGCATTGTGGTCAGTGGAGGAGTATTGAAAGTAGGGGCCGCAGACAGGCTAACAAAGGCCTAAAATAACAAACAATAGGCAGGCATGGCAGTTTAAAATCGGTTACATGGATACACAGACAGGCAGCATTGTGGTCAGTGGAGGAGTATTGCAAGTAGGGGCCGCAGACAGGCTATCAAAGGCCTAAAATAACAAACAATAGGCAGGCATGGCAGTTTAAAATCGGTTACATGGATACACAGGCAGGCACTCCAGGCAGCATTGTGGTCAGTGGAGGAGTATTGCAAGTAGGGGCCGCAGACAGGCTATCAAAGGCCTAAAATAACAAACAATAGGCAGGCATGGCAGTTTAAAATCGGTTACATGGATACACAGGCAGGCACTCCAGGCAGCATTGTGGTCAGTGGAGGAGTATTGAAAGTAGGGGCCGCAGACAGGCTAACAAAGGCCTAAAATAACAAACAATAGGCAGGCATGGCAGTTTAAAATCGGTTACATGGATACACAGACAGGCAGCATTGTGGTCAGTGGAGGAGTATTGCAAGTAGGGGCTGCAGACAGGCTATCAAAGGCCTAAAATAACAAACAATAGGCAGGCATGGCAGTTTAAAATCGGTTACATGAATACACAGGCAGGCACTCCAGGCAGCATTGTGGTCAGTGGAGGAGTATTGAAAGTAGGGGCCGCAGACAGGCTAACAAAGGCCTAAAATAACAAACAATAGGCAGGCATGGCAGTTTAAAATCGGTTACATGGATACACAGGCAGGCACTCCAGGCAGCATTGTGGTCAGTGGAGGAGTATTGCAAGTAGGGGCCGCAGACAGGCTATCAAAGGCCTAAAATAACAAACAATAGGCAGGCATGGCAGTTTAAAATCGGTTACATGGATACACAGGCAGGCACTCCAGGCAGCATTGTGGTCAGTGGAGGAGTATTGAAAGTAGGGGCCGCAGACAGGCTAACAAAGGCCTAAAATAACAAACAATAGGCAGGCATGGCAGTTTAAAATCGGTTACATGGATACACAGGCAGGCAGCATTGTGGTCAGTGGAGGAGTATTGCAAGTAGGGGCCGCAGACAGGCTATCAAAGGCCTAAAATAACAAACAATAGGCAGGCATGGCAGTTTAAAATCGGTTACATGGATACACAGGCAGGCACTCCAGGCAGCATTGTGGTCAGTGGAGGAGTATTGAAAGTAGGGGCCGCAGACAGGCTAACAAAGGTCTAAAATAACAAACAATAGGCAGGCATGGCAGTTTAAAATCGGTTACATGGATACACAGGCAGGCAGCATTGTGGTCAGTGAAGGAGTATTGCAAGAAGTGTATGACACAGTTAGTACTCCCAAAAAATAAATAGATGTTAATGTCTCGCAAAACAACTATAAATAAAAAAAAGGGTGGCATGCTTAGGTACAGGGGTGGGCTCATCTGCAGAGTTTATGACAAAGTAATTTGGCAGTAAATTAGTATTTACTGGTGTCAATATAGGACACTGACCCAGACTACTGTAACTATCATCATAGATGTCAACAAATTGGTATTGATTGTCAGTGCCAGGCATTGAATGATGTCAGCGCATAGACTAAACATTGGTGGAGCTGTGCGAGGTAATTTGGCACGTGGTAGAGCACAGTTTCAGCTGGGGGGGGACTCTCTTGTGGCCGGCGGTACCGCCACAGGGCCCCTCATGTTACAACGGTGTGTCTGACGTTGGGTGCGCACCACCACCGCCAGAGACACTACATTGTACTATGAGGGACCCAGTGGCAGTGCCGTCGACCAAAAGCGAGCACACCCACCACTTCTGACAAACAGCACTGTAACTAACGGGTGCTTGCGCCAAGTGTCGAGAGTGAGACAATGGCCCCGTGGGGGGAGTTTTCCCATTGGGGGAGGTGTAAACATGTCGTATGCTGGTCAAACAGCTGCTGCAAATTAAGAGATTTTAACACTCAGTAAGACCAGTCCACAAGCAAGACCTTTTTATAGGAAAGCTAGGTGTCAGCCGGGAAAGGTGGGGCAAAATAATTTGAAATCCAGGAGTGGTTCATTTTAATGAAGGTGAGATCATCCACATTTTGGGTAGCCAGAGGAGTCCTTTTTTCGGTTAATATTGAACCAGCAGCACTGAATACTCTTTCTGATAGCACACTAGCTGCTGGGCAAGCAAGCTCCTGCAACGCATATTCTGCCAATTCAGGCCAGGTGTCTAATTTGGATGCCCAGTAATCAAATGGGAATGACGGTTGAGGGAGAACATCAATAAGGGCTGAAAAATAGTTAGTAACCATACTGGACAAATGTTGTCTCCTGTCACTTTGAATAGATGCTGCAGTACCTGTCCTGTCTGCGGTCATTGCGAAATCACTCCACAACCTGGTCAGAAAACCCCTCTGTCCAACGCCACTTCTGATCTGTGCACCTCTAACACCTCTGCCCTGTAGCCCCCTGCAGCTCGTGTGAGAACCATCACCGGCGCTGTGTGCTGGGAATGCCTGAATCAAACGGTCTACAAGAGTAGCTTGTTTGGTTGCTAATATTTGTTCGAGGTTCTCATGTGGCGTAATATTTAGCAATTTGCCTTTATAGCGAGGGTCAAGGATGCAGGCCAACCAGTAATCGTCATCGCTCATCATTTTAATAATGCGTGGGTCCCTTTTTGAGGATATGTAAGGCATAATCCGCCATGTGGGCCAAAGTTCCAGTTGGCAAATCTGCGGTTGTGCTGGTTTGAGGGGCAGTTACAGGCAAATCTACGTCACTTGTCTCCCTTACAAAAACAGAACCCGGCCTTGCAACGCCACTAATTTCTGTTGGCCCAGGAGAAGCTTCCTCAGTAAAAAAGTACTCATCCCCATCATCCTCCTCGTCCTCCTCCTCCTCTTTGCCCGCTACCGCGTCCTCTACACGGCCCTGACCAGACAATGGCTGACTGTCATCAAGGCTTTCCTCTTCCTCGGCTGCAGACGCCTGCTCCTTTATGTGCGTCAAACTTTGCATCAGCAGACACATTAGGGGGATGCTCATGCTTATTATTGCGTTGTCTGCACTAACCAGCCGTGTGCATTCCTCAAAACACTGAAGGACTTGACACAGGACTTGTAGCTTCGACCACTGCACACCTGACAACTCCATGTCTGCCATCCAACTGCCTGCCCGTGTATCCTCCCACAAATACATAACAGCACGCCTCTGTTCGCACACTCTCTGAAGCATGTGCAGTGTGGAGTTCCACCTTGTTGCAACGTCGATGATTAGGCGATGCTGAGGAAGGTTCAAAGAACGCTGATAGTTCTGCATACGGCTGGAGTGTACAGGCGAACGGCGGATATGCGAGCAAAGTCTGCGCACTTTGAGGAGCAGGTCGGGTAACCCCGGATAACTTTTCAGGAAGCACTGCACCACCAGGTTTAAGGTGTGAGCCAGGCAAGGAATGTGTTTCAGTTGGGAAAGGGCTATGGCAGCCATGAAATTCCTTCCGTTATCACTCACTACCTTGCCTGCCTCAAGATGTACAGTGCCCAGCCATGACTGAGTTTCTTTCTGCAAGAACTCGGACAGAACTTCCGCGGTGTGTCTGTTGTCGCCCAAACACTTCATTGCCAATACAGCCTGCTGACGCTTGCCACTAGCTGTCCCATAATGGCACACCTGGTGTGCAACAGTGGCAGCTGCGGATGGAGTGGATGTGCGACTGCGGTCTGTGGACGAGCTCTCACTTCTGCAGGAGGAGGAGGAAGAAGAGGAGGGGGGGCGAATGCCTACAGCCAACTCTTTCCTTGACCGTGGGCTAGGCAGAACTGTCCCAATATTGCTGTCCCCTGTGGAGCCTGCATCCACCACATTCACCCAGTGTGCCGTGATGGACACGTAGCGTCCCTGGCCATGCCTACTGGTCCATGCATCTGTTGTCAGGTGCACCTTTGTAGTCACAGACTGCCTGAGTGCATGGACGATGCGGTCTTTAACATGCTGTTGGAGGGCTGGGATGGCTTTTCTAGAAAAGAAGTGTCGACTGGGTAGCTCGTAGCGTGGTACAGCGTAGTCCATCAGCGCTTTAAAAGCTTCGCTTTCAACTAACCGGTAGGGCATCATCTCTAATGAGATTAGTCTAGCAATGTGGGCGTTCAAACCCTGTGTACGCGGATGCGAGGATGAGTACTTCCTTTTCCTAACAAGAGTCTCATGTAGGGTGAGCTGGACTGGAGAGCTGGAGATCGTGGAACTAGCAGTGTTGCCGGTGGACATGGGTGAGTGAGAGAGGGTTGGAGATGGTATTCTTGCCGGTGCCCTACATGCAGTGTTTCCTACTACTAACCTGGTGATTCCCTGACTGCTTTGGCCTGGCGACGAAAGCTGCACAGATACTGCAGGTTGTGTGGGAAATGGTCGGCTTACAGGGAGGGAAGGGATGTAGCGTTGCTGACTAGCTTCATTGGCCGAGGGTGCTGCAACCTTTAGGGACGTTTGGTAGTTAGTCCAGGCTTGCAAATGCATGGTGGATAAATGTCTATGCATGCAACTTGTATTTAGACTTTTAAGATTCTGACCTCTGCTTAAGGTAGTTGAACATTTTTGACAGATGACTTTGCGCTGATCATTTGGATGTTGTTTAAAAAAATGCCAGACTGCACTCTTTCTACTATCGGATACCTTTTCAGGCATTGCAGACTGAGCTTCTTTAACCGGATGGCCACGCTGTCCTCCAACTGGTTTAGGTTTTGCCACGCGTTTTTGGCCAGATACGGGCCCGGTAGATGGAACCTGTTGTGATGTTGATGCCTGCTGCGGCTCCTCCTCCTCCGCTTCAGAACTACTGCCGCCTGCACCCTGTTCCCCCAATGGCTGCCAATCGGGGTCCACAACTGGGTCATCTATGACCTCCTCTTCTATGTTGTGTGCAACTTCGTCTGTGTCACCGTGTAAGCCGGTGGTATTGCGTTCGTGACGGAGCACCATAGTCTCCGCTGGTTTTGATTCTGCCTCAGTACACTGCGAGGGCAATGTTCTGGTCTGAGTCAAAGGAACAGCATAGTAATCTGGCTGTGGCTGTGCATCTGTGCACTCCATGTCCGATTCAACTTCTAATGGGCATAGCCTGTTAACTGTTTCACTGTGTAATCCAGGAACGGTATGTGTAAAGAGCTCCATGGAGTAACCTGTTGTGTCGACTGACGCATCCTTCACTGTTGTTTTTTGTGAAGGACACAAGGAAGCGACTTGTTCCTGACCGGGAGCACCCACTGACGATGCACTGCTCTGACATTTGGCACTTTCCGAGGAGGAGGCGAAAGAGTTAGAGGCAGAGTCAGCAATGAAAGCCAATACTTGTTCCTCCTGCTCCAGCTTCAAAAGTGGTTTTCCTACTCCCAGAAAAGAGAGCGTTCGAGGCCTTGTGTAGCCAGACAACGAACCTGGCTCAACAACTCGAGACTTAGGTGCTGTACTGCTTTTACCACGACCACCTGATGCTCCACCACCACTACCATCATTACCAGCTGACAATGACTGCCCACGGCCACGACCTCTTCCACTAGACTTCCTCATTGTTTGCAAAACGTAACCAAAGTAACGTTATTTGTTACTGTAAAACAACTTATCAGGTGAACTCAAACTTCTGTAGGATTTATATATACCTTTATAGGTGCCTGACACTGAAAGGAAAATCAGGCCCAATGTTACACACTAGGTTTTCTGTGCCCCAATAATTTGAGACAGATGGCACACACAGGACCAGCACTCAAGCAGAAATGCCAATCTTAATCTCCCACTATTTTTTTGTTTGGAAAAGGGAGAATTTAGAAAAAAAAAAAAAAGGGCCAAGTATTACACAGTGTTTTCGGTGGCACACAATGAGAGACAGATACCACACACAGCAATGGCACAGAGGCAGACTTGCCAATATTTATCTCCCACTAATTTTTTTTTTGGAAAAGGGAGAATTTAGCAAAAAAAAAAAAAAATGGCCAAGTATTACACAGTGTTTTCGGTGCCACACAATGACAGACAGATGCCACACACAGCAATGGCACGGAGGCAGACTTGCCAATATTTATCTCCCACTAATTTTTTTTTGGGGAAAAGGGAGAATGTACCCAAAAAAAAAAAATGGCCAAGTATTACACAGTGTTTTTGGTGCCACACAATGAGAGACAGATACCACACACAGCAATGGCACGGAGGCAGACTTGCCAATATTTATCTCCCACTAATTTTTTTTTTTGGAAAAGGGAGAATTTAGCAAAAAAAAAAAGGGCCAAGTATTACACAGTGTTTTCGGTGGCACACAATGAGAGACAGATACCACACACAGCAATGGCACGGAGGCAGACTTGCCAATATTTATCTCCCACTAATTTTTTTTTTGGAAAAGGGAGAATGTACCCCCCCCCAAAAAAAAAAGGCCAAGTATTACACAGTGTTTTCGGTGCCACACAATGAGAGACAGATATCACACACAGCAATGTCACGGAGGCAGACTTGCCAATATTTATCTCCCACTAATTTTTTTTTTGGAAAAGGGAGAATGTACCCCAAAAAAAAAAAAAAATGGCCAAGTATTACACAGTGTTTTCGGTGGCACACAATGAGAGACAGATACCACACACAGCAATGGCACGGAGGCAGACTTGCCAATATTTATCTCCCACTAATTTTTTTTTTGGAAAAGGGAGAATGTACCCCCCCCCAAAAAAAATGGCCAAGTATTACACAGTGTTTTCGGTGGCACACAATGAGAGACAGATACCACACACAGCAATGGCACGGAGGCAGACTTGCCAATATTTATCTCCCACTAATTTTTTTTGGGGAAAAGGGAGAATGTACCCCAAAAAAAAAAAAAATGGCCAAGTATTACACAGTGTTTTCGGTGCCACACAATGAGAGACAGATACCACACACAGCAATGTCACGGAGGCAGACTTGCCAATATTTATCTCCCACTAATTTTTTTTGGGGAAAAGGGAGAATTTAGCAAAAAAAAAAAAAATGACCAAGTATTACACAGTGTTTTCGATGCCACACAATGACAGACAGATGCCACACACAGCAATGGCACGGAGGCAGACTTGCCAATATTTATCTCCCACTAATTTTTTTTTGGGAAAAGGGAGAATGTACCCCCCCCCCAAAAAAAAAGGCCAAGTATTACACAGTGTTTTCGGTGGCACACAATGAGAGACAGATACCACACACAGCAATGGCACGGAGGCAGACTTGCCAATATTTATCTCCCACTAATTTTTTTTTTGGAAAAGGGAGAATTTAGCAAAAAAAAAAAAAAAAGGGCCAAGTATTACACAGTGTTTTCGGTGGCACACAATGAGAGACAGATACCACACACAGCAATGGCACGGAGGCAGACTTGCCAATATTTATCTCCCACTAATTTTTTTTTTGGAAAAGGGAGAATTTAGCAAAAAAAAAAAAAAATGGCCAAGTATTACACAGTGTTTTCGGTGCCACACAATGACAGACAGATGCCACACACAGCAATGGCACGGAGGCAGACTTGCCAATATTTATCTCCCACTAATTTTTTTTGGGGGAAAAGGGAGAATGTACCCCAAAAAAAAAAAAAATGGCCAAGTATTACACAGTGTTTTTGGTGCCACACAATGAGAGACAGATACCACACACAGCAATGGCACGGAGGCAGACTTGCCAATATTTATCTCCCACTAATTTTTTTTTTTGGAAAAGGGAGAATTTAGCAAAAAAAAAAAAAGGGCCAAGTATTACACAGTGTTTTCGGTGGCACACAATGAGAGACAGATACCACACACAGCAATGGCACGGAGGCAGACTTGCCAATATTTATCTCCCACTAATTTTTTTTTGGGAAAAGGGAGAATGTACCCCCCCCCCAAAAAAAAGGCCAAGTATTACACAGTGTTTTCGGTGCCACACAATGAGAGACAGATACCACACACAGCAATGTCACGGAGGCAGACTTGCCAATATTTATCTCCCACTAATTTTTTTTTTGGAAAAGGGAGAATTTAGCAAAAAAAAAAAATGGCCAAGTATTACACAGTGTTTTCGGTGCCACACAATGACAGACAGATGCCACACACAGCAATGGCACGGAGGCAGACTTGCCAATATTTATCTCCCACTAATTTTTTTTTGGGAAAAGGGAGAATGTACCCCCCCCCAAAAAAAAAATGGCCAAGTATTACACAGTGTTTTCGGTGGCACACAATGAGAGACAGATACCACACACAGCAATGTCACGGAGGCAGACTTGCCAATATTTATCTCCCACTAATTTTTTTTTTTGGAAAAGGGAGAATTTAGCAAAAAAAAAAAAAAATGGCCAAGTATTACACAGTGTTTTCGGTGCCACACAATGACAGACAGATGCCACACACAGCAATGGCACGGAGGCAGACTTGCCAATATTTATCTCCCACTAATTTTTTTTTGGGAAAAGGGAGAATGTACCCCCCCCCAAAAAAAAATGGCCAAGTATTACACAGTGTTTTCGGTGGCACACAATGAGAGACAGATACCACACACAGCAATGGCACGGAGGCAGACTTGCCAATATTTATCTCCCACTAATTTTTTTTTTGGAAAAGGGAGAATGTACCCAAAAAAAAAAAAAAATGGCCAAGTATTACACAGTGTTTTCGGTGCCACACAATGAGAGACAGATACCACACACAGCAATGTCACGGAGGCAGACTTGCCAATATTTATCTCCCACTAATTTTTTTTTTTTGGAAAAGGGAGAATTTAGCAAAAAAAAAAAAATGGCCAAGTATTACACAGTGTTTTCGGTGCCACACAATGACAGACAGATGCCACACACAGCAATGGCACGGAGGCAGACTTGCCAATATTTATCTCCCACTAATTTTTTTTTGGGAAAAGGGAGAATGTACCCCCAAAAAAAAAAAATGGCCAAGTATTACACAGTGTTTTCGGTGGCACACAATGAGAGAGATACCACACACAGCAATGGCACGGAGGCAGACTTGCCAATATTTATCTCCCACTAATTTTTTTTGGGGAAAAGGGAGAATGTACCCCAAAAAAAAAAAAATGGCCAAGTATTACACAGTGTTTTCGGTGGCACACAATGAGAGACAGATACCACACACAGCAATGGCACGGAGGCAGACTTGCCAATATTTATCTCCCACTAATTTTTTTTTTGGAAAAGGGAGAATGTACCCCCCCAAAAAAAAAATGGCCAAGTATTACACAGTGTTTTCGGTGGCACACAATGAGAGACAGATACCACACACAGCAATGGCACGGAGGCAGACTTGCCAATATTTATCTCCCACTAATTTTTTTGGGGGAAAAGGGAGAATGTACCCCAAAAAAAAAAAAAATGGCCAAGTATTACACAGTGTTTTCGGTGCCACACAATGAGAGACAGATACCACACACAGCAATGTCATGGAGGCAGACTTGCCAATATTTATCTCCCACTAATTTTTTTTGGGGAAAAGGGAGAATTTAGCAAAAAAAAAAAAAATGACCAAGTATTACACAGTGTTTTCGATGCCACACAATGACAGACAGATGCCACACACAGCAATGGCACGGAGGCAGACTTGCCAATATTTATCTCCCACTAATTTTTTTTTGGGAAAAGGGAGAATGTACCCCCCCCCCAAAAAAAAGGCCAAGTATTACACAGTGTTTTCGGTGGCACACAATGAGAGACAGATACCACACACAGCAATGGCACGGAGGCAGACTTGCCAATATTTATCTCCCACTAATTTTTTTTTTGGAAAAGGGAGAATTTAGCAAAAAAAAAAAAAAAAAAAAGGGCCAAGTATTACACAGTGTTTTCGGTGGCACACAATGAGAGACAGATACCACACACAGCAATGGCACGGAGGCAGACTTGCCAATATTTATCTCCCACTAATTTTTTTTTTGGAAAAGGGAGAATTTAGCAAAAAAAAAAAAAAATGGCCAAGTATTACACAGTGTTTTCGGTGCCACACAATGACAGACAGATGCCACACACAGCAATGGCACGGAGGCAGACTTGCCAATATTTATCTCCCACTAATTTTTTTTTGGGGAAAAGGGAGAATGTACCCCAAAAAAAAAAAAAATGGCCAAGTATTACACAGTGTTTTTGGTGCCACACAATGAGAGACAGATACCACACACAGCAATGGCACGGAGGCAGACTTGCCAATATTTATCTCCCACTAATTTTTTTTTGGGAAAAGGGAGAATGTACCCCCCCCAAAAAAAAAAGGCCAAGTATTACACAGTGTTTTCGGTGCCACACAATGAGAGACAGATACCACACACAGCAATGTCACGGAGGCAGACTTGCCAATATTTATCTCCCACTAATTTTTTTTTTGGAAAAGGGAGAATTTAGCAAAAAAAAAAAATGGCCAAGTATTACACAGTGTTTTCGGTGCCACACAATGACAGACAGATGCCACACACAGCAATGGCACGGAGGCAGACTTGCCAATATTTATCTCCCACTAATTTTTTTTTGGGAAAAGGGAGAATGTACCCCCCCCCAAAAAAAAAATGGCCAAGTATTACACAGTGTTTTCGGTGGCACACAATGAGAGACAGATACCACACACAGCAATGTCACGGAGGCAGACTTGCCAATATTTATCTCCCACTAATTTTTTTTTTTGGAAAAGGGAGAATTTAGCAAAAAAAAAAAAAAATGGCCAAGTATTACACAGTGTTTTCGGTGCCACACAATGACAGACAGATGCCACACACAGCAATGGCACGGAGGCAGACTTGCCAATATTTATCTCCCACTAATTTTTTTTTGGGAAAAGGGAGAATGTACCCCCCCCAAAAAAAATGGCCAAGTATTACACAGTGTTTTCGGTGGCACACAATGAGAGACAGATACCACACACAGCAATGGCACGGAGGCAGACTTGCCAATATTTATCTCCCACTAATTTTTTTTTTGGAAAAGGGAGAATGTACCCAAAAAAAAAAAAAAATGGCCAAGTATTACACAGTGTTTTCGGTGCCACACAATGAGAGACAAATACCACACACAGCAATGTCACGGAGGCAGACTTGCCAATATTTATCTCCCACTAATTTTTTTTTTTTTGGAAAAGGGAGAATTTAGCAAAAAAAAAAAAATGGCCAAGTATTACACAGTGTTTTCGGTGCCACACAATGACAGACAGATGCCACACACAGCAATGGCACGGAGGCAGACTTGCCAATATTTATCTCCCACTAATTTTTTTTTGGGAAAAGGGAGAATGTACCCCCAAAAAAAAGAAATGGCCAAGTATTACACAGTGTTTTCGGTGGCACACAATGAGAGAGATATCACACACAGCAATGGCACGGAGGCAGACTTGCCAATATTTATCTCCCACTAATTTTTTTGGGGGAAAAGGGAGAATGTACCCCAAAAAAAAAAAAATGGCCAAGTATTACACAGTGTTTTCGGTGCCACACAATGAGAGACAGATACCACACACAGCAATGTCACGGAGGCAAACTTGCCAATATTTATCTCCCACTAATTTTTTTGGGGGAAAAGGGAGAATTTAGCAAAAAAAAATAAAAATGGCCAAGTATTACACAGTGTTTTCGATGCCACACAATGACAGACAGATGCCACACACAGCAATGGCACGGAGGCAGACTTGCCAATATTTATCTCCCACTAATTTTTTTTTGGGAAAAGGGAGAATGTACCCCAAAAAAAAAAAAATGGCCAAGTATTACACAGTGTTTTCGGTGGCACACAATGAGAGACAGATACCACACACAGCAATGGCACGGAGGCAGACTTGCCAATATTTATCTCCCACTAATTTTTTTTTTGGAAAAGGGAGAATGTACCCAAAAAAAAAAAAAATGGCCAAGTATTACACAGTGTTTTCGGTGCCACACAATGAGAGACAGATACCACACACAGCAATGTCACGGAGGCAGACTTGCCAATATTTATCTCCCACTAATTTTTTTTTTTTGGAAAAGGGAGAATTTAGCAAAAAAAAAAAAATGGCAAGTATTACACAGTGTTTTCGGTGCCACACAATGACAGACAGATGCCACACACAGCAATGGCACGGAGGCAGACTTGCCAATATTTATCTCCCACTAATTTTTTTTTGGGAAAAGGGAGAATGTACCCCCAAATAAAAGAAATGGCCAAGTATTACACAGTGTTTTCGGTGGCACACAATGAGAGAGATACCACACACAGCAATGTCACGGAGGCAAACTTGCCAATATTTATCTCCCACTAATTTTTTTTGGGGAAAAGGGAGAATTTAGCAAAAAAAAAAAAAAATGGCCAAGTATTACACAGTGTTTTCGATGCCACACAATGACAGACAGATGCCACACACAGCAATGGCACGGAGGCAGACTTGCCAATATTTATCTCCCATTAATTTTTTTTTTGGAAAAGGGAGAATTTAGCAAAAAAAAAAAAAAAAGGGCCAAGTATTACACAGTGTTTTCGGTGGCACACAATGAGAGACAGATACCACACACAGCAATGGCATGGAGACAGACTTGCCAATATTTATCTCCCACTAAATTTTTTTTTGGAAAAGGGAGAATGTACCCAAAAAAAAAAAAATGGCCAAGTATTACACAGTGTTTTCGGTGCCACACAATGACAGACAGATGCCACACACAGCAATGGCACGGAGGCAGACTTGCCAATATTTATGTCCCACTATTTTTTTTGGGGAAAAGGTAGAATGTACCCCAAAAAAAAAAAAATGGCCAAGTATTACACAGTGTTTTCGGTGCCACACAATGAGAGACAGATACCACACACAGCAATGGCACGGAGGCAGACTTGCCAATATTTATCTCCCTGCAGTTATCTCAGAAAAGTATGGCAGGCAGCTATAACAAGGACTGCTGCACACAAAAGTGTGGACAAACACACAAGATAGCTGTGCAGAAAGGAAGGAAAAACAGGATTTGTGCTTTGAAAAAAGCAGTTGGTTTGCACAGCGGCGTACACACAGGCACAGCAACGCAGCTATCAGGGTCAGGGAGGCTTCTAGTGCAGCCCAATGAGCTACAGCGCTGAGGAAAAAAAAATGTAGCTTCCACTGTCCCTGCAATCAAAAGGTGGTGTTGGACAGTGGAAATCGCTACAGCACAAGCGGTTTGTAGCTTTATGTACCCTGCCTAACACTATCCCTGCTTCCGAAGAAGCTGCAGCAACCTCTCCCTACGCTCAGATCAGCAGCAGTAAGATGGCGGTCGGCGGGAACGCCCCTTTATAGCCCCTGTGACGCCGCAGAAAGCAAGCCAATCACTGCAATGCCCTTCTCTAAGATGGTGGGGACTGAGAACTATGTCATCATGCTGCCCACACTCTGCGTCCACCTTCATTGGCTGAGAAATGGTGCTTTTAGCGTCATTGAAACGCGACTTTGGCGCGAAAGTCGCGTACCGCATGGCAGACCCCACACAGGGATCGGCTCGGTTTCATGAGACGCCGACTTTGCCAAAAGTCGGCGACTTATGAAAATGAACGATCCGTTTCGCTCAACCCTAGTAATCACCATAGACGCCACTCAGTGGGGATGGAGAGCACACCTAGAAGGGAGTTTTTTTCAGGGCAGGTGGCCCGAAGACATCAGCCACAAGTCATCAAACTTCAGGGAACTTTATGCAGTTTGGGAGACCCTAAGAAGAAACCGTTCTTGGTTAAAGAACAAGCATGTGAAGATTTTAACGGACAACATGACAGCAGTGTCTTTCTTGAGACACCAGGGAGGTCCCAAGCACAAAGCACTACAAGATCTAGCGCAAAAGATATTTGTCTGGGCAGAGAACACAGTTCTTTCAATTACAGCAGTGCACTTAGAAGGGTCGCAAAATATCCTGGCCGACTACCTAAGCAGGAGGAAGGTATGTCCAACACAGTGGGAACTAAACCAAGAAGTTTTCCAACTATTATGCCACCGTTGGGGAACTCCCAGAATAGATTTGTTTTCCACAAGATAAAATTCGAAGGTGCCCAGATTCTATTCTCTCAATCCTTCAGACATGCCAGAAGCCGTCGACTCCTTAAGCCAGACATGGGACGAACCACTCTCCTATGCTTTCCCCCATTGGCACTCATTCCAGTGGTACTCAGAAAAATCCAGGAAGACCAGGCAACAGTTCTGTTGATTGTGCCATTCTGGCCAAAGAGAAGCTGGTTCCCATTGCTGGGGTCCATGACTACAGAGAACCCAATCAAACTTCCTCTATGGAAGGACATCATCTATCAGGGTCCTGTCTTGCACCACAACTCGGGAAGGTTACACCTGTCAGCATGGATCCTGAAAAGGACATCTTGAAAGCTTGGGGTTTATCAGATGAAGTCATTTCAACCATTCAAGCTAGCAGAAAACCAGTAACTTCGGCGATCTACTACAAGATCTGGAAGAAATTCTGTATGGAGGGTTGCAGGTCGGCTGTGTTGCCAGAGACCCCGGATGTCCCCAGAGTTCTGGATTTTCTTCAGTCTGGGTTCAACATAGGCCTAGTACCCTTAAGGTACAGATTTCGGCCCTCAGCACTTGCTTAGATTATCCTTTGGCCTCCCACCCATGGATAATTCGGTTTGTTAAAGGAATCCAGAGATTGTGTCCCACCTTTAGGCAGTTAACCCCCTCTTGGGACTTAAACTTGGTCCTCGGGCTTTATGTAAAGAACCTTATGCCCTAGGTGAAAACATGCCTATCTCAGTTCGTGTATGGAAAACAGCCTTTCTAGTAGCAATTACGACAGCTAAAAGAGTGGGAGAGATTCAGGCTTTATCTATGAGGGATCTGTATCTTCATATTCGTGATGATCACATGATCTTAAAATTAGACCCATTGTTTATCCCAAAAATTGCATCAGTACAAAACCGGAACCAAGAGATAATTTTACCCTCCTTTTGCGAAAATGCCTCTAATGCAAAAGAGCAATCTTTACACTCCCTGGAAGTAAGACAAGCAGTGTTAGACTATCTAGAGGCCACTAGTACCTTTAGAAGGGACCCTAACCTATTTATCCTGTTTGGGGGAAAAAATAGGGGTAAAAAAGCTTCCAAAACTTCTATAGCGAGATGGATCACAACTGTAATTGCTAAAGCCTATTCATCAGAAGGGGTATGCCCAGTGGGAATAAAAGCCCATTCTACTAGGGCTATTTCAGCATCATGGGCTGAACGAGCGGGGGCATCCTTATAACAAATATGTAAGGCCGCTATCTGGGCCAGGGTGAATACATTCTGTAAACATTATAAACTTGACGTGTTAGCAGCCCAGCAAACGTCATTTGGGAGAAAAGTTCTCCAAGCAGTAGTCCCACCCTAAAGGAGTTTTCTTTGGTATTCTCCATGGTGCTGTCAGGGGGACGTCCTGGAAAATGGGTATTAGGCCTACCGGTAAGGCTAGGGTCACATTGCGTTAGGGCAATCCGTTAAGCACATAGCGCTAGAGGATTGCGCTAACGCAATGCTTCTCTAGGGTCCGCGTTCGGCGTCCCCGCTAGCGCAGATCCCCGATCTGCACTAGCGAGGAACGGACCTCGGGCGCGCCGCGGATGCTGCAAGCAGCGTCCGAGGTCCGTCACTCAAATGACGGCACATCGCTAGCGCATGCCCAATGTGGGCGGGCGCTAGCGACGCGTTCACCATTACAGGCTATGGCGGCGATAACGGACTACGTTAACACTGCGTTATGCCGCGGTGTAACGTAGTCTGTTAAACGCGGTCACATAACGCAATGTGACCCTAGCCTTATTCAGTTTCCAGGAGTCCATCCTGACAGCACCGTTACTTTCCCCCCCATGTATACTATTTTCATATGCTGTAATATGATTTGGTTAATTAAAAGAATTCAAATTGCTTCTATCCATGGTGTGGTACTTGTCAAAACACTGAAGGAAAGGGGGCGGAGTGGGACCTTTTAACCTCTCGTGTGTTTTTCCTGTCCCTGCAAGGAGGAGGAGGACGTCCTCCAGGGTGCTGTCAGGATGGACTCCTGGAAACCTAATTACCGGTAGGTCTAATACCCATTTTTAGAAACTTAACCCATTAGCCTAATATCCTAATGCAAAGGTTGATAAAGGATCCAATAAATAAAAAAGAAACTAAAAGAAAGGAGGGTTCAAGGAGGAAAAAGAGAAGTTATTTAAAGGGGCTGTCTAGCCTTAGGGTACAAGTCTGAATGTCGCTGAAGACTTGTGAATCCTTACATTGAGAGCACTGTGCACTTCAAGGATTCTCTGATTCCTGTGTCAGGAGTGGTGGGCACTGACTACAAGCATGCAATTTGCATACATGTAGTCATGTGCTGACTAGACATGAGTGGCTTCTCTAAATGCAAGTGCATTGAGCAAGGCTGGGCATGTCTAGTCGGAATGTGGTTGGAAGTATGTAAATTACATATTTGTGGTTACATGACTGTCCGCTCACAGAGCCATCACCGGAGAATGCTTACAGAGCTTAGCGCACATGATGAGATGATTTACCAGTTGGAATTCACTTAGAGTTACTGCAGACTTGTAGTTAGGGTACTGTCACACAGTGGCACTTTGGTCGCTACAATGGCACGATCCGTGATGTTCCAGCGATATAGTTACGATATCGCTGTGTCTGACACGCTACTGCGATCAGGGCCCCCGCTGAGAATCGTACGTCGTAGCAGATCGTTTGAAACTTTATTTCGTCGTCAAGTGTCCCGCTGTGGCGGCATGATCGCAGCGTGTAACAAAGGTGTGCACGATATTCCCAATGTCCCGTATGACTTCTACATCGCAACTACGTCATGAAATTATCGCTCCAGCGCCGTGCATTGCAAAGTGTGACCGCAGTCTACGACGCTGGAGCGATAATCAAGCGACGCTGCAACGTCACGGATCGTGCCGTCGGAGCGATCAAAGTGCCACTGTGTGACAGTACCCTTAAAGGCCGGACAACCCCTTTGAGTGCTGTGCTTGCTGTCAAATTGGCTGTGCATGGTAGAAATGCATCAGGTGCCTGAAAGTCCTGCTGTTGGTCTGCATGAAGGAGCAGACCTGAGCTTTTTGTCTGATAGGTCATCAATGGAATAGAAATAAAGTTGATTGATGGTATGTAAGGAGGCCACGGTGGTAGTCGTGGCAACGGGCTTTAATGTTCTCACACCCTGGTGCCTCACAGATGAAACAACAAGTCCTTTCTGCTGTGTGTGTGACAAAACACTTACGGTCACTGCCAGGCTCTTCTCAGGTCCCGCCACTCGAGCTTCACAAAATATCCCAGAGTCATAAGTCTTTTCAATCAACATAACTTTACTGGGCAACAGCATCTTCATCTCATTGGCAGCACATTTCACACAGTCTCTCATCCTGCACTTTCCCTGTCATCTGGACAGGCCCTTTTCCTTCCAGCAGCTCTCACTGCCCGGCTTTCCCGGTGACATCCCCTGGACAGTCCGTGTCCCTCCTGTTCCCTTCCGTCACCAGCTCCTTGTCAGCCCCTTGTACGGTTTCATCCTGGAAAGGTGTCGGGTACGCCATCTCAGCTTCTCCCACCCTAGACCCTGGATACTGTTCCAGGATGATCTTGTCCCACTGGTGCCTGTTAACACTATTCTCAGCCAGGTGCTCCTTACTGTTTCCACAGCTTTATCCCCTTGGCCAATAGTACTCTGCTCACACATCCTGCCTTTGGGCAAGCTGCCCTGGCGTCTGACAGAAACTAGGAAGTATCCTGACTAAACTCCAATGCTCTGTGCTGCCCCTCCCATCTAGTTAACCCCTGTGCTGCCTATTTCCTAACCTATTCTATAATATTCTTTATCTCTAGTCCTTAACTCTATAATGCCCTCCTTTATTCTATCCCACTATGACCTTATACTACCTAAGATTCTATTCTGTCCCTAAACCTATAAACAGTGCAAGACTTTACAGTGTATAAGCATTTATGAACAATGAGATGCCGCATGTGACTGTGTGAACAGTGTCTAGAAGACAGGAGGTTCTCCGCCACCTCCTTACAGGTATACCTGAGTAAAAGCTATGGAGTGAGTCAAATGGAGATCTAGCAGAGACCCTTATATTTACCGCATAGCAAAGTCCAAATATCATCATAGAAAGCAGTCAGTAAACTGGTTTATAGAAGTATACTGTATATTGTTGGGCTGTGTGGGACTTCTTCCATGAAAGAGACCAACTGCAAACAACTGTGTACAGCCCTTTGGAAAACTACATAATGAAGCCAAATTGCGTTTTGTGAGAACTTCAATCCTGAAAATGCATTGTCTAACATGAACCTTGAAGAGTGGTCTGAAGGTGTTTTTGTCCCATAAGCAAGTAGACTGACTTAGAACAATGGGTCAAAATCTAGGCATTTGTGAAAGGAAACAGTGCCACTTCTTCATTCAGTGAAGGTGAAACTAATAATCAGCATGCTACATGGTGAAACTAACCTGTGGCAAGGTAAAATTGGTCTGGTAATATTAGGAAATCCAAATGGCAATGGGCACTCCACTTTTTGTGGTGCATGCGGTAGTAGTACATTATTATTATTATTTATTTATATAGCACCATTGATCCCATGGTGCTGTACATGAGAAGTGGTTATATACAAAATACAGATATCACTTACAGTGAACAAACTAACAATGGTAGACTGGTACAGAGGGAAGAGGACCCTGCCTTTGCGGGCATACATTCTATAGGATGATGGGGAAGGAGACCGTAGCTCCTGTCGTCTTGAGGTAGCAGCATGGCCATTGCAGCTTTTAAGCTTTCTCAAAGAGTTCAAGTTAAATGCATTCAAGCTAAATGAAGTGTAGAATTCCCATCAGCCAGTGATATTGTGGCTCTTGATTCTTTTATTTGTCAGAATCTGAACGTTTCAGCTCCTACCGAGCTTTCAACAGGTCTCGTAATATTGACCCTATGACATTGAAGTTAATCCATGCTGTTAATAGTGCGCTACCTTGAAGTGGTCAGTGTTAGTTGAACAAGTGGTCCTTCAAGTATTGATGCACTTTGTAAGAGCTTGGACTGTGACTGCATGGTCTTGTTGTGCCCTGGAACCGTAATTCTGTGCTCTTTTGCATATTTGCCACCTAGAGTGATTAGGATATGCAGATCATTTTTTATATATATATTGGTCAAAGGGATACATCTTATAAAATGGCAATACATGCAAAATATTATATCCATATATTCACCGGCAAGATGATAGTTCATGCCACCTATTTGCTAGAACTTTAGTCAAATTTTACAACATGCAAGACGTTGCTCATATTGGATCCAGAGAAACCCACCTGTGCATACCTCCTTCCTCAAGCCTGCTGAACAGTAGTGAATGGTGGGTATTAGGCTACTTTTACGCTAGCGTCGTCCAACGCACGTCGCAATGCGACGTTGCGACGTACCGACGCAAACTGTGATTAGAAAACACAACGGTGGCAGCAGATGCAGTTTTAAAAAGCATCCGCTGCCCCATTGTGATGTGCGGGGAGGAGGGGGCGGAGTTCCGGCCGCGCATGCGCGGTCGGAAATGGCGGGCATGACGCACCAAAAAACGTTACATGTAATGTTTTTTTGTGCTGACGGTCCGACGCAACACGACGCAACCGTCGCACGACGGTTGCGACGTGTGGCAATTAGTGTTGAGCGATACCGTCCGATACTTGAAAGTATCGGTATCGGAAAGTATCGGCCGATACCGGCAAAGTATCGGATCTAATCCGATACCGATACCCGATACCAATACAAGTCAATGGGACTCATGTACCGGACGGTATTCCTGATGGTTCCCAGGGTCTGAAGGAGAGGAAACTCTCCTTCAGGCCCTGGGAACCATATTAATGTGTAAAATAAAGAATTAAAATAAAAAATATTGCTATACTCACCTCTCCGACGCAGCCTGCACCTTACCGAGGGAACCGGCAGCGTTGTTTGCTTAAAATTCGCGCTTTAACTTCCTTACGCGAAGTCCCGGCTTGTGATTGGTCGCGCGCCGCCCATGTGACCGCGACGCAACCAATCACAGCAAGCCGTGACGTAATTTCAGGTCCTTCAGGATTTTAAAATTACGTTCCGGCGTTGTGATTGGTTGCGTCGCAGTCACATGGGCGACGCGACCAATCACAAGCCGTGACGTCACGGGAGGCTGGACACGCGCGCATTTTAAAATGGAAGTAAGGAAGTTAAAGCGCGAATATTAAGCAAACAACGCTGCCGGTTCCCTCGGTAAGGTGCAGGCTGCGTCGGAGAGGTGAGTATAGCAATATTTTTTATTTTAATTCTTTATTTTACACATTAATGTTGTTTCGATACCGATACCCGATACCACAAAAGTATCGGATCTCGGTATCAGAATTCCGATACAGCAAATATCGGCCGATACCCGATACTTGCGGTATCGGAATGCTCAACACTAGTGGCAATCCGTCGCACTGCGTCACTAATGCAAGTCTATGGAGAAAAAACGCATCCTGCAAGCAATTTTGCAGGATGCGTTTTTTCTGCAAAACGACGCATAGCGACGTTCTGTGCACGACGCTAGTGTGAAAGTAGCCTTATATGGACATTACATCTTACCTTTATGTCCATTTTACTAAATGTTTATGATATGGTGTAGAAATTAATGGGAACTGGTCACGCAATTTATGCTGCCCAAACCATTGGTAAAATTTATCAAAGCCTAGTTGCACAATTGCAGCCAGTTTTATTATTTTTCTCTGAAATGCTGGATACACTTTGAGGATTTGGCCAGGAACCACAGCTGGAGACTAGTCCAAGTGTGCTTTCAGCCAGCTCTAAATAGTGCTGCTGCAGGTGATTGACAGGTCTCTCCCTCATATGTACATAGAGAGAAACTTGTCAATCATCTGGAATGACACTGGGAAGAACAGATCTGGGGCACCACTGGACCAGTCTGGTTTACGGCTATAATCCCTGGCTGGATCTTCAAAAGTAATCTTTTTCTGAAACGCGTTTCAGAGAATAATATACTTGGTTGAAATTATGCAGCCAGGTTGCAATTCATATTTTCCACAGTTTCAGCAGCACAAATCACCTGTCACCTAATTCCCTATGGACTGTGATAATTATTGCAAGACTAAGAAGACCTTGTGCACATGCAGTGATTATTATTATTATTATTATTATTTATTGTTATAGCGCCATTTATTCCATGGCGCTTTACAAGTGACACTAAAGTGATACTTTAGTGTCAAAAGTGAGTTTGAAATAATTGAGTGAAGAGTATACATATCATATAGGCTAAATCAAGAGTGCATTAGGGAAGTTGCACACAACTCACTCTCAAGAGTTCATGCAATATTAATTATTAGGTTGCTTTCTCTCTTATGTCTGTGACAGCGGTGGGTGAGTAGAGCGGTGTATATAAACCGTGAGAATGACAGGCGTGACAATGCTCTCCCTATGTATTGCTACTGGAAATATTTCAAATATTTAATCCTGCCTAACATAATGTACTATTGATAGGACTTTGGAAGAAGAATTTCAGCTTTTTTACAGATGGTGTCATGTTTGCTTCAAGAATTTGTTGAAATTTCATTGAATCCTTTCTTCCCTCTACCCGTGAAATGTTCCCAGTGCCATTAGCTGCAACACAACCTCAAAGCATGATTGATCCACCCCCATGTTTAATTTTGTCAAGATTGTCTTTTCCTTAAATTCTGTTCCCTTTTTTCTCCACACATACCTTTGATTATTGTGGCCAGAGAGTTCTATTTTAACCTCATCAGTTCACAGGACTTGTTTCCGAAATGCATTAGGCTTGTTTAGATGTTCTTTCGCATATTTCTGACCCCGAATTCTACGGTGATGATGCAGGTGAGGTTTCCTTCTGATAACTCTTCCATGAAGGCCATATTTGTGCAGGAGTCTCGGAACAGTAGAACAATGCAACACAACACCAGAGTGTGCTAAATCATGCAAACTGATCTGACTGACATTTTGCTTGGTTTTCTAGACCTTATCTTGACCTCAACTGTTCCTGCTAACTAGCCAATTCTTAATTAGATTTTGAACTGAGGAAAGGGCCACTTGAAAGAGCTTTGCTATCATCATATAGTCTTCTCCTGCTTTGTGGGCCTCCATCATTTTCATTTTCAGAGTGCAAGACAGCTACTTAGAAGAACCCATGGCTGCTGTTTTTTGGCACAAGGTCAGAAGAGGCTGAGTTTTTATAAAGCATAGAAATTTGCATCTGGCTTTTCCTAGCAATGATTGTGAACAAGACATAACCCTAACAGGCTAAATAAGGTCTGAAACCTTGGTCAAAGTTATCTGAGCCCACACATCTGCAAGAGTGCCCAAACTTTTGCATCCTACCATTTTCCTTTTTGTAATTTTTAAATCATAAAAAATAACAATGTATTTTTTTGCCTAAAATACAAAGGAATGTGTCATCTTTAACTTAAGAACTTTTAACGATAATTACATCTTAACCTCTTTACCCCCAAGGGTGGTTTGCATGTTAATGAACAGGCCTATTTTTACAATTCTGACCAATGTCCATTTATGAGGTTATAGCTCTGGAACGCTTCAATGGATCCCGGTGTTTCTGACAATGTTTTTTCATTACATATTGTACTTTATGATAGTTGTAAAATTTATTTGATACGACTTGCGTTTATTTGTGAAAAAAATGGAAATTTGGCGAAAATTTGGAAAATTTCGCAATTTTCCAACTTTGAATTTACATGCCCTTAAATCACAGAGATATGTCACAAAAGTACTTAATAAGTAACATTTGCCACATGTCTACTTTACATCAGCACAATTTTGGAACCAAAATTGTTTTTTGTTAGGAAGTTATAAGGGTTAAAATTTGACCAGCAATTTCTTCTTTTTATAACACCATTTTTTTTAGGGACCACATCACATTTGAAGTCACTTTGAAGGGTCTATATGATTGAAAATACCCAAAACGGACACCATTCTAAAAGCTGAACCCCTCAAGGTACTCAAAACCACATTCAAGAAGTTTATTAACCCTTCAGGTGCTTCACAGGAATTTTTGGAATGTTTTTTAAAAAAATGAACATTTAACTTTTTTTCACAAAAAATTTACTTCAGATCCAACTTGCTTTATTTTACCAAGGATAACAGGAGAAAATAGACCCCAAAGGTTGTGGTACAATTTGTCCTGAGTACACCGATACCCCATATCTGGGGGTAAACCACTGTTTGGGCGCATGGCAGAGCTTGGAAGGGACGGAGCTCCGTTTGACTTTTCAATGCAAAATATGCTGGCATTGAGATCGGACGCCATGTCGCGTTTGGAGAGCCCCTGATATGCCTAAACAGTGGAAACCCACACAAGTGACATCATTTTGGAAAGTAGACCCCCTAAGGAACTTATCTAGATGTGTAATGAGCACTTTGAACCCCCGAGTGCTTCACAGAAGTATATAATGTAGAGCCGTGAAAAGAAAAAATCATATTTTTTTCACAAAAATGATCTTTTTGCCCCCAATTTTTTATTTTCCAAAGGGTAACAGGGGAAATGGACCCCGAAAATTGTTGTCCAATTTGTTCTGAGTACACTGATACCCCATATGTGGGGTAAACCACTGTTTGGGCGCATGGCAGAGCTCGGAAGGGAAAGAGCACAGTTTTACATTTTCAATGCAGAATTGGCTGGAATTCAGATCGGACGCCATGTCATGTTGGGAGAGCCCCTGATGTGCCTAAACAGTGGAAACCCCCCAATTCTAACTCCAACCCTAGCCCTAGCACACCTCCAACCCTAATCCCATCCCTAACCATAACCACACCCCTAACCTGAACACAACCCTAACCCAAATCCCAACCCTAACCGCACCCCTAACCCCAACACACCCCATAACCATAACACACCCCTAACCCTAATCCCAACCCTAACCATAACCCTAACCACACCCCTAACCCTAATCCCAACCCTAACCCCAATCCCAACCGTAAGCATAATCCATACCCTAACCCCAACTCTAGCCGCAACCCTAACCGTAACTTTAGCCCCAACCCTAACCCTAACTGTATCCCTAACCCTAACTGTAGCCCTGACCCTCAGACTTTAAGATCAAGTCCCTCTTTCATAAATGAAACAAGATATGTCTCCTTATGTGTCACACACCACATGGCCACCTAAGGTTGTTAAATGTTACAATGACAATTCCCAGTGAATGCATTTTTATTGGTTGAAAGCAATGTAAAAGTTGAAAATGCATCAAAAACGCTGCGTGTGAACATAGCCCAAGTGGTGGTGGAACATTTTGATCTGGGGTTCATTACTTTGCCTTATATACAAGTCATTACCCTGGAAAGGATGTACCTTAACATATTTCCCAGCAAAATCCATTTTGGTTTCGTTTTTGGATGTTTTTTGGTACACCTGTAAAAATGGCGTGAAACTCTGACAACTTACAAAGATTACAGCTGTGACCTTGGAGTCAGAAATGCTTCCAGGGGCGAACCCCATGATGTTTCCATGTCATTTGAGCAGTGTTTCCATCATTTTCAGACGTTTTTAGACCTTAAAAGGACCCCCGGGGGATCGCGGTAAAAATACTCGGGTTTCCCATAGACTTACATTGGGCTGGTTGTTCTGGCCGAGTACCCGAGTATTCCAATTTGCTCGACCCAAGCAATGAGCACCCGAGCATTTTAGTGCTCACTCATCACTACTAAGAAAGCAAAAATTCTGCCAGGGTATGTAAACTTTTGAGCACAACTGTGTGTATATATCTATATATATGATTGTCTAAGGTCCACTTCAGTCTGTCTGTCTGTCCCGGAGATCCCGCGTCGCTGCCTGGCGGCCGCGACCATCCAGCGACGGGCACAGCCCGGATGAGAATTAGTCCCTCCCTATTTCTGTCCAGTCAGTGCCTGGCGGCCGCGACCAACCAGCGACGGGCACAGCCCGGATGAGAATTAGTCCCTCCCTATTTCTGTCCAGTCAGTGCCTGGCGCCCGCTCCATACTCCCCTCCAGTCAGCGCTCAGACAGGGTTGATGGCAGCGTTAACAGACCGCGTTATGCCGCTGTGTAACGCACTCCGTTAACGCTGCTATTAACTCTGTATGACCAACTTTTTACTATTGATGCTGCCTATGCAGCATCAAAAGTAAAAAAAATCTAATGTTAAAAATAATAAAAAAACAAAAAACCTGCTACTCTCACCTTCCGTCGTCCGCCGATGCGCATACGGCTGCCGCCAGCTTCCGTTCCCAGAGACGCATTGCAAAATTACCTAGAAGACTTAGCAGTCTCGTGAGACCGCTAAGTCATCTGGGTAATTTCGCAATGCATCTCTGGGAACGGAAGCTGGCGGCAGCCGCTCGCGCATCGGGACAGCTTCGCTGGACGACGGAGGGTGAACATATCACTATTTTTTATTTTTATTATTTTTTTAACAGGGATATGGTGCCCACACTGCTGTGTTATATACTGCGTGGCTGCTATATACTACATGGGTGTGGGCTGTGCTATATATTACGTGGGCTGTGTTATATACTACGTGGGCTGTGTTATATACTGTGTGGGCTGTGTTATATACTGCGTGAGCTGTGTTATATACTGTGTGGGCTGTGCTATATATTACGTGGGCTGTGTTATATACTACGTGGGCTGTGTTATATACTTTGTGGGGTGTGTTATATAATGCGTGGCCTGTGTTATATACTGCGTGGCCTGGGCTATACATTACCTGGGCTGTGTTATTTTCTGCGTGGCCTGTGTTATATAATGCGTGGCCTGTGCTATATACTGCATGGGCTGTGTTATATACTGTGTGGCCAGTGCTATACATAACGTGGGCTGTGTTATAAACTACGTGACTGTGTTATATACTGTGTGGCTGCTATATACTACGTGGCTCCTATATACTATGTGGCCTGTGCTATATACTATGTGGCTGCTATATACATACATACATAAATTTTCTAGAATACCCGATGTGTTAGAATTGGGCCACCATATAGCCACCACCTCCTCACCTCGCCCCCTCTCTGTCGGAGTCCCACAAGGTTCAGTCCTTGGGCCCCTGCTCTTCTCCATTTACACCTTTGGCCTGGGACAGCTCATAGAATCTCATGGCTTTCAGTATCACCTCTATGCTGATGACACACAGATCTACATCTCTGGACCAGATATCACCTCCCTACTAACCAGAATCCCTCAATGTCTGTCCACTATTTCATCCTTCTTCTCCGCTAAATTTCTGAAACTTAACATGGACAAAACAGAATTCATCATCTTTCCCCCATCTCACGTGACCCCCCCAACGAACCTATCCATTACAGTAAATGGCTGCCCACTCTCGCCAGTCCCACAAGCTCGCTGCCTCGGGGTTATCCTTGACGCTGATCTCTCCTTCAAACCACATATCCAAGCCCTTTCCACTTCCTGCCGACTTCAACTCAAAAATATTGCACGAATCCGTTCATTCCTCAACCAAGAATCTGCAAAAACCCTAGTCCATGCCCTCATCATCTCTCGTCTTGACTACTGCAACCTCCTGCTCTGTGGCCTCCCCTCAAACACTCTCGCACCCCTCCAATCTATTCTAAACTCTGCTGCCCGACTAATCCACCTGTCCCCCCGCTATTCTCCGGCCTCTCCCCTCTGTCAATCCCTTCACTGGCTCCCCATTGCCCAGAGACTCCAGTACAAAACCCTAACCATGACGTACAAAGCCATCCACAACCTGTCTCCTCCTTACATCTGTGACCTCATCTCCCGGTACTTTCCTACACGCAACCTCCGATCCTCACAAGATCTCCTTCTCTACTCCCCTCTTATCTCCTCTTCCCACAATCGTATACAAGATTTCTCTCGCGTATCACCCCTACTCTGGAACCCTCTACCACAACACATCAGACTCTCACCTACCATCGAAACCTTCAAAAAGAATCTGAAGACCCACCTCTTCCGACAAGCCTACAACCTGCAGTAACCACCGATCAACCAACCGCTGCACGATCAGCTCTATCCTCACCTACTGTATTCTCACCCATCCCTTGTAGATTGTGAGCCCTCGCGGGCAGGGTCCTCACTCCTCCTGTACCAGTTATGACTTGTATTGTTCAAGATTATTGTACTTGTTTTATTATGTATACCCCTCCTCACTTGTAAAGCGCCATGGAATAAATGGCGCTATAACAATAAATAATAATAATAATAATAATAATAATATATACTGTATACACATATACGCAAATAAATCTTTCAATTTTCATACTGCCAGCAATACACTGACACATATCCTATGCCATTTTATTTCAGCATCTAACAAACGTGAACAGAAGTTTGTTGTTGATGGTGGACCTTATGCTATTAGCAATTTATATAGAGGTGTTGCATATCATTGTAGCCTTCCTGTGATGGCAATAAAACTTCTGAAAATTATTCTGTAGAGTACAGAAAACTTGATTTAATCAACAGGTAATTTTCTGATAATACCTACTATTACCAGTTTGATTTATCCAAGAATTAAAGGGATTTTCCCATGAACTAAGTAGACTATAATCTGCAGATCTTGGAATAAGAATAAGTTCAACAATTGAATGTGTTTAACCCCTTCACGACATGTGCTGTACTAGTACTGCGCATATCCTGTATCCCCCTTTGATGTGGGCTCTGGCGTTGAGCCCACATCTTTTCCGGCCTAGCACATGTCATCTGTTTTGAATAGCTGACATGTGCCTGGAACAGCCAGGGATGGAATCGCGATCCACCGGAGGCTGTTAACTCATTAAATGCCGCTGTTAACCTCTGACAGCGGCATTTAACATGCGCTTCCAGCAATCTCGCCGGAAATCCGCCCATCGGTGACCCCCATCATGTGATTATGGGTCACTGATGAGTTGCCATGACAACCAGATGTCTTCTGCAGACCTCTATGGTTGTCAATGCCGAATTGCTATGAGGGCCGCCTGGTGGTTGGTGCTCATAGCAAGTAAGGTATTCTGCTACATACAGGCGATCTGATCTTTACCTGTATGTAGCAGAGCTGAACCTTCGAGTCTCCCATGGAGGCTATTGAAGCATGCCAAAAGTAAAAAAAAGTTTTAAAAAATATTTTAAAAAAAACTAAAAAATATAAAAGTTTAAATCATCCCACTTTCGCCCCATTCAAAATAAAACAATAAAAAAATGAAACCTACACATATTTGGCATCACCGCTTTCCGAATAGCCCAATCTATCAGTATAAAAAAAGAATTAACCTGATCGCTAAATGGTGTCACGAGAAAAAAATTCAAAACGCCATAATTACATTTTTTTGGTCATTGCAACATTGAATTAAATTTCAATAACGGGAGAACAAAAGAACTCATCTGCACCAGAATGATATTATTAAAAACGTCAGCTCGAGTCGGCACTCAAAAAAGTAAGCCCTCACCCAACCCGAGTTCATGAAAAATGGAGAAACTGTGGGTTTCGGAAAATGGTGCTATTTTTTTTTTTAACAAACTTTGGATTTTTTTTTTCACCACTTAAATAAAAAAGAACCTAGACAGTTTGGTGTGAGATAATCTTCAAAATTTGCCTCTGCTATGTACTATGTAATGGCTATGTCTGTTCATGCAGGAACATGACCTGATCATGCCACAACTGGAGGAAGTAAAGAGTTTACATACAAGACAGCAGGGGATCACAAATGCTGGTTTCTGTAAGAAAAAACATTTCTCTTGTTTAAAACCTTGCTTTACCTCACTGAAATAATCAGCTGTGATCCCGTGCTCCTGTCTGTATACTCTTTTGCGTCCTCCCTGCCCAGTAGCTGTGGTATGATCAGACCATGTTCCTGCACGGTCAGACATGGCCATTACACAGTACACAGCGGAGGCACATTTATAAGATTATCTCAGCATAGGGACACTTATTTAACACATTCAATTGTGGAACTTATTATTCCAAGATCTAATAATTAATATGTACTTTAATTATGGTAAACCCCTTAAAGGTCCCTAGACACAAGAGAATAAAGGCAACATTATCTGCTGATATAGTAGGACCAGATGAAGATGTGTATGGACGTCCCCTGACACCCCCAAAAAATGATTTAAATGAAGATAAGGATAGGTCATGTGGAATTGCAAGGCCTAATCCTTTTGAATCCTTGCAAAATAAGTGAGATGTTTTTCTCTCCTCATTTGACCCCTTCACCCCGAAGCCTGTTTTCAACTTCCTGACCAGGGCATTTTTTTCAATTTTGACCACTGTCAATTTATGAGGTCATAACTCTGAAACACTTCAACGGATCCTGATGATTCTGAGAATGTTTTCTCGTGACATATTTTACTTTATGATAGTGGTAAAATTTCGTCGATTTGACTTGCGTTTAATTGTGAAAAAAAAGGAAATTTGGTGAAAATTTTGCAATTTTTAAACGTTTAGTTTTTATGCCCTTAAATTAGAGAGTCATATCATACAAAATAGTTAATAAATAACATTACCCACATGTCTGCTTTACATTAGCACAATTTTGGAAACATAATTTTTTTTTTAGGAAGTTATAAGGGAAAAGTTGACCAGCGATTTCTCATTTTTACAACAAAATTTGCAAAATAATTTTTTTAGGGACCACCTCACACTTGAAGTCACTTTGAGGGGACATTATGACAGAAAATGCCTAAAAGTGACAACATTTTAAAAACTGCACCCCTCAAGGTACTCAAAACCACATCCAAAACGTTTATTAACCCTTAAGGTGCTTCACAGGAATTTTGGAATTTTTTTTAAAAATTGAACATTTAACTTTTTTTTCACAAAATTTTTACTTCAGATCCAATTTGTTTTATTTTACCAAGGGTAACAGGAGAAATTGGACCACAAACGTCGTTGTACTATTTGTCCTGAGTACGCCGATACCCCATATGTGGGTGTAAACCACTGTTTGGGCACATGGCAGAGCTCGGAAGGGATGGAGCGACATTTGACTTTTCAATGCAAAATTTGCTGGAATTGAGATCGGACACCATGTCACGTTTAGAGAGCCCCTGATGTGACTAAACAGTGGAATCTCCCACAAGTGACACCATTTTGGAAAGAAAACCCCCTAAGGAACTTATCTGGATGTGAGTTGAGCACTTTGAACCCCCGATTGTTTCGCTAAAGTTTAGAATGTAGAACCGTGAAAATTAAAAAAATATTTTTTTTTTCCACAAAATGATCTTTTAGCCCCCAAATTTTTATTTTCCCAAAGGTAACAGGACAAATTGGACCTCAAAAGTTTTTGTCCAATTTGTCCTGAGTATGCTGATACCCCATATGTTGGGGTAAACCCCTGTTTGGGCGCACGGGAGAGTTCGGAAGGGAAGGAGCACTATTTTACTTTTTCAACGCAGAATTGGCTGGAATTGAGATCGGACGCCATGTCGCATTTGGAGAGCTCCTTATGTGCCCAAACAGTGGAAACCCTCCAATTCTAACTGAAGCCCTTACCCAAACACTCCCCTAACCCTAATCCCAACCATAACCCTAACCACACCCCTAACCCTAATCCCAACCGTAAATGTAATCCAAACCCTAACTTTAGCCCCAACCCTAGCCCTAACTTTAGCCCCAACCCTAACCCTAACTTTACCCACAACCCTAACCCTATCTGTAGCCCCAACCCTAACTTTAGCCCCAACCCTAACCCTAACTTTAGCCCCAACCCTAACCCTAATTTTAGCCCCAACCCTAACTTCAGCCCCAACCTTAACCCTAACTTTACCCACAACCCTAACCCCTACTTTAGCCCCAACCCTAACCCTAACTTTAGCCCTAACCCTAATGGGAAAATGCAAATAAATACATTTTTTAAAATTTTATTACTTTTCCCTAACTAAGGGGGTGATAAAGGGGGTTTATATTTACTTTTATAGCATTTTTTTGGCGGATTTTTATGATTGGCAGCCGTCACACACTAAAAAATGCTTTTTATTGCAAAAAATAGTTTTTGCATCACCACATTTTGAGAGCTATAATATATCCATATTTTGGCCCACAGAGTCATGTGAGGTCTTGATTTTTGCGGGGCGAGTTGAGGTTTTTATTGGTACTGATTTCAGGCACATGACATTTTTTGATCGCTTTTTATTCCAATTTTTGGGAGGCAGAATGAACAAAAACCAGCAATTCCTGAATTTCTTTTAGGGGGGGCGCTTATACCGTTCCGCGTGTGGTAAAATTGATAAAGCAGTTTATTCTTCAGGTTAGTACAATTACAGCGATACCCCATTTATATTTTTTTTATGTTTTGGCGCTTTTACACAATAAAAACTATTTTATATAAAAATTAATTGTTTTTGCATCGCTTTATTCTGAGAGCTATAACTTATTTATTTTGCTGCTGATGATGCTGTATGGCAGCTTTTTTTTGCGGGACAAGATGACGTTTTCAGTGGTAACATGGTTATTTATATCCGTCTTTTTGATCACATTTTATTGCACATTTTGTTCGGCGGTATGATAATAAAGCATTGTTTTTTGCCTCGTTTTTTTTTTTTTTTTTTGCGGTGTTCAGTGAAAGGGTTAGCTAGTGGGATAGTTTTATAGAGCGGTTCGTTACGGACGCGGTGATACCAAATATGTGTACTTTTATTGTTTTTTTTATTTACATAAATAAATGGATTTATTGGAAAATATTTCTTTTTTTTTTCTTTATTTGGGGATTTTTTTTTTTTTTTTTACACTTTATAACATTGTCCCAGGGGGGACATCACTGTATTTCATCAGATCGCTGATTTGACACTTTGCATAGCACTGTGTCAGCTCAGCGATCTGACAGGCAGTGCAGGTGGTTTTCCGGCACCTGCTCTGAGCAGGCGGCGGGCCGGCAAGCCACCTAATTGAAGGACCCGGAAGAAGCCCCGCGGCCATTTTGGATCCAGGGACTCCTTCCAGAACACCGGAACAATGAGATCGCATCGCGTTGTTCCGGTGGGAGAGCGCAGGGAGCCCCAGTCCCTGCGCGATGCCCCTCTATGTCGCTGTCACTACTGACAGTGGCATTAGAGGGGTTAAATGCCCACGATCGGAGCTAGCGCCGATTGTGGGCATTGCTGCGGGGTGTCAGCTGTCACATACAGCTGACACCTGCATGCGATCGCTGCGGTGCTCACTGTGAGGCCGCGGTACTAGTACTGCGGTTTACGGAAACTCAGTTCCCGCAGAGCAGTAATAGTATGGCGCATGTTGGGAAGGGGTTAAAACACATGAACGCCCAGCCGAGCAAAGCATTCATGTATGGCCTCCATCACACGTCCTGATATTTCCGGTACTGTAAAAACCTGTACCAGAGATATCTGTGTACGTATGTTCAAGTATTTCATACGTGTGGCATATGTGTGGCAACATCGTGCTGCATCAATATCACATGTACCGGCACCTGAGAAAAGCCAGCCCAATTTATGATGTTCTTAGGCACTGGGTGCTTAAGACAGCTCACATCATTGTGGCTTGCTCTCTCTCCGATCATCGCGAGAAGGGGACAATGTTGAGAGTTGTATTCAGTGCCCACTGCCCCACTAATCTCCTGAAGCCTTTGTTCCTGGGGAAAAAAAGAAAGGTAAAAAACAACAATATCTCTCACCTGTCCAAAGTTGAAAGAATCCACTCCATAATCCATCTGTGCGACATTTGCTCCTCAGAATGAGTGGTGGTCTGAGGCGACCAATCATGCTGGAGGGCTGGGGAGAATGATTCACTACAGCGAGAGTGGGCCCATGAACTGCGCTGATCTCAGCGAGATCATTGCAGTTCACCTTGAGAAGAACACATTATACTTTCTTACAGTGAACTGTGATGATCCTACTGAGGTCAGCGCAGTTCATGGACGCATGCTTGCTGCAGGAAGTCATTCTCTCCTGCTCTTCAGCATAAGTGGCCCATGCTTATGAGCAAATGTTGCACAGATGGATTATGGCGTGGAACACCATGGATTCTTTCAACTTCGGACAGGCGAGGGATATTGTTGTTTTTTATTTTTTATTTTATTTTTTTTACAGAGTACAGTGTCTTCAGGGGATTAGGTGTTAAGTTGAGTATAATGTGTTTTTTTAAATTTATTCTTCATTTTACACTGGATGTAGACAGTGGGGGCTGAATACGACTCTCAACATTGTCCCCTGCTCGCGATGATCTCAGCACGAACAGGGGACAATGATGAGAGCTGCCTCCAGCAGCCGGCATCGGAGGTCAGCGTGAACATTACCGCTGATTACCAAGCCCCGGTATGTGTCACACTGATGACACATGGATGTCATTTGTGTGTCATCAGTGTGCACGTGTGGGACGTTTTGCAGAACATGCTGCTAATAAAAAACGGACATGTCAGCATCGAAACACACTGACATGGGTGCAGGCCCATTCACTTGAATGTGTCTACATGTGTAAGTGTCTCTGTATGTGTGAAAAGTGTCACCACACACCAGAGACTCCGGAGTCGAGAAAGATGACAATTGGACAAATAAGTTTGGTTGACAGCTATTTAAGGTCTATGGGATTTTTAGTCCCATGAAAGTTTAGGATTGAGGTTTCTGAAATCTTTACTAAGTCATTTACCAGTAAGTATTTTTTCAATACCATATACACCATTGGAACCAGAACAACATATACTTTATGCATAACGTTTTTCAGATTTTTTATTGATAAAAACTACACAAAAGCTATAACTGATCATAATAGTATTTTAAAAAAAAATTATACTCTTGTGATTTAACCTTGTCAATAAAATTCAAATTAACCAATATGGGAATGATAATCCTTATATGTGTGACAGGGCCAGGCTTCCCACTGCCTGTTCTGCAAATTTTATTTTTTATGATTCTAACCCTCCAAAAGAGTAACTCTATTCAAGGCTGGTTTCTCCCCAATTCCGTGCCCTGTGGCTGGCAGTCTGATAAAAAGTAAAACTTTCTAACTGGAAAACAGGAAATAAACACAGTTCAAAGAGATCCACTGGGTTATTCGACATGAAACAAGAAGCATTCCCTTCCCCCAAATCCCCAAAGTCTCCCCATTTTGGTTCATCTGTATTGGAACCATGCAACGTGTAGAAAAAATGAAACCAAATGTACAAGCAGATATTACTCCCGCATTCAACGGAAGTGGATCCAAAATTGGTTAAGGAATCCTTTGTGTGGATCCAGTGTTATGTTTTTATCTTATTATTTTATTAACTTTATTTTTTTACACCAGTGGGGCTTAGGATAATACTTTAAAGCCAAAATAAACCCCATGCTGTTCCTAATTCATCCAGTAATGGTCCATGGCCCTTCAGCCAGAAGTTTGTTTCGTGCTCAATGTTTTTAGTTTTGCGTTATTTATTGATTATAAGAGCACGTAATATCTCCAAGGAACTCCAGACAACTGTCATCTGTTACTGTGAGTTTGTCCACTTTTCCTTCTCCCAAGATGCACAATCCAGGAACAAGACTCCAGACGTTATTGGTTTGGTATCCTCTCAATGTATATGGCGGGTGCTGCTGAGCGAGCTATGGTGGAGATGTAGCTCTGGTCCCTACTAAGCTCTAGGTTGGTGGTCTCTCTTTGCTCTCGAGATGTCCCATCATAGCCCTTATTTACAAGGAGTGTCTTGTGTGTCTGGCAATATCCAACCATGGGCTGGTCATAGCTGTAGTATGGTAGAGTCTTGATCTGCCGCGGAATCTGTTCATAGACAAAGAATAAAAAAATTAGAATTCACGTTAATACTAAGGAATGTTTTAGTCATTCTACTATTATTTAATAAATAAGATGAGAAAGGATCGAAGAACAGGATTTCAATCTTTGCATTGCATAGGCAAAATATACCAACAAATCCAGTAAAAGTGGGATTTTCTTTCCCAAAACAATCACACTGTTTTTAGCATGGCTTATAAATAGCAACATGTAAGATCCAATTTTATAACGTTGTATTGTACCAGGACATACAATCTATGAAGACAGACGCAAATGAGTCTCTTGGAGATGAGTATACTGCCCTAGTTGATCACATCACCCATTAGGTGATGAAAACTTGGGGAGTTTTTCCCACTACATAGAAAGAGGGTGATGGTGAAATGGCCCAAGGATTAAATGGGTATCTGACTTTTAAAAAATGGTCCAAGTCAGGGAGTGTTATAAAATAACCAAAAAAAAACCCTAAATTCAATGGTATAATCTCCAATCACTCAAGCATTACCACTCCTGATGTATTGTTCTTCAGTTACCTAAGCAATGGGGCCAGTGACTGACTGCAGCAGTCAGATAACAGATGTACTGTACTTAATCCTACAGGAAGTGATGACATCACCTGGCTCCTTTAGCTAATCATTGGCCTAAGTGGTCAAGTGACTGAAGAACAGGACGCCATCACTGCTTGTCCTGGCAAAAGCCACCGAAACAGCAGCACTAGAGCCAGTGGCGTAACTTGAAACTTGTGGGTCAATTGCAGAAGTGTCAATGGGACTCCCAATTATTGCATAGTAAAGGTCTGTTCATATGAGTCAAAGATGCCTTTGGGGCCCCGTAGGCTCCAGGGCTTAGGTGCGATTGCAGCCTCTGCCCCTAATATGGCTATGCTCATAACCAGATCAATACGCAAGTTGAATGGCAAGAGTTGGACAATCCTTGGACAATCATATTAATTGAAAGGGTCCGGTGGGAAAAATAAATATTAGGCCCTTCGTAACCCAGCATCATATAGTGGGCTCAGTTTGATCTTTGTTATGGGGCCTCTTTTCCTCTATGTGCACCTATGGTATTATATTAATTGTAAATGACAAATCTGCCACTTCCAAATGTAGACTATTTTTCTTAAGATGTTAAACAATCCCAATTCTGTATTATAGCTCACAACAATTCATCTAATTGGAATTCCAGTATATATACTATATATACCTTATTTCTTTAGGAAATAGTAATCAATTACTATATATTATAAAAGACCATTGAGCCTTTATGCCACGATATCCGATCATACAGATGTATCAGCAGACAATAGTCTAAGTGGAATGTAACATTGAGTGTCAGAGATTGAAAGTAAATGGAGAATAAAATACCGGATTATTAGCTGCACTTAAAAAAATATGAAAACCAAGGTGGAAAGTGCAGCTAATTATCCAGTAATTTCTCCTTTTCTATGTATAATTTATATTAGTTTACTGCATCTTCCAATTATACATGCTAGGCAACTGCTCTCTGCAAATATGTTACTAATAGATCAACTTAAAGAAGAGTTAATAACAAAGTAGAAGTATTCCACAAGGTGTTGTTCCATGGGGGTGCGCTTCCAGATTTAAGAAAGGCTGCATGCTGTATGCTTGGTGATATTAATTTTCTTGATAATAGTTGATAAAAAAAAATTGAATGAAAGAGAACTTCCTAGCTTAAAAATATTGTGCAAACTATGGACAGGATTTTATAGAGCAGAAAGAGAATTACATGCAACGGCACACTCCGGTCCTGAGTGGTGGCGGCAGTGCCGGGTATTGAGGTGCGAGACTCGTGCGAGTTTCTCGCAAGTGTGACCCCGGCCTTAAACGCAATATCTGTGTAATATAAAAAAAGGGAAAAAAATGGTGTGGGCTTCCGCACAGTTTTCAAAACCAGAGAGGGAAAGCCAGCGACTGAGGGCCAATGTTTATAGCCTGGAAAAGGGGTAATACTCATGGAGCTTCCCAGCCTATTAGTATAAGCTCACAGCAGTATATTTAGCATTTACTCGCTATTAAAATAAGGGAACCCCCCAAAAATGATGTGGGGTCCCCCTATAGTTAATAACCAGAAAAGGCTAGGCAGACAGCTGCGGGCTGATATTAATAGCCTTGGAAGGGGCCATGGATATTGGCGCCCCTGGCTACAAACACCAGCTCTCAGCCGCCCCAGAAATGACGCATCTCTAAGATGCGCCAATTCTGGCACTTAGCCTCTCTCTTCCCACTTGTCCAGTAGAAGTGGCAAGTGGGGTAATAGTTGTGGGGTTGATGCCACCTTTGTATTTTAAGGTGACATCAAGTTCGGCTTAGTAATGGAGCGGTGTCAATAATACACCTATCCATTACTAATCCTATAGTTGTTATAGGTTAAATAAAGACACAGCCAGAATAAAGTATTTTAATGAACTAAAACACTAAACACAGTTTGCCATCTTTATTATACGCATAATCCATACAGGGGCTCTGGTGATACAGTGACCAGAGATAATACTCCCGCAGTGTATCATCGGAGTTCGTGCTCTGACTTTACGGTACCACTGCATGGGAATTTTCTCAGGCAGCGGTGTCGCAAGTGACAGTATGAACTCCGGTGACCTCTACTGCGGGAGGATCATCTCTGGTCACTGTATAACTGGAACCACTGTAGGATGGTCACATCTCCCGATGTGACAGCTCTACATTGGAGATCATCGTGGGACAATCGTTATTAAATGGATTACATCGGAACATTTTGGAAGTGCATTGAGCAGCAAGGTGGATTGCTGCTAAGGGGAAAAAGAAAAAAAATCTCTTTAAATCTTCAGCTTAGCGACTGTGAACGAGCTGAGTGTGACCTGAGCGTAAGTGTGAACAGCGGTAAGTGTGTGACTTGTGATTCAGGGAGTTTCCAAGGGAGGAATTGCTGAATTGCTGTCTGTATTTTATTAATACTTTGCATTTATTTTTTATTTAACTTTTCTGTCTGGTGCAATCCCCATTACGAAATGTGCTCCACTATTGTTAATGCCATCCAGTGCACATATTGCCACATGTATGCAATCCTTGATCAGCCGGTCGAGGGTGCATACTGCTGTGCGAGTTGTGAGCACGTTGAGCATTTGGAAGCCCAGATTCTGGATCTAAATGTGCAGCTGGCAACACTGAGATCCATTGACAATAAGGAAAGGAGTCTTCTGCTCACTGAGCAGATGCTCAATGGGATAGATGAGGGGGGATGGTAGGATGGAGCTGCAAGACAGTGGAGCAGCAAGCTGGGTGACAGTTAGAAAGCCGGGTAGAGGGAAGAGTGCCAGGGAGGCTAGTCCTGATCTGGCACACCCCAATAAGTTTGCTAAGTTGGCAGATGAGGGGGGTGCCAGTACAGGGGTAGCACTGCTGCAGCCAGGCATGTCCTCTGAAAGTCGGAGGAGTGACTGCTACAGTAAGGAGGGAAATAGGAGAGCAGGGCAGGCCAGACAGGTGCAGGTAGTGGGGGACTCAATTATTAGGGGAACAGATAGGGCAATCTGTCACAAAGACAGGGATCGTCGGATGGTGTGCTGCCTACCTGGCGCTCGAGTCCGACACATCACTGATCGGGTGGACAGATTACTGGGAGGGGCTGGTGAGGACCCAGCGGTCATGGTGCACATTGGCTCAAATGACAAAGTTAGAGGTAGGTGGAAAGTCCTTAAAGATGATTTCAGGGAATTAGGCTGCAAGCTGAAAGCAAGGACCTCCAAGGTGGTATTTTCCGAAATACTGCCTGTACCACGCTAGATAGGCAGTGAGAGATTAGAAAGGTTAATAAGTGGCTCAAGAATTGGTGTAGGAAGGAGGGGTTTGGGTTCCTGCAGAACTTGGCCGACTTCTCAGTTGGCTACAGGTTCTACGCTAGGGACGGGCTGCACCTCAATGGGGAAGGTGCAGCTGTGCTGGGGAGAAAATGGCTAGAAGGTTGGAGGAGTGTTTAAACTAGGGATTGGGGGGGAGGGTATTCATTTTATAGGAGGGGAAGATAGTGCAGATAGAGACCTGGGCACAAATAAGGAAGTTGGGGGTGGCGGTGGCATGGGGGGTGGGGTTAGAACAGTTAATAATTTAAGAAAGAATAGAGGTACAGAGAGATACATAAAGTGTATGTATACTAATGCCAGAAGCCTCGCCAACAAAAAGGACGAATTAGAATTAACGTTGTTGGAGCATAATTATGACATGGTGGGGATATCTGAGACATGGCTGGATGAGAGCCATGACTGGGCTGTTAACTTGCAGGGCTATAGCCTGTTCAGAAATGACCGAATGGATAAGCGAGGGGGTGGGGGTGTATCTATGTAAAATCATCCTTAAAACCCATCCTGCGTGATAATATAGGTGAATCTAACGAAAATGTAGAGTCCCTGTGGGTGGAGATAAGGGGAGGGGGAAAAAATAATAAATTACTGATAGGGGTTTGTTATAAATCTCCAAAAATAATGGAAGCAACGGAGAATATCCTCGTAAAGCAAATAGATGAAGCTGCGACTCAAGGAGAAGTCATTATTATGGGGGACTTCAACTATCCTGAAATAGATTGGGGAACAGAAACCTGCAGTTCCAGCAAAGGTAATCGGTTTTTGACAACTATGAGAGACAATTACCTTTCACAACTGGTTCAGGACCCAACAAGGAGGGGGGCACTGCTAGACCTAATATTAACCCCTTCACCCCCGGAGCTTTTTCCGTTTTTCCGTTTTCGTTTTTCGCTCCCCTCCTTCCCAGAGCCATAACTTTTTTATTTTTCCGTCAATTTGGCCATGTGAGGGCTTATTTTTTGTGGGACGAGTTGTACTTTTGAACGACATCATTGGTTTTACCATGTCGTGTACTAGAAAACGGGAAAAAAATTCCAAGTGCAGTGAAATTGCAAAAAAAGTGCAATCCCACACTTGTTTTTTGCTTGCCTATTTTGCTAGGTTCACTAAATGCTAAAACTGACCTGCCATTATGATTCTCCAGGTCAGTACGAGTTCATAGACACCTAACATGACTAGGTTATATTTCACCTAAGTGGTGAAAAAAAATTCCAAACTTTGCAAAAAACAAAACAAAACAAAATTGCGCCATTTTCCGATACTCGTAGCGTCTCCATTTTTCGTGATCTGGGGTCAGGTGAGTGCTTATTTTTTGCGTGCCGAGCTGGCATTTTTAATGATAGCATTTTGGTGCAGATACGTTCTTTTGATCGCCCGTTATTGCATTTTAATGCAATGTCGTGGCGACCAAAAAAACATAAATCTGGCGTTTCGATTTTTTTTCTCATTACGCCGTTTAGCGATCAGGTTAATGCTTTTTTTTTATTGATAGATCGGGCGATTCTGAACGCGGCGATACCAAATATGTGTAGGTTGGGGGTTTTTTTTATTGATTTATTTTGATTGGGGCGAAAGGGGGGTGATTTAAACTTTTATATTTTTTTTATTTTTTTCACATTTTTTTTTACTTTTTTTTTTTACTTTTGCCATGCTTCAATAGCCTCCATGGGAGGCTAGAAGCAGGCACAACCCGATCGGCTCTGCTATGTAGCAGCGATCATAAGATCGCTGCTACACAGCAGAAATGCAGGTGTGCTGTGAGCGCCGACCACAGGGTGGCGCTCACAGCCACCGGCGATCAGTAACCATAGAGGTCTCCAGGACCTCTATGGTTACAATGTACAAGCATCGCCGACCCCCGATCATGTGATGGGGGTCGGCGATGCGCTCATATCCGGCCGCACGGCCGGATGCGGTAGTTAAATGCCGCTGTCTGCGTTTGACAGCGGCATTTAACTAGTTAATAGCGGCGGGTGATCGCGATTTCACCCGCCGCTATTGCGCGCACATGTCACCTGTAAAAAACAGCTGACATGTCGCGACTTTGATGTGCGCTCACCGCCGGAGCGCACATCAAAGCAGGGGACCCGACATCTGACGTACTATAGCGTCAGATGTCGGGAAGGGGTTAACCAACAGGCCAGACCGCATATCAAATATAAGGGTTGGGGGTCACTTGGGGAATAGTGATCACAAAATAATAAGTTTTCATGTCTCCTTTAATAAGATGTGTAGTAGAGGGGTGACAAGGACACTAAACTTCAGGAGGGCAAATTTCCTACGGATGAGAGAGGATCTTGGTGCATTTAACGGGGACGATATCCTGAGACATAAAAATACACAAAGAAAATGGGAGACGTTTATTAGCATCCTGGATAGGACCTGTGCACAGTATTTACCGTATGGTAATAAACATACCAGAAATAGGAGGAAACCAATATGGGTAAATAGAGCTGTAAGGGGCGCAATAAGTGACAAAAAGAAAGCATTTAGAGAATTAAAGCAAGTAGCTAGTGATGAGGCATTAAATACAGAAAATTAAATGAATTCTGTAAAAAGCAAATCAAGGCAGTAAAGATTGAGACAGAGACTCATTGCCACAGAGAGTAAAAATAATCCCAAAATATTCTTTAACTACGTAAATAGTAAGAAACTAAAAAATGATAGTGTTGGTCCCCTTAAAAATAGTCTGGGTGAAATGGTGGATGAGGATGAGGAAAAATCCAATATGCTAAATGACTTTTTTTCATCAGTATTTACACAAGAAAATCCCATGGCAGACAATATGATCAGTGATAACAAAAATTCCCCATTAAATGTCACCTGCTTAACCCAGCAGGAAGTATAGCGGCGTCTAAAAATCACTAAAATTGACAAATCTCCGGGCCCGGATGGGATACACCCCCGAGTACTGCAGGAATTAAGTACAGTCATTGATAGACCATTATTGTTAATCTTTAAAGAGTCCATAATAACAGGGTCTGTACCACAGGACTGGCGTATAGCAAATGTGGTGCCAATATTCAAAAAGGGGACAAAAACTGAACTTGGTAATTATAGGCCAGTAAGCTTCAACTGTACTGTGGGTAAAATCCTGGAGGGCATTCTAAGGGATGCTATACTGGAGTATCTGAAGAGGAATAACCTCATGACCCAATATAAACACGGGTTTACTAGGGACTGTTCATGTCAGACTAATCTAATCAGCTTCTATGAAGAGGTAAGTTCCGGACTGGACCAAGGGAACCCAGTGGACGTAATGTATATAGACTTTTCAAAAGCTTTTGATACAGTGCCACACAAAAGGTTGATACATAAAATGAGAATAATGGGGATAGGGGAAAATATGTGTAAGTGGGTTAAGAGCTGGCTCAGGGATAGGAAACAAAGGGTGGTTATTAATGGAGCACACTCGGACTGGGTCGTGGTTAGCAGTGGGGTACCACAGGGGTCAGTATTGGGCCCTCTTCTTTTTAACATATTTATTAATGACCTTGTAAGGGGCATACAGAGTGGAATTTCAATATTTGCAGATGACACTAAACTCTGCAGGGTAATCAATACAGAGGAGGACAATTTTATATTACAGGATGATTTATGTAAACTAGAAGCTTGGGCTGATAATGGCAAATGAGCTTTAATGGGGATAAATGTAAGGTCATGCACTTGGGTAGAAGTAATAAGATATATAACTATGTGCTTAATTCTAAAACTCTGGGCAAAACCGTCAATGAAAAAGACCTGGGAGTATGGGTGGGTGACAAACTCACATTTAGTGGCCAGTGTTAGGCAGCTGTTACAAAGGCAAATAAAATAATGGGATGCATTAAAAGAGGCATAGATGCTCATGAGGAGAACATAATTTTACCTCTATACAAGTCACTAGTTCGACCACACTTAGAATACTGTGCACAGTTCTGGTCTCCGGTGTATAAGAAAGACATAGCTGAACTAGAGCGGGTGCAGAGAAGAGCGACCAAGGTTATTAGAGGACTGGGGGGTCTGCAATACCAAGATAGGTTATTACACTTGGGGCTATTTAGTTTGGAAAAATGAAGACTAAGGGGTGATCTTATTTTAATGTATAAATATATGAGGGGACAGTAAAAAGACCTTTCTGATGATCTTTTTAATCATAGACCTGAGACAGGGGCAAGGGGGCATCCTCTACGTCTGGAGGAAAGAAGGTTTAAGCATAATAACAGACGCGGATTCTTTACTGTAAGAGCAGTGAGACTATGGAACTCTCTGCCGTATGATGTTGTAATGAGTCATTCAGTACTAAAATTTATGAGGGGACTGGATGCCTTTCTTAAAAAGTATAATGTTACAGGTTATATATACTAGATTCCTTGATAAGGCGTTGATCCAGGGAACTAGTCTGATTGCCGTATGTGGAGTCGGGAAGGAATTTTTTCCCCATGGTGGAGTTACTCTTTGCCACATGGGGTTTTTTTGCCTTCCCCTGGATCAACATGTTAGGGCATATTAGGTTAGGCTATGGGTTGAACTAGATGGACTTAGAGTCTTCCTTCAACCTTAATAACTATGTTACTATGTTACTGTTGGTTTATTATTTATTTATTTTTGCAGGCAATCGAGGGTGTCGGGGATTAGCTATTTGGTGAGTATGTACTGTATGTGTATATGTACGTACTGTATTTGTAAGAGTGGGTTGTTTCTTTTTTTAATATTCAACACAGTAGCCAGATGATGGGACTACTACTGTCCCATCATCGGCTAATGCTGTCACTGTTCTATGTGACAGCAGACATAGCCAGATGGGACTAATAGTCCCATTGGACGATGCCTGCTTACACACACACAGAGCCGTGCACACACCCGCAGAACCCCCACACACACACAGATACACACAGACACGCACATCTTCTCGGCCCACACACAGACTCCGCCCACACACTCTTCCTCCTCCCTATCTGCAGCATTTCTCGCAGGCACATCCGCAGCAAATCCGCAAATCTTGTTACACCTGCGGTTTTGCTGCGGATTTGACTGACTCAATGGAAGTCAATGGGTGAAGAAATGCTGCAGAACTGCAAAAAGAATTGACATGCTCTGGAAAATAAAACGCTGTGAATCTGCGCTGATTTTTCCGCAGCATGTGCACACCAAATCTGGATTTCCGTTTGGTTGTGCACTACACTGCGAATTTGATGCAATTCTGTGAGTCCAAAAATGCTGCAGATCCGGATTAAAATCCACAACATGTGCACATAGCCTTAAGGCGGAAAACTCCACGCGGATTTGCTGAGTTTTATTTTCCGCAGCATGTTTATAGATAGATAGATATGTAATACCAAGCCCGATCTTTAGTAATGAACATAATAAAATGGTACATAAAGAGTAAAATACACACACATCTATAGATAGATAGATAGATGATAGATAGATAGATAGATAGATAGATAGATAGATAGATAGATAGATAGATAGATAGATAGATAGATACCGATCAGGTCCGGATTGGCAATTCTGGTAAATGCCAGAAGGCCCTGTCTGGTCATGGGCTGCCTTGTCTGCAAAGTTGTTAACAGAATCTGTGTACTCAAGATACCCACACTGTTAAGAGTTGTGACAGAGCACAAAGTTGCTGATTCTGTCACTTACCCCAGCAGGCCACGGGTATCATTAGAAATATTGGTCTTGTAGTAAATCTTGCTTTCCTCCATCCAGAGTAATATTAGTAGTATATCCCATCTGGTGCTTTGGGATGGGGACAGCAGGGTCCTGTGTGATTTCAAATGCCAGGGCTGAATTCCATCTCCTGTCCTTACCTGCTATCTATAGATATTCACTTATATTTGTTTTGTGTGTGTAAACATTATATGTGAACAAGTTATGTGATGATATTATGGTATTCAATGGAGTATGTAAAAGAAGAGGTTAGACAAAGAAATGACATCACAATTCTTTTTTTTTGTTAAATTATAGATCTTTATTTAGCTTATAAAAATGCATACAAATCCGCGTGAAAAAAATGTATGAAAATCTGAATCAAAAATGCATCAAATCCGCGTGGATTTTCAACTGTGTTTTCTGTCAAGAGAGCAAGAGTCCGAGCAAAAATTTCCACAGGCAAATCCGCAACGTGTGCACATAGCCTATATCCTAAGTCTCCTCTTGGTCTTCTTTTTTGCAAGCTAAACATTCCCAGATCCTTTTACAGTTCCTTGAAGGATATCATTTGCAGTTCGCTCAGCATTCTGGTAGCTGAATTTGCTGAATTCTGAATTTGCTCCAGGTTTTTTATGTATTTTTTAAAATGCGGTGCCCAGAACTGGACACAGTATTCCAGATGAGACCTGACCAAGGAGGAGTAGAGGGGGATAATTACTTCACATTATCTAAACTCTATGCTTCTCTTAATACATCCTAGAACTGTGTTTGGTTTTTTTGCTGCTGCATCACACTGTTGACTTATGTGCAGTCTGTGATCTGTTAGTATACCCAAGTATTTTTCACACATGCTGTTGCTTAGTTCTATTCCTCCCATTCTACAGACGTAATTTTTGTTTTTCTTGCCCCGATGTAGAATCTTGCATTACTCCCTGCTAAATACCATTCTATTAGTCACTCCCCATTGTTCAAGCTTATCTAGATCCTTCTGAATCCTTTCTACATCTAGTGTTAGCTATCCCTTTAGGATATATATATATATATATATATATATATATATATATATATATATATATATATACATATACTATGTATGAGCTCCTTCACCTATACTGTAGTACTAGTTATGAGCTCCCTTACCTATACTCTAGTACTAGGTATAAACTCCCTTACATATACTGTAATAATTAGTGAAAATGCTTACTTTTGCTGATCTCTTCTACTTAAAAGACAAACTATCACATGGTGAAAAGTGAACAGTTTTCACTATTCTTGCTGATCCCTTGAGCATGTATATATATATATATATATATATATATATATATATATATATTAAATCTGTCATACAGTTTAAGAGATATGGGCATTATTATTTTTTGATGTTCTTTGCAAGGGGGCGTGGACTACAGGATAATAATGCAGGGCAGCCGAAAGACACGCCCCAGAGGATCCTCTTCGCTACACCTCCTTGTAAACACCATTCAAATTAGCACCAAGTAAAAAGACATCCATATCAGAAACTGAATTCTAAGGGAGGCAACAGAAATAAAATAAGAGCAAAAACTTGCCACTTTTCACCTGGTGACAGGTCCTCTTTAAAAAAATTCTGACAAATGCTTCTTGCCACTGACATCATTTACAGTGGTAATTTGTAGTTTACTGCCAAGGGGCATCTGACAGAACTATAAATGTCATAAAGGAAATCTGGGGAACAGGAAAATTTCCATCTGCACACATATTGCTGACATGGTCTCCACATGCTTCTGTGTAGCTTAAAGTGATTATATCAACAGGTTTCCCTATATAAACTACATCCACTGGCTTCACATCCAACACCAGCTCCCCCATACCTCCAAAAAATGTCTTGTTATTGTCCTGATCAGTATGCAAATTGGTGGCAAATGGTCTGATGCCCTTTTCAGGACGGTGTTCTATGCTTTTTCTTGGCCCACGCTCACTGCTTCTCCTACCTTCATTGGCGTGGCCGACTTCTTGGATGTCATCTGAGTGCAGTCCGATTTCCGCATACTGACAGAATGGAGAAGATGGAGAAATGTTGATCTCCATCTTCTCACCTCCTCCGAGAGATGCGAATAAGGCTAAGCTGATACTCTGACTAAAGTCGGAATCAGAGTTTGCTCCGAGTGTCATTTACATAATGGAGAGAATCATTACTCGTGTGACCCAAACCTAGAAACCATTTTTAGAGGTAGGTGGGGCAACTGGTCTTATGTCAAGAAGTCGTAAGAAGAATATCAAAGAGGACAACAAGGTTATAGATATAGTTTATATGGGGAAAACTGAGTGACAGGTTCCTTTTAATCCAAGAAGATGAACTGTCACTTGTCAAAGTATTCAGATATTTCCAGGAGGAATAATAGAAGAACGTGGAAAAAGGTTGTGACTGAGTAAATATGCTCCAGAATTCTCATTTCATGGGTAATACTAGTTTTTTCTAAAACAGACTTATCAGATGACCGATCCTATATAAATAGACACACAGATATTATTATTATTATTATTATTATTATTATTATTATTGATAATGGATTCAAGTTCGATTCTGAAAACATTTATGAAGAAAAGTTAAAATTGAGGGAAAACCGGTAGGGGTGCCAGAATAAACTTGATTCAAGGCATAGTGCTTTCTGGCAGCCTTGAGCACCAGGACGCCTGCTGTGCTGCTCGGGTTTTTCTGTGACTAAGAAAATCAGTCACCTGAGAATCAGGTGTCGGTTTAGTTTTTATTCTGCCAATCAATGTTTGTCATCTATGCAAAGCGTCGTGCGCTCATGTAGGGTCACATAAGGTAAACGTACATTGTAACTTCTACAAATGCTCATAATAGCTCAAATGCTACGATATAAGAAATGTAGTTACATAGACTGAAAATAATAAGCGCATTTTGGCTTAATGTATCAGCTTGCAACGATGATCTGGAGGAAAGCAAATGAGATGATAACTTTTTGTGCTTTCCCTTCATCCTCCCTTTTTCCAAAAGTCATGCCTTTTTTATTTTCCCTTCTACATAACCATATGAAGGCTTAATTTTTTTTTTTTTGCAAGATAAGATGTAGTTTTGAATGATACCGTTTATTTTACAAAGCAAAAAAAATAAAGGAGAAAACCAAAAATTCCAAGTGCGGTGAAACGGTTAAAAGAAAACACCATCTGTCCTTGTTTTTTTCAGGTTTGGTTTTTCCAGCATTCATTGCATGGTAAAAATAACAAAAAATAGCAACATGATTCTCCAGGTCAGAAGGATGTGACCATACCAAGCATATAAAAATTTTCGTTATTTGTTTAATTGGTGGAAAAAAAATTGATGTGTGTTGACCCTTTTTTTAATTTTCCCATCGATGTATCTATGGCTTCTTTTTTTCACTACCTTAGTCTACTTACGGAATGTATTGATCACTCCTTGTTACATTTTTTTGTGACCAAAACATGGCAAATCTGGCGTTTTGATTCCACTTTATGATTGATAACATATGGGGTAAATAATGTTATTCTTCATAGATTGGACTTGTGAACATGTCCATGCAATTTTTTTTTTTGCGCTATTTTCAACTGTGAAAAAGGGAGCGGTGATTCTAATTTTTATGGAGGGAGGGTGGGGAGGGGGTCACATATTTTTTTTTTTTTAGTCCCTGCAGACTTGAACCAAAATAGTAGTGACTTACTGCTGTTATAACAACCCCAAAATATTGGATGCATGTCCAGCTGAAGTGTGCATTGGCGGGCCCCCCGCCCACAAGGGCTCAGTAATGACCGCTGTGATGGCGATCGTCACGCTCCTGCCTCACGCAGTCTCCTCAGCACTCCTTTCTGCTCCAAGGTTGTCTATTCAGTGTTCCTCTTTGCACTCAAGCCGTCGCTTCAGTTTTCCTTTCTGTCCTCAGGCTAAAACCTTAATGTTTCTCTCTGCCCTATGCCAACTACTCAACATTTCTCTCTACCCTTAGGCCATCTCCTAAATGTGCCTCTCTGCCTCAGGCCATCTCCTCAATGTTTCTCTCTGCCCTTAGGCCATCTCCTCAATGTTAGTCTCTGCTCTCAGGCCATCTACTCAATGTTTCTCTCTACCCTCAAGCCATCTCCTCAGTGCTCCTCTCTGCCTCAATCTGCCTCCTCAGTGTTTCTTTCTGTCCTCATGCCATCTCCTCAGTGCTCCTCTCTGCCTCATGCCGTCTTCTCAGGGTTTTTCTGCCCTCAAGCTACCTCCTCTGTGTTCCTCTCTGCCTTAGGCCACCTCCTCTGTGTTCCTCTCTGCCTCAAGCCATCTCCTCAGTGTTTCCCTCTGCCCTCAGGCCATTTCCTTAGTGCTCTTCTCTGCCTCAAGCCATTTCCTCAGTGTTTCTTTCTGCTCTCAGGTCATCTCAGTGTTTCTCACTGCCTTCAGGCCATCTCCTCAGTGCTCCTCTCTGTCTCAGGCCGTCTCCTCAGCATTACTTTCCGCCCTCAGGCCATCTCCTCAGTGCTCCTCTTTGTCTCAAGCTGTCTCCTCAGCGTTTCTTTCTGTCCTCAGGCCATCTCTTCAGTGCTCCTCTCATCTCCTCAGCATTTCTTTGTGCCCTCAGGCCACCTCCTCAGTGCTCCTCTCTGCCTCAAGCCATCTCCTCAGTGCTGCTCTCTGCCTCAGGCTATGTCCTCCGTGTTCCTTTCTATCCTCAAACAAAGAAATGTCATAACTTCGAAAGTCACAATGAGGACCAGAGACAGAGAGTAGCATCTTAAAAGGGGCTTTCTTCATAGCTAACTCTTTAAAGGTGTTTTTTCTCTTTCTGTCCAAGTGTGTTTATATAAAATATGAATTGTAACAAAAAATAAAAAAATCCAATAAGTTTTTTTTTCTCTAAATTTGCATCACAAAAAAATTATAGAAATTAAAATGTATTTGTACTCCAAAATACACATTTTTTCCAGCATAAAAAGGGCTCACGACGTCATGACAGTGAAAAAATAAAAATAATAAGCTCAGCATTACTCACCTTCCATTGCTGTTCCCTGTGGTTCCTTACAGGCTTCAATAGTGATGTCAATCATCAATGCGTGACCACTGCAGCCAAACACAGTGATGTCATGTAGATGGCCTGAGTGGGTTATCCCAGTAATTGGCTGCTGTGGTCACTTACTCTATAGATGTGACCATTGCAGCTTTTTAAAAATTCCCCTGGGAATTAATTTTTTTTGCTACTTAAATTCATATAATTGTGGTTAAAAAAAATGTCGCAATTCGGTTTGAATCATTTGCCTTCTATAGCCTTTATTAGCCTTTTATTCCCATCCAATCCCACCCACTCCCAATTGTATTTTTGGCACACTTTTTGCTATGCATCCTGCACTGAGCATTCCTACTCTTCCCATGGCCGCAGCACTCTGATCAGTATCGCTGCTGATCAAAGACTGCGCCAAAGGACATTTTCTTACTTTAGCTAGTTGGAGTAACAGACATCGGAGTGTAAATGATGTCCGATTTTTTTTCTTTAGAAAAACAAAATAATAGTAGTTAGTATAGTGTAGTTTCATAGATAGGGAGGTAGCGCACTGGAGTAGTGGACTTCTCAGTGTTAGTGAAGTCTGATTTTGCAAAACAAAAAAGAATAGTTAGGCTTAGTACCCTTTACAAAAGCCCCACACAATAGATGTGTAAAAGCACCACTTACACACATGTAAAATAAAAATGGCCCATTCGTTAAGCAGATGCTATTCACCAGGGGAGGCATACACTTTGCTATCTTCCGACATAGATTCAGGCAGTGAGGAAGATCCCACATTCCTCTGTTTCTCTTCCTCCTCCTCTAGTGAAAAGATACAATTTACCATTGTCATGCCTTCCCTGAGAAACCTGGCCTGTGCATGAAGGATTGTTTCAAAGCATACCACACGTCCACAAATTATGAACATTTTGTTTTTATCCTGTTGACACGAAACACGAAAAGTCAAATGATGCTTCTTCCCTTCTGAGGACTGATGTGTCCTCAAACAGTAGTTTTCCCCCACACAAGGGGTATCAGCATACTCAAGAGAAATTACACAACAATTTTTGGGGTCCATTTTCTCTCATTACCCTTGTGAAAAAAAAAAACTAAATATAATTTTTGTAGAAAAAATTAGATTTTCTTTATTTTCATGGTTCAACGTTATAAATTTTTGTGAAGCATCTAAGGGCTTAAGTTGATCACCACACTCATTTAAATAAGTTCCTTGAAGGATCGAGTTTTCAAAATGGGGTCGCTTGTGTGGGGGCTTCCACTATTGAGGCAGATCAGGTGTTCTCCAAATGCCACATGGAGTCCGCTCTCAATAGCAGCAAATTTTGCATTCAGAAAGACAAACGATGCTCTTTCCCTTTTAAAGCCTGCGCCTAAACAGTGGTTTTCCCCCACGTATAGGGTATCGTCGTACCCAGAAGAAATTGCACATCAGATTTTGGGGTCCATTTTTTTTTTGTTACCCTTGTGAAAATAAAATATATTGGGTCTAAAGTAAAATTTTTGTGAAAAAAGTTAAATGTTCATTTTTTCCTTCAATTCCTGTGAAGCACCTGAAGAGTTAATATACTTCTTGAATGTGGTTTTGAGCACCTTGAGGGGTGCAGGTTTTAGAATAATAATAATAATACAGAAAATAGCAATTAATAAAGTGACACTGCATGAATTTCAACTTGGATCCACAAGTTTTTCCTTTTTGCTTTGATACTTATATCACGCATACGGTTGAGCCTTTATGGTTGTGGGACGCCCCAGGGTCCTGGTCGTCACAGTGGCATTGCTTTCCTCACGGGGAGAGTGATGTCACGCTTGGAGTCAAGGAAAGATAACTTTCATGTTCACACTCCAGGCCACAAGGGGGAGCTTTTGATCCTATTCCTAGGTGACTCCACTATATATATTGTGGTTTGGCGGGAAAGTTAGGAAGTTCCTGTCGGAGAGACCGAGGGGAAGGAAACAGAGGGGCTGTGCAGCCACGAGAAAGTGCTGGAGCTCCTGGACAGAGATAACACCGAAAGTAGAACAGATTGTAGTGAGCATGTAGGAGAGAGAAGCACAGGCGAGGACACCAGGGGGAGGACAGCAGTGAACAGACTGTCTCCCTGGTAAAGCGCAGACACCGGTAGCCGGAAGACCGAAGCGTTTGTGGGACTCTAAGACACATAGCAGAAACCAGCAGGACAGCTGGATTATATATCACCTGTTTGACCTAACACCCAGGAAGCACAGTGACACATAGAGCTCGGGTCATGATAGAGATCCTGTAAAAAGGCTCGAGTCACCTGCGTGGGTTTATGTCCCATCTTTATGGGGGACAGAGAGAAGAACTGTGAGGACCTTATCAGAAGCCATAGGCAGTAAGGGACTACAACACCACCATGCTAGAAGGAATGCTTTCATCTCCACCTGGAAAAGGGGACTCCCAACTTGCCTCCAAGTTGGCCGGACTCTGCCTATCCAGTGATCTGGTACCCTGGACTGTGGCTGCCTGAAGTCTTCAGTAAACCAAATAAAGAGACTGCAAACCTGTGTCCTCATTCCTTACTGCACCATTCACCATCATATTCCATCTACACACCGGGAGCCCTGGGGATATACTTCACCTCTGGGAAGTTATACCATCTAGCTGCCATAACATCACCCCAGAGGACCCCTTAAAGCAGTGTTGGTCACCACTGACCGAATACCACAGGTGGCGTCACGAACACAAACTGTAATCAATATCCCTTTTACATGGGCACCCAGGGCCAAGGACCGGGTCACCACCGTGACATCCCCCTGTGAATACCAGACCCAGTATTGGTACCCCACAGCCCTGGCGGGTGATTCAGTTGGGAGTGGGGGAGTCACTGGTTTTGTCATAGATTTCTTCATAGAGATACTGTTTAAGCAGGTTTTATACCACATTACTTAGATAATAAACAAGTTTTCTGTTTTATCCATGTTCTACATGGAGTATAAAACCCTCTTCCGTATCTCAATCCTGCCAGTCACTGAATGCATAGAAAATGTCCTTATCTGTACTCAGCAGATTTTGCCAAATTAGCAAGTTCCTTATATGCTGGAAGTGGGAAATAGTCACTTAATAAGAACTGACAACATATTAAAAAAACATTTAGATTTGTGCAAATATTTATGTAAATTTGCATTTTAAGACTTGAACATTTTGGAGGTAAAAATTAAGTTTAAATTACATATGTAAATATGCGACAATTCGGTTCAGATTCTGGTCTCTAAATATCTTTATAGGGCCAGAGATGTTTTCTGACTGAGAGCAAGATCCAAAGCTTTGATAAAGATCTTTAGTGATCGAAACGCGTCGCTCTTGTCCCGCTGTGCTTCTGGAGAGCATATTTCCACTGCTTTTAAATTGGCAAAATAAAGTTTCAAGCCTGAATTTTACAGATATGGAGCTGGAACAAGTTCTTTTTTTCCTTTCTCCTGTGACTACGTTGATCAGCGTGGAGATCCTTGCACCTGCGGTGGTTACTCGGTGAGCTGGCTTTACTTACTATAGTTGTGTACTAAATAAAAAGTCCCATATCTCTGGTACAATATGGTGAATTAAGAACAAAAAAGATTACTGAGGGAAGCAGCAGGAATAACATTTTAGCAGAATCTGGGCACTTTCGACACATCCTTTACAACATACGGGCTACCTGCAGCCACCATTTTTGGGAGATTGGGTGCTACAAAATAAGAACAGGTTGGTTAACAATAGCCGACACCTGATTCATGCTGCCCAAACCACTCACAGCATGAATCAGCGTCTGGCTGTGTGATTGCAGCCAAGTATATTTTTCTCTGAAATGCTCCGACTTTTAGAAAAAAAAAATACTTTGAAGATCCATTCAGGGATCACAGCCGGAGAGAGGAGACTAGAACTGCTGACTTTTCTCAGCGCCGCTCCAGGTGATTGACAGGATCTTTAAAGTATATGTGCTCTGATAGAAAATGCTGTCCGTAATTTGGGCAGCATGAATTAGGTGACAGGTTCCCATTGATATGGTCATGTTGGAGCATCGTGTCTCAACTATTGGGGATGGAGGAAGTTGGGGCAATACTACACCATACAATAGATTATTTGTAATATTACTGATAATAATAATATCCAAAATGCCTGACTAATTCACCTCTCTCCTTCTACTTCTGTTTCCCCCTCTGTAAATCCCTTATTTGGCTCTGAATTATCCAATGTATCCCGTTCAGATGACTAACATTGACCTACAAAGCCGTCCATAATTTGTCTCTTCCATATACTTCCTAACGAATCTCCTAATATCTTCCCAACTGCAATCTCCGGTCCTTCCAAGATGTCCTCCTCTTCTCCACACTCTTACATTCCTAACCCAATCACCTCCAAGACTTCTCCCGAGTATCCCCTGGTTTCTGTGCCCCAAAACATCCGATTATCCATCACTTTTGGAATCTTCAGATGGAACTTGAAAGCCCATCTCATCAAGAAATCTTACAGCCTGCTATGATCCCGTTACCACCTCACCACCACCGGAGTGGCTGCCACCCCCCAACCTACTGTCTCCTCCCCCATTCCCCTGTAGACTGTAAGCCCTCAAGGGCAGGGTCCTCTCCTTTCTGTACCAGTCTGTCATTGTTAGCTGCTATCTATATTCATATTTTATATGTTAACAGCTTTTTACAAAGAAAAAATAATAATAAATTGTTATACAACAGAACACAGACGATAAAAAAGGCTCTAGTGCACATCAGTATTATAACAAGTCTACCCCATGGCAGGTAAGCAGAGCTCGGAGGATTCCGGGGTATCACTAACACTACATATCTTCACGGCAGTAAATAAATCATTTTCTATTGTACGGTCCAGAATAGCAGCACGAGCGTCGAAGTTCAGTTCATGCAATCAGAGGCAGAGTTAATGGGGTGAGTGTTTAATTTGAGACATAGACAGTGTCTCATTCATTAATGTAATCAAGCGTGTCTGACGGGCATACTCTGATCCCGCAGTGTCTCATCCGTAGAACAGCGATGGCATCAGGAGGAAGATCAGTCTCTGTAGTGACTGAGGTTATGATTGTGAACAGACAACGCACAAGGTATGAATGTGCAAAGATGTGTCAGCGGCTGAAAGATAGAAAAAGTAACATGTGGTTTTTAAATGAGAGAGTAGAAATTATTACCCTACTAATTAGTGTCATATTCAGGTCTACATTGTTCTTTTCAGAACAAAATCCTATTGTACAAAGAATTCCCATAATCTTCTTTGTTGGCTCCATTGAGCAATCTAGTGATTGGAAAATATTTTTACAAATATGTTCTCTTATCATTGAAAAAAAAAAAAGAAGTAAATCTCCAGCGTGAAACTTGGATAAAAGTTCAATTTATTTAGACAAATCCATTAAAATCCTTAATCATACCATGATTAAGACCTTAACAGATCGAAACGCGTTGGTCGTATCATGTACCCCATCATTTGCTGTACCACTATGAAATAAGGATTTTAATGGATTTGTCTAAATAAATTGAACTTTTATCTAAGTTTCACGCTGGAGATTTACTTGTTTTGTTTTTTCTCTGTTGTGGACCACACCTCTGATCCAGGCACCTCCTTGCGTGAATTACATTCTGAATCAATCAGGACTTTTGTTCCTGAGCAAACTTGCACACAAGGACTTCTGCTTCAAACTGGTGAGCTGATTTTTTTCCCCTTCCCTTTCTTCCTTTGCATACACACTTCTCTTATCATTACTGCTTCCATGTGTCCCTATTGATCCTACTGTTATTCTGTGAGGCTGGTGATGGACTTTGATATATTTTAAGTCTACTTCCCCCTCTGGCAGTATCTTCTACTTCTCTTGCAGAAAAAGTCTTCTTAGCTATACCGCAAAGCTAATACAGAAGCTCTGCCTTAGCCCACCCATCAAATTTAGTGTTTCTTTTACCCCAGAAATGTTTCTCCAGTCCCTGACTGGAGTAGAATTCCTGGAGAGTCACATGTAGGCCCATACAAATAAGAAGATGTGCCAAATTCATTAAGTGGCCTGCACATCTTAAAGCACCACTCAAGCATTTTTGTTTATTTTACCGCTGGAGTGGTTCTTTTAATTTAAGGTCCATGCCCCTAGTCATATACTCCCGTCAATCTCCAGCATATTGTGACCTGCCAGGTGGCTCCAGTGTTTGTCTACTCGCTGGTTCATAGAATGTAAATTTTATCATATATTCTCCAAAAGAAAATTCACTAATGAACATTGAGTCAGCAAAACGCAAGTCAGGCAAAATTGTTCTTTTTTACCTTCAACCAGAAAGTTGCACTTCATACTGAATATTGTTATAGCCATGTAATAACTGGTCCCTCTATATTATTATTTCTTGGTCTCTTTCGACTTCTTGAAGCTTTCAGAAGGTGATTGGTTTTCTATTAGGGAACATATCATGATGAAAATGCTTTCTGATCTGCAGGCAGGATGGTGTAGGGCAGGAGGAGGTGATCAGATTGATAGATATTTTTATGGGAAAAGTTTCAGTAAAAGTTGCATTTTCCTCATTGAAATCCCTGGTGATTGTATACATGATCCCAGTGGGCGGTCCAATACAATGATTGACAGTCCTTCCGTATGACTGTGCACCCAGAGAAAGCTGTCAATCACTAGTAGGACTGCCCCCACTGGACTCATATATACAAGTACAAGGGATTTCAATGGAGAAAATATGCTCAATGTTTTCTCACAAACCTTTATATCATGCTGCTCAGCTTCTCCTGCAAACTATTATGTCCTCAGATCGGACTGAATGTACCACATGACAGCTTCCCTTTAAGCTCTTTCATTTAAATACTTAAGCCGTCAAGGAGCCTTTAATGATGTAGAAACAAATTGGTTCGTAAGGATATGACTAGGTTCCAGAATAGTCAGGCAATGTCAGTGGGGAGCTAAGAGAAGCGATAGACATAATTCATTATTAATATTCAATTTGAAAAACACTTTGCAACAGACATAAAGCCTTAGTTAAGAAGGAGCAAGGACAAGAGTGTAATAAGGGCGCACTTTGGATCAGGAAGATTATCAGGTGTGATGGTCTGTCGCTTCTCCCTCATATTCTACTCTGTTATCTCCCACTTCATTGACCAAGAAGGAGTGATATTACCGACTAACACCTTTCCTTGCTTAGCCGCTTGTTCTGGACCCATTATTCAAAAGTGCTGAATCCATCAGGAAATAACTTCAAGAAATAGCATTAGAAAAATTAGAAATGGCTCGTTCAAGCAAGAGTATTTACTAGGTAGCTATTGGCTTCCATTACGTAGGTCATTGACATCCGTACATCTATGACACACCACTCTTCCGCCATATACTGTACGTCTCTAGTGTTACCTCCATTTTACATGGCTAGATCCAGTAATTGAACAACTCTCTCCAAAATGTTCACTACGTGCCACCAATTCTCTACATTGAAGTATATTTGTCTGCATGTATAAATGTAACAGAGCTACATCAGGTGCAGTAAAGAAGGGTTTAATTCACATCATTCTGTTTGTTGAGTGCTCCTTTGGGACTTTCTGACTGATGATTTCTCCGTTGTATCCATTCATTTGAAGATTTCTAACATAATCTAATATAGGAAACTTTGCATTCTGACCTACGCAGGTGTCTACAATGGATCTCAAAAAAACTCTCTCAAAAGTAAAGGCCTATTCCTAAGGTAGTAACTTATCCTCTATCCATTGAACTGATCTCAGTAGATCCCAAAGGTGAAATCACCAGCGATCCTGAAAACAGGGATCTAGAACTAGCCCCATTTTGAATGTAACAGAGCTAAACATGGTTGACCTCCTCTCCATTCACTGTTTATGGGACTGTCAGAAAGGGTCGAGAGCTAAACTCACCTTTCTCAAAAAGGCCCATAGATAATAGAGGTTGAACATGTGCACCTCCACTCTTTTCAAGATGGGGATGCAGAGCTCAGTTCCCTGGTTCCAGAACCCAATTCTTGAGATTGCGGGGATTCCCATTGCTCAGAACCTGAGCAATCACCAAGTTATTCCCCATCCCTTAGGTCTACCAAATGTAATACTATTGCTGGCGCCCCTGCATGGTTTTGCTTCCCCCTCTATGTAGGGACTCTGGTGTACTCACTAGGGTTGAGTGAAACGGGTCGGCCATTTTCAGAAGTCGCCTACTTTTGGCAAAGTCGGGTTTCATGAAACCCGACCCGACCCCTGTGTGGGGTCGGCCATGAGGTCGGCGATCTTCTGAATCTGGTACCGGAATTCTGATACCGAGTTCCGATATGTTTGCGATATCGGGAATCGGTATCGGAATCCATATTTAAGTGTTAAATAAAGAATCAAAATAAAAAATATTGACATACTCACCCTCGGACGCGCCCTGGTACTAACCGGCAGGCTTCCTTCCTAAGAATGAGCGCGTGAAGGACCTTAGATGACGTCACGGCTTGTCCATGTGACCGCTCGCGACCAATCACAAGCCACGACGTCACCGCAGGTCATTCACGCGCTCATTCTTAGGAAGGAAGCCTGCCGGTTAGTACCAGGGCGCGTCCGAGGGTGAGTATATCAATATTTTTTATTTTGATTCTTTATTTTACACATTAATATGGATCCCAGGGCCTGAAGGAGAGTTTCCTCTCCTTCAGACCCTGGGAACCATAGTATCCCATTGCACTGCATTGGGTTTCGTGTTTCGGCCGACCCCGACCCCGACTTTTTTATAGGATCGGCCGATTTCACTCGACCCGACTTTTGAGAAAGTCGGGTTTCGTGAAACCCGACCCGATCCTATAAAAATAAAAGTCGCTCAACCCTAGTACTCACTGCTCTGGCCCCGCAGCCTGGTCCCCATCTGCTGGGATGTCTCCTGCTTCTGCACCTGCAGCCCAGCCTGTCTCCACCATCAGGAGCTTCAGTGAACACCAGGTAGCCATTTAGCTACGCCCCTTTGTAGGCAGGTCCGGCCCTGTGGTAGAGTGGATTCATAATTCCCTGTGCACCACCGTTGGGCTTAAGACCTAATAAGTGTGCCCCTCATTTTTGAGCTAGGCATTTCATCTATATTGTTTACAATGGACAGGTGTCTGAACAATCTTGCCTGTATCCTGTTTTGCCCTTTTCTACAGTGGGGAAAATAAGTATTTGATAAACTGCCGATTTTGCAAGCTTTCCCTCCTGCAAACAATGGAGAGGTCTGTAATTTGTGTCGTAGTTACACTTCAACTGTGATAGACAAAATCTTTTTCAAAGATCCAGAAAATCACATTGTAACATTTTTACATAATTAATTTGCATTTTGATACAACAGAAAAACCGAACTTAATATTTGGTACCATTGTTTGCAGTTACAAAGGTCAGACGTTTCCTGTAGGTCTTGACTAAGTTTGCACACAATGCAGCATGGATTTTGGCCCACTCCTCCATACAGATCTTCTCCTTCCAAAGATTTTCTATTGGGTTCTGGCCTGGAGACTGGCTAGGCCACTCCTGGACCTTGAAATGCTTCGTACGGAGCCACTCCTCAGTTGCCCTGGCTGTGTGCTTCAGGTCATTGTCATCCTGGAATACCCAGCCACGACCCGTCTTCAATGCTCTTACTGAGGGAAGGAGGTTGTTGGCCAAAATCTCTCAATACATGATCCCATCCATCCTCTCCGCAGTCACCTTTGCAGAAAAACACCCCCAAAGTATGATGTTTCCCCCACCATGTTTCATGGTTTTGATGGTGTTCTTGGGGTTGTACTTGTAGGGAGGAGAACCAAACTTGCAGTCTCTCTTGCATGTCTGTGCCGGAACTGTCACCAATGTTTTAGGGTGAAGAGATTCCGGACCGGAGCAGTTCAGGACACCTGACTGATGGAGGCGGGTATGACATAAATAGCTGTCTAAGTGGGAAGATGGGACATTTGGCGGGAAAAGAGCCTGTAAGTAGTGAGACGGTTGACTCCCTCTCGACGAACCCACACAGCTAGCTGTCCTTGTATCCCAGCTAGCTATACTGCCAACACATACTACCCCAGCCCAGAGAGACATCCGCATACTTTAGCTCTGCTCACCACCGCGGATGTACTGCTTAGTCCCATCCTTGCAGTGCCTGCTGAGGACCGGCCTGTGCCTATGGCTGTGTCCGCCTTGTCTACCGAACTTCCCGTTTCTCCCACTATGCCACCGACCATCATCTCTACCCCACTGTGTGCCTGAATCAGGAGATCTCGTGCCGAAGAACCCGGAGGATTTGTAGTCGCCAGGAGATAGTGTATCGCCCTTCTGCAGGACCGGATCGGAGACATCTCAAGCCGCCTGCAGAGCCGCCGAGGGATCTTCCAGCCACCTTCCTTCAGCGCACAGAGACTGATAAGTTAACCTAATACTTTCTTCTGCATTTGACTTTCCCCCATCCTCAAGTTCACATCTGTTATCCCCCTGTTTGTACCATTAATGTTTATATATAAAGAACATGTTAACCCTTGCTCTGCCTCCTGTGTGTCACTGCATCCTACGCACCTGCTAACATACTACATACTCCTCCTTATTCTTCCACCAAACACGACGAGTGGAGTTGATACCTAAAATGTTCTATTTTGGTCTCATCTGATCACAAGACCTTCTCCCATGCCTCCTCTGGATCATCCTGATGGTCAGTTGTGAAGTATTAAAGGGGTCTGGACATGTGCTGGTGTGAGCAGGGGGACCTAGCGTTCCCTACAGGATTTTAATCCATGACAGTGTAGTGTGTTACTAACGGTAATGTTTGAGACTGGTCTCAGCTCTCTTCAGGTCATTGACCAGGTCCTTCTGTGTAGTTTTGGGCCGATTCCTGACCTCTCTCAGAACCATCCTATTCCTTACCCCACAAGGTGAGATCTTGCATGGAGCCCCAGATCGAGGAATATTGATAGTCATTGTCACGCCGTTCTGTTTGTATCTGGTTTTTGGCGTGACAATGCATGTCTTTGCTTTAACCCTTTGCTCCTTTCCCCCTAATTGAGCTGGGATACTGTTGGCTGTTACCTGTATGGAGCCTGCTTAGTTCCCTGCTCTGCCGCGTAGCCGTACATGGGTTGTTAGGTCTTTGCTCTGCTGGATGACCATCCGCACGTGCAGTCCCTGGTTGCCGTTGTGGAAGTTGTCCGTGGGTTGAGAAGTCATTTGCAGATGGTGCATGACTTTCCACGTGTGTCTGGGTATGCAGCCGCTGCCAGGTGCCCTGAGCCTCAGTTCCTGCACTGATTGTGCTGTAATGGTTTCTGTTTGTGCTAAGGGCATGCGTGGCCACACCTTCCCTGCTTTTATCAGGGTTAGGCCGGGATCACACACAGCGAGATACGGCCGAGTCTCGCAGGTTAAAACAAAGCTCTGGCACCGACACTCCAGAGCGGAGCGTGCAACCGCATAGCAATACATGGAGCTGCACGCTCCGCTCCGGAGTGCCGGTGCCAGAGCTTGTTTTTAACCTGCTTTTTATCTCGCTGTAGTGTGACTCCGGCCTCAGTGTGTGTACATGAAATGCTGTCCCCAGCCAATTGCTGAGGGGCAGCTCCTATATACAGTATAGTTTCCCTGCCATATGGGTGGGGCCTGAGCTACTCACAAAGCTCTTGAACTTTACCATGTGTGTTTTGTGTTCTTGCACCTCTCCTGTCTATGTTTTTGTACCAAAGTCCTTGCCTTGATTCCTGTTATGTCCTGTTTTGGCGCCTGTCCTGGAGGCGGTGTATCCAAGCTTGAATCCTTGATCCTGTACCTGTCCTGTACCTGACCCTGTCTGAACTGTGTCTGCTGTGTTATGTTCCTGGAATTCCTCTGCATCTGGAGCCTCGCACCCAGTGACTTTGAGTCTCTTGTAACCGGTGTTTCTGCTGAGCATCTACTACTCTGTGCTCTGGCTACCATGCGGTGCTAGCTCCTGGCAGGCCCAGCAATCCTGCGGTTCTTGCACCATCCCGCTTCAGTTCCTTCCTAAGTCCGATGCCCGGAGTCTGACGACCGCAGTCTGGAACCTGATGACCGCTGCCTGGAGCTTGGAGCCTGATGACTGTGGTGGTGCATGTAGGTCGTATCGGATGCCTGGAACCGAACGACTCCTGTCTGATGTCTGCTGGTGACCCTGTGTCCAGATGTTCTGATGTCCTGTCTGTACCCTGATGTCCTGCCTGCATCCTGATGACCTCGTGCACCCTAATGTCCTGATGACCTCATGTACCCTTATGTCCTGATGACCTCATGTACCCTGATGTCCTGACATTCTGTCTGTGTCCTGATGTCTTGCCTGCATCCTGATGACCTCATGTACCCTGATGTCTTGCCTGTGTCCTAATGTCCCGCCTATGTGTGCCTCGGTGATTCGTTGGTGCCTTGGGGTCCACTGGGTGGTACCCTTCTGGGAGGTGTGGAATCGGGAGCCTGGTGTAGTCATGCTTGATTTATGTACTGTGTGACTTTGCTTTAGAAAACTTTACCTTCTCTATACCTGCATTTGTGCAGTGTAATCAAGTCCTACGTGTTTCTTTCCTTGTCCACATGCTCAGCTGCCACAGAACCTCGGTCTCTGCCCTATCCTAGTTCGGGTAGGCCAAGGTCCCCCTCTGCAGTACAAAGGGTCCATATTGCGTCCCCGGGGGATGTGCGCCCCACGCCATCATGATTGGTTGGCGTGGGGGTGTCTATGGGCTGGGCCGCATCAGCGGCTGCAGCTCACCGTGATAGTTATCTTCCATTTTCTAATAATTGTGCCAACGGTTGTTGCCTTCTCACCAAACTGCTTGCCTATTATCCTGTAGCTGTCATGAGGTTACTGCGACAGTGTGGAGCCAGAAGACCGCAGCGTCTCATTGCTCCAACTCCGGCGCTGAGAAGAAGCACTTCTTCATTTTAAATGTGCTTATTTCTTCTGGCAGAACAGGGGTTAATTGGCCATGTTGGAAATCCCTGTCCCTACAGCTGTGCTGGGTTAGCCACTTCCTTCCCCTTTATAATCTGGGCTCTGTTACAATTCCTTGTCAGAGCAAGCATTTGCTGCATGGCTAATTGAGGGAGAAGAGTTGATATGAGAAGGAGATTTGGAGGAGTTATTAGTGACTGTTGATTGGTGTGTATGTATGGTAATTCCCTATCCTTCTTAATTTTTGTTTATTCCCCTATCTCGATGCCTTGGTGCATTCCTCTGTTATATGTGAGTGAATATTTTGTATGCCTGGAGTTTTCTGTTAACCTTTGTTTGTTTGTTGCCTAGTTTGTCAGGTTGCTGTACTACGGTGAACAGTAGTGCCCCTCTTCCCTGGGTTGGGGAAGAAAACAAATGGAGGCTAACTCAGGAGATAAGGCAAGGGCGGAGGACCCGGTATCTTTGCCATCCGAAGTTTCCAGGGGACCAGGGCGAGTTAGGGGACCCCCTAGTGTTAGGGACAAGAAAGGAGCCCCTGGTTCCAGATCACCTGACAGCTGTGCCGGGACAGTAGCCGGACGGCCCGCAATCTTCACCTGCTGTATGGCTACCGCTTGCCTCCATGACTGCTACTGCTGCTCCATATGTTACCAGCACACCGCTACATCCGGGACTCAATACATGCCAGGATTGCGCTGCTCCGCCGCTGCTGCTGTGAAGGAGGGGGTAAGAAACACCCCCAGGGAAGAGATACGGACCAGGGGAGAGTGGAGACAGCCGGTGGGGGTGATTCAAGTATAAGCTGAGAGGGGCACTTTCAGCCTAAAAAAATGGGCTGAAAATCTCGGCTTATACTCCAGCATATACGGTACTTATGCAAAACTCATACAATGTGATTTTCTGTTTTGTCTTTTTAGATTCTGTCTCTCACAATGGAAGTGTACCTGCAATAAAAATTACAGACCTTTCCATTCTTTGTAATTGGGAAAACGTGCAAAATCGGCAATGTACCACATACTTACATTCCCCACTGTATATTGAGGTCAGTTGACACAAAGTGAGGTTTACTAGAGATAGGAGATGACCATTCTGATTGGATACACCTTGTTGAGGTGGGATTGCTTTTGTACTTTATCGATCAAAATAGTGTTAACTAAGTACCCTATGTTATTTGCATATGCTATTGCTAGTTGCTTATTTACTTACTACAGGGTATATACTTATTTTGTTTTTTCTTGGGTTTTCTAATAAGAAAATATAAAGTCCTACAAAGGTAGGTATAATATGATAAGACTTATGTTTGGGCATTAAAACAAGCACAGTATGGTGGCCTTCTAGACCAGGAATAGACTCTAGTTCAAGTCCAAAATAATTCTGGCAATGCTGAAAATCTTCATGTGACTAATAGGGCAAAATTATGAATATACGATGTAATGTCGTACGAACATGGGAATTCTGGAGACATACTGTGTCATGGAAACATCATGGCACATCCAGTTCCTACTAAAGGAATATCATTTATTAAGGTTTGACCAGATCAATGGCCGCCATGACTGTTTGGGCACAAAGGGTGTATGATACATAAAGGAGAACAATGCAGTCACTCTTCACAGGTGTCAGCAGCAAGTAGGTTAATACCAGGCATGGTTGACAGAATGGATGTGACAGCACAGCAAGAGAGGTACCGCATATCTTATCTTGTGCGCTGGATGACACAGACCCCTGACTGTCATGTAGCTAAAGTGTCTCCTCAATTGAATCTGACAGCAAGAAAATGAAGAGGCCGCCATCTTTTTTTTAATTTTTTTTTTTATCATCTACCTAGCCGTCTGGTGCATGATATTGCTCATATTAAGTGGAAAATGCCAATATACCCCACTTATGGAACATGGGTTATAGGTGGTAATCTTACCCAACGTTGTATTTTAACGAGCCGCCATGGAAAGGGACTAATTAGTGTAAAAGTTATTGATGTCTTGTACGCAACAGTAAGGGAAAGAATGATTATTAGAAGACGTTGTGGTTGCAGATGACATCCCATGCTGTCAGACACACATCTCACACTGAGTGTCTGCGGGCAGGCTGTGGTTGCGGCTGCTTTTGTACAAACACTAGAGGAAAGCTGTCATAAAAGATCAAATAATCATCAATTCTACATATGGGAAAACCAACCAACACAGGTCATCATTATAGAACAACGGCCTCCGGCATGTCGTATTAAGGTCAACAGATTTGTCAGTGACACCTAAAAGGAATAATCCATGTCAGGTTGGACTATTGCACCTGCCCTGCCTAAGATGGATCTCCATTAGAACATCAATTAACACCGGAGGCTTCCACCCAAATAATTAATTACGGTATGTATTTTCATTTAGGGACTTGATTGCACTAATGCAATTTCTAAGTGATAATTCCAGAGCCCACATACAATTTTCTAGCTCAGTGTAATCTATTTTAAGTTGGGGCCCCTCACTCCAAGGGCCCCAAAGCTTCCCTCCTATGTGATATGTGTCCTCTATGATACTGTTCTTTTCCTTGCAGTGCTATTACCATTATTCTGGCTGTCATTCCTGTCTACTTTTAAAGGAACACCCTGAGAAAAATGATGCAATATTTTATAGGATGGGTAGTATAGGGCAGAAAACTGGCTATACCCACATGGCAGCGGATGGTAGAGCTTTCATTCAGCCTCAGCTATCTCACGTAACTCCCACAGATACAGGAACATTCTACTCGGTGGTTAAAGGGAATCTGTCATCAGGATTTTGTCATGTAATCTGAGGACAGCATGAGATAGGGGTTAAAACACAGATTTCAACGATATGTCATGTGTCAGGATGTGTGGTGTTGCTTACTTACAATGAAGGTTTTATCACCTGATTATCATTGTCTGGACTACAGGGATTACCTGCAAGTTAGTCCAGCTCCGCCCCCTCCTGTGATAAGCAGCTCACTGTCAATAGACAATGTTCACAGGAAACTATGGTGAGGACAGGGGCAGCTCTCTCAGTGCAGCTTCAACCTACAACTGCTCGCAGATAAAATAATAAAAACCTGGTGACAGATTCCCTTTAAATTCATATTGCCTGACCTCATCTCCTCTTGCATCATCTGTCAGGGGAGAGTCGGGAGGCCACCATACACATTAGACTGTCACAATCCTGCCTATAGTGGTGCCTTTGGCCATCCTTAGTCTAGTATGTAAAGGGATAATTAGCGGGGGGCAGATGGCATGAGGATTACCTCAGGTATGAACCATAACACACTGAGACCCAGACTCAAAAAGACCAGCCTTTTTCATGCTAGTCTTAATGAATGAGTGGGTGGAGTGGAAGGCATCTGATTCATAAAGAGGAAGTTGCATGTGCCTCACCACAAATCTTACTTTAGACAAGGAATGGAGTAAGATTTTTGGAGTAAAGGAACGCCACCACTCATCGTAAATCTGACGAGTTAGGATCAACATGGTCCCTCATGCCCCAGGTTTGCCTACTGTGCAGGACCTGTTCAGGAATGGTGTAAAACCACCTCGGGCAGCCTCGCATTGTTCAAAAATATGCAACTTTTATAAAGCTATTAACAATAATGTTCTGACATAAAAACCTTAATGAATCGGGGCCTGTATGTTTTGTCTGGAATGATTACTTAATGGGTCTCCGCTAGGATTTCTATACAGCCTGCAGGATGGATTCAGCCATCATGTTTTATCATGATCTGCATACGCTTGTGGAGATCTGCTTTTTCTTTTCCCCAGATGAGCAATGTAAGTGTACCCGTTCTTTCACACAAAATCTGTAAAAAACATGATGTTGCTTTTTTTTCTCCGTCATATATCAGATATGGTTCATATAACATTCTAATATACCCAAGAGCTTAGCTGATCGGATTGTCTTGCTTTGTAACTTGCCATCTGTCCTTTATAAGTGGTCGGTCCTGCATCAGAATTCTGCCAGCACTAAAGGAGCTGAAACCTCCTGCACTACACTGCTCATATTTTGTTGCGTATTCCCCAAACAGAATACTCGCTCATCTATTACTATGCCTGTGTGTAGTTTAACAGTAACCGAGACGGAATGATCATCCATCCTCCATAACTTCCTGTAACTGGTCTCAGCTTATCTGCTTCCTATAACTGATGATAACTAACAACAGGCAGCAGCCAGAAAATTATACAGAATAGAGACACCGAGTGGATGTCAATTTGGAATGATTTTGAGATAAAACATAATTAATTACAAATACATTTGCATATTGTCTATTTATCACCTTATTGGTCAATTAGGTCCAGTTGTCTGGAACTACAGTGCCCATTTAAGCTAAATTCTAGAATGAATAGTAATAATAACATTCAGGAGAGCAGTAACCGAGAAGGAATAATCATCCATGCTCCATAACTTCCTGTAACTGGTCTCAGCTTATTTGCTGCCTATAACTGATTACAACTAACAACAGGCAGCAGCCAGAAAATTATACAGAATAGAGACACCGAGTGGACGGCAATTTGGAATGATTTTGAGATAAGACATAATTAATTACAAATACATTTGCATATTGTCTATTTATCACTTTATTGGTCAATTAGGTCCAGGTGTCTGGAACTACAGTGCCCATTTAAGCTAAATTCTAGAATGAATAGTAATAATAAGCCATGTTTCTACTTTTCCATGATACCGCTTGTGAGCGCACTATGTTCATGTCTATTTGATGAATGAGCATCTCTTCGCAGCTAAAGATCACAGGCCCGTCCCTTCCCTAAATCTACCTACACCAGCGAATGCTGCAAAACTTACCAACCCCGTTTATTATTCTCAATGCACAAAAGTTATTCTATCTGCTGTTCTCATTGTATTCGTAAGAAAAAGGCTTCTATCCGAGCACAGCTTGGATAATAGGCGCGAGGCAGAAGGCTGACACGTAAATAGAAGGCGGCCGAGCGGGCATTAAATAAGATCTGAGGCTGTACAGTAGGGAGGAATAAGACTCAATGGGTGGGACAAGCCTTTCTTATCTATGGGCAATATTCTGTATAATGCGATAGCGGTTATCACCTTATATCACCTGTTAATGGAATTCTTGTATAACGGAAATCCTATTACCGGATGATAATATCAGGCAATAACCAGCGCCACAGTATGCATTAAATTACTCCATGTTTCTGTTTACCTGGACTGAAATTTCCGCATCTTAAGAAAGCCACACAATGGAGAAAGTGTGAAAGATACATTTCTTTCTATCTTTCTTTTTTTTCCCTTGCTCCTCCATTTACTTTCAAACCTCTTTTTGGAGAGCAGGGGTTAATTAATTCAATCAATAATCCTGCAGAGTCCATGTGAAATTGAGTAAGTGACACAGAGCACACCAATAAATGAGCAATGGGATTAAGAAAAACCTTTAATGGTGCATTAGCCCGCTAATTAACCATGCAAAATCTCCTCTGCAGTTCGTCGTGAGCTTGTGAAGACAAATAGTTTGCATATACAGTGTAACCCATTGTACGTTATATCCAATTCATGTGGCGTGGATTAGCTATTTCAAGACCATCATAAGCACAGACATTTTAGCTGGCATTTTGGAAAAGTATTTAAAGGCTATTATACTCCTTTGACTTGGAAAAATTACAAAATATGGATTTTACTTAATAAAATTCTACGGTTCCGGTCCGAAGTATTCATTCCTCAATTCATTTTCATATATTTCAGATATTAAATCAGTTTGCAAGGTTAGTTAAGTGTCATATTTTTCTCTTGATGGATTGTCTCTCCCAGTAATATAGGCTGGATGTGACCAGAACAGCTACCTATTGCCTGTTTTCTATCAGAGACATAGATATTTTCCTCTTTCTTCTCATTGTAGAGATCAGAGTGTAATTCTTTCCACTACCTACTACTATCTCAGTAGGTAGATGGGGGAGTAGAAATCGCTGTCAGGACCAGAATCAGGAGCTCTGAAGGATTTGCAACGTTTTTGTACATTACTTAGATAAAGGACTTACAGCCGCTCTCAAGCTGTAAAATGGTCGAACTCTTAACCCAGCTGTTTTGTTCGCATTTACTATACACTTGTAGTGTTCCGGGTCACTATGACCCGGCTTATTAAACCTTGATTTTAGACACTCTAACTCCATTTTTTTTATACTTTTTGCTTACTAGACTGTTTGTGAACATGTTTGGTAGTAAAAAAAAAAGAAAAATGAACTAGAAATCTTTTTTTTTTGTTTTTATTCTGAAAAAACAGATCAATGAGCAAAACGAAAATAGAAAACTACACATATTTTATAAAAAAACAAAAACAAAACATGTGTACTGATAAGAGCAGAGAAGATAAGAACCCTTCTGAAAACAAGCAGATAAGCCAGGAAGACAGACTTACTTAGCAAAAAAAAATTATTTGCAAGACTTTACAGCTCAGCTTTACAAAAAAAAACCATCTTAGACAGCGCGTTCTGAGCAGTCCGCTCTGCGCATAATATACACGTGTAGTGCACACCTAGTGATCTCTCCGGATGCACTCTACATTTTAGAATAGACTGCGCACCAAAAATAATCAATATAAAGCCATTTTTATGGTGCGCAGATCTCAATGCATACCCCCGGTAGAGCGCGTGTACGACCCCATTGAAATAATTTAGGAAATAAATCAATTGATATACAATAGTAGATGCAATAAATAGACCCAACTGAGGTTATAACTCCTTTATTTCACTGAAAATATGGCCTCACAGCTGTAAAAAACAATGTCGGGTCACTATGACCCGAACACAACAAGTGTAACTTTTTGCGTGTAGCAAAAAGTAAACGAAAAAAAAAAAAAAAAATACTCATAGGTAGGTCCCCCCAAATGAGGAAAAGTCAAGGAGTCTCAAGTTTTATAGACTTACTGAAAAAAATCTACAGGGCCGCAAAAGTCTGTTCGGGTCACTATGACCCGAACAGAACATTAGGGTTAAATTGATTATTTGGGACTTTTTTTAAGAACTTTCAGGAAGGCAGTTCCTAACTGCCTGCCTCTTCAGCCTGGCACCAATTTCTGCCAGCTCACGGTGGTCACAGAGCACTCCTACCGGAAATTTTGTGACTTCCTCTGACATAGCGCCAACAGCTCAGCATCTTCTCTTCCGCTCTGCTCTACTGATGGGACATCTCTGCAATCTCATAATAATTGACAACTGGCTCCCCATCAGATAACTGTGGAGAGCCGGCTGTTCATCACCCTGATGTCTGCAGTGACGCCCTGTTGACAGAGCAGAGTGGAAGAGGAGGAGCAAGAAAGAATATACAATGTAATATGCATACCATTCCATTAATAAATGCCACCGCTTCCGGACCTCGGCTTTGTACAAAGCACCAATCTTTATGTATCGGGGTCTGTGTGTCTAGAATGACTAGTCCACTGCACGTCCGCACTTGGCTTCTCTTTGCCGCAATCCCTTTGACTGACAGGTCTCTCTTCGTATTCACACTTAGGGTACCGTCACACAGTACCATTTTAATCGCTACGACGGCACGATCCGTGACGTCGCAGCGATCGTATGATTATCGCTCCAGCGTCGTAGACTGCGGTCACACGTTGCAATCACGGCGCTGGAGCGATGCCGAAGTCCCCGGTAACCAGGGTAAACATCGGGTAACTAAGCGCAGGGCCGCGCTTAGTAACCCGATTTTTACCCTGGTTACCAGCGTAAACGTAAAAAAAACAAACAGTACATACTTACATTCCGGTGTCTGTCCCCGGCGTTCTGCTTCTCTCCACTGTGTAAGCGCCATAGCCGGAAAGCACAGCGGTGACGTCAGACGTCACCGCTGTGCTCGCTTTCCGGCTGGCAGACGCTCACACAGTGCAGAGAAGCTGAGACGCCGGAGGACTGACACCGGAATGTAAGTATGTACTGTTTGTTTTTTTTACGTTTACGCTGGTAACCACGGTAAACATCGGGTTACTAAGCGCGGCCCTGCGCTTAGTTACCCGATGTTTACCCTGGTTACAAGTGAACACATCGCTGGATCGCTGTCACACACAACGATCCAGCGATGTCAGCGGGTGATCAAGCGACGAAAGAAAGTTCCATACGATCTGCTACGACGTACGATTCTCAGCAGAATCCCTGATCGCTGCTGCGTGTCAGACACTGCGATATCGTAACGATATCGCTAGAACGTCACGGATCGTACCGTCGTAGCGATCAAAATGGTACTGTGTGACGGTACCCTCAGAGAGGAATCAGACTACCATATAACCTGGACAAGGATCGCACAGGACACCTGCTCTCCCAACCTGAGCATGACAGCTGCATAAAAAAACATGCTGCCAAGCGCTGGTTGGGAGAGCCGATTGCCAGTCCGAGCATTGCGTTGTGATCCTTGTCAGAGTTATACAGCCATCTGACTCTTCCCTTAGAGAGAGATAAGTCAGTAAACTGTAGCAGAACAGGGAGAAGCTGCCAAGGACAGCATAACACTATTCAGTCGAGGCCTGTAGTTCAAAGTATGTTCATGTAAGGAGGCGGCAGGGACCCTCGGTTGCCTTCTTTCTCCTGAACAACAAACACTTGTGTTACATGCGGATTCCTAATGTTTTATTGATGTAATATGCAGATTTCCAATGGGCTAAACCATTGGGAGAAGTTAAAAGGGGGACGGTGCAAAGCCTCAGTGATATGGTGAGAGGATTTCCAGCCATTAGGGCAGAGCACAGGCAGGCTTGCCCAGGGCAAGACATGCTCCATAGTGAGGACAGAGGATAAAAGCTGCCCTAGCTTGACGGGCAGGATTGAGTAATCCTAATGCTGCATATACATTAAATGCGAGTATGCTCGGGACTACAGAACAGGAGAAGGACTTGGGCATTCTAGTTACAAGTAAGCTGAGCAGCAGTACTCAATGTCAAGTAGCAGCCGCAAAAGCAAACAAGATTTTAGGATGTATAAAAAGAAAGATAAAATCCCGTGATTCCAATGTATTATTACCCCTTTATAAATGGCAAGACCACATCTAGTATACGGGATCCATTTTGGGCTCCACAAAAGGATATTCAGAAGTTGGAATCAGTTCAAAGATGGGCAACTACATTATTACAAGGGATGGAGGCCTAGAGGTTGGAAAAGTTGGGCTTGTTCAACTTAGAAAAAAGATGCGTCAGAGGAGATCTCATTTATATGTATAAATATATGTGTGGTCAGTACAGAGGACTGGGCCATGACTTATTCCTTCTAAGGACCAGGGACCAGAGGGCACTCATTACGGGTGGAAGAAAAGAGATACCGACAGCTAAACAGGAAAGGGTTCTTTACAGTTAGGGCAGTCAGAATGTGCAATGCCCGACCACAAGAGGTAAATGGCAGACACTATGACCGCTTTTATAAAGGAATGGATGATTTCTTCAGTACACATAACATTTCAGGTTAGAGTTAATTTAATGACAAAATGTATGAATGGTGGAAAAAAGGTTGAGCTTGATGGACTTCGTTTTTTTTTAAACCTATGTAACTATATAGAGAAGAGCTAATTTGCATATACAAAAATAGCGTTTGCAAATGTTTCCATTTTTATAGTACATCTATTGAAATCTGTTCTCATTTTAGATAGAAATAAAGGGACAAGAGGAGATTTACTTATTATGATCATACTGGGAAACTATGCATCAATTCAAACAAGACCTGACACTAGTAAACTATTTCATGTATACTTTGGCACATTTCATAGTTGCTTCTCACTGATACCACTAGGGGGAGTTCACTGCATAGAGATTTATATAGACCCCACTGAATTCTATACTAACTGTACAAATCCACATGCAGATAGCTCCCCCTAGTGGTGACTGCATGCACCCGTTATTGTATAATTGGCATCTGTCTGCCCCTGCTGTACTGAACTGCGTCACCGTTAGATCTTTTAATATGGATGTTTTCCTTTCATTTAATTTTCTACTTACCGTATTTTTCTTTTTAGAACTTTTTTTAGGTTTTTAAGGTTTAGTTTCTGATTAAGCGACTGCAAAAAGATTCTCATGTAAGTATATATCTATAAACCATGGGGGAAAACAGAACGCCATATTATTTTGATCTTATCCATTCCGTTTCTATAAACATTTGATATTCTCAGTGAATATTTCTGTGTTTCCTCCAGAGAACGGGCGAGAGGAATGAAGGACTGAACGTTTTTAATTCTTTTTTTTTCTTCCTTGGCGAAGGAATGCGGGTCCGTCAGCTCACTCATTAGTCATTATAAATATGTATTGTCCCACTTCTTAATGACCCTGCCACAGTGACAGATCGAGGAGGACACGCGCACCAAACTTCTCACATCTTCAGGAACATTAACTCTTTAGCTGCCTCTATTCTAGTCCATCGCATTGAACTGCTTACGGTGAATTTGTGAATTTTAGTAGTAATAATCATTTCTAATGAATCATTAATTCAGGCCATCGCATAGGAACAGATGATGTAGAAACGTTGCCGAGATCCAGCTGTGTTCCCTTCGCTACTAGTGGTAAGAATCGGAAGTCTAGTAGACACCATCAGCATTTCCGAACACTATTGCTCTAGAGATGAACATCATTAGTGCCTTTGGGTCAAAAGTGATAATGATAAGGATCGGGAGGAGACATCATGTACTGTCCCTGTTAGAGTGTTTTTTTTAAGGCTATGGAGACCTTCTTAAATGCATGGATTTTGAGTTAAAATTAAGCTTTACAACTGAGTGTTTCCTTTAAAGGGAATCTGTCATTAGGATCAGCCTTCCTAAGCCATCAATATGGGCGTGATGGTCATCAATATGGTTGTGATGGTCATAGGAAGCTGAATAAAATGATACCCTGATATCTGCATTCTGATGTCTTATTCTAGAAAAATCCATGTTTTCTTAAGATGTAAACGTGCTGTTAAAAATAATAATAATAATAATAATCTTTATTTATATAGCGCCAACATATTCCGCAGCGCTTTACAGTTTAACAGTTTCAAACACAACAGTCATAGGTAAGAATGTTAACAATACAGTAATAAAGCAAAATAAGACAAAATAAGACGACCCTGCTCGTGAGAGCTTACAATCTACAATGAGGTGGGGGAGATACAAAGCACAGGTGTGTATTTACAATGATGTATTTATAATGATGGTCCAGCCATCTTTAGGGGGTGGGGGATAGATGGAGATAGTGAATGGGCTACACACACAAACATAAAATGACTGATTAGGGAACGTGATAGGCCACTCTGAACAAATGAGTTTTGAGCGAGCGCCTAAAACTATGCAAGTTGTGGATGGTCCTAATATCTTGGGGTAGAGCATTCTAGAGGATTGGCGCAGCACGGGAGAAGTCTTGGAGTCGGGAGTGGGAGGTACGGATTAGTGCAGAGGTTAGTCGAAAGTCGTTTGCAGAGCGTAGTGGTCGGCTAGGCTGATAGACAGAAATGAGGGAGGAGATGTAAGGGGGTGCCGCACTGTGGAGAGCTTTGTGGGTGAGAACAAGTACTTTGAATTGTATCCTGTAATGAATGGGCAGCCAGTGTAACGACTGGCGAAGAGCAGACACGTCTGAGTAACGATTAGCCAGATGGACGACCCTGGCTGCTGCATTAACCCCTTCACCCCCAAGGGTGGTTTGCACGTTAATGACCGGGCCAATTTTTACAATTCTGACCACTGTCCCTTTATGAGATTATAACTCTGGAACGCTTCAACGGATCTTGGCGATTCTGACATTGTTTTCTCGAGACATATTGTACTTCATGATAGTGGTAAAATTTCTTTGATATAACTTGCATTTATTTGTGAAAAAAACGAATATTTGGCGAAAATTTTGAAAATTTCGCAATTTTCCAACTTTGAATTTTTATGCCCTTAAATCACAGACATATGTCACGCAAAATACTTAATAAGTAACATTTCCCACATGTCTACTTTACATCAGCACAATTTTGGAACCAAAATTTTTTTTTGTGACGGAGTTATAAGGGTTAAAAGTTGACCAGCAATTTCTCATTTTTACAACACCATTTTTTTTTAGGGACCACATCTCATTTGAAGTCATTTTGAGGGGTCTATATGATAGAAAATACCCAAGTGTGACACCATTCTAAAAACTGCACCCCTCAAGGTACTCAAAACCACTTTCAAGAAGTTTATTAACCCTTCAGGTGTTTCACAGGAATTTTTGGAATGTTTAAATAAAAATAAACATTTAACTTTTTTTCACACAAAATTTATTTCAGCTCCAATTTGTTTTATTTTACCAAGGGTAACAGGAGAAAATAGACCCCAAAATTTGTTGTACAATTTGTCCTGAGTACGCTGATACCCCAAATGTGGGGGTAAACCACTGTTTGGGCGCATGGCAGAGCTCGGAAGGAAAGGAGCACCATTTGACTTTTCAATGCAAAATTGACTGGAATTGAGATGGGACGCCATGTTGCATTTGGAGAGCCCCTGATGTGCCTAAACATTGAAACCCCCACAAGTGACACCATTTTGGAAAGTAGACCCCCTAAGGATCTTATCTAGATGTGTGGTGAGCACTTTGACCCAACAAGTGCTTCACAGAAGTTTATAATGCAGAGCCGTAAAAATAAAAAATCATATTTTTTCACAAAAATGATCTTTTCGCCCCCAATTTTTTATTTTCCCAAGGGTAAGAGAAGAAATTGGACCCCAAAAATTGTTGTGCAATTTGTCCTGAGTACGCTGATACCCCATATGTGGGTGTAAACCATTGTTTGGGCGCAGGGCAGAGCTCAGAAGGGAAGGAGCGCCATTTGACTTTTCAATGCAAAATTGACTGGAATTGAGATGGGACGCCATGTTGCGTTTGGAGAGCCCCTGATGTGCCTAAACATTGAAACCCCCCACAAGTGACACCATTTTGGAAAGTAGACCCCTTAAGGAACTTATCTAGATGTGTGTTGAGCACTTTGACCCAACAAGTGCTTCACAGAAGTTTATAATGCAGAGCCGTAAAAATAAAAAATCATATTTTTTCACAAAAATGATTTTTCGCCCCCAATTTTTTATTTTCCCAAGGGTAAGAGAAGAAATTGGACCCCAAAAATTGTTGTGCAATTTGTCCTGAGTACGCTGATACCCCATATGTGGGTGTAAACCATTGTTTGGGCGCAGGGCAGAGCTCGGAAGGGAAGGAGCGCCATTTGACTTTTCAATGCAAAATTGACTGGAATTGAGATGGGACGCCATGTTGCGTTTGGAGAGCCCCTGATGTGCCTAAACATTGAAACCCCCCACAAGTGACACCATTTTGGAAAGTAGACCCCTTAAGGAACTTATCTAGATGTGTGTTGAGCACTTTGACCCAACAAGTGCTTCACAGAAGTTTATAATGCAGAGCCGTAAAAATAAAAAATCATATTTTTTCACAAAAATGATCTTTTCGCCCCCATTTTTTTATTTCCCCAAGGGTAAGAGTAGAAATTAGACCACAAAAGTTGTTGTGCAATTTGTCCTGAGTACGACGATACCCCATATGTTGGGGTAAACCACTGTTTGGGTGCATAGCAGAGCTCGGAAGGGAAGGAGCGCTATTTTACTTTTCAATGCAAAATTGACTGGAATTAAGATGGGATGCCATGTTGCGTTTGGAGAGCCCCTGATGTGCCTAAACATTAAAAACCCCCACAAGTGACACCATTTTGGAAACTAGACCCCCCAAGGAACTTATCTAGATGTGTTGTGAGAACTTTGAACCCCCAAGTGTTTCACTACAGTTTATAACGCAGAGCCATGAAAATAAAATTTCTTTTTTTTTCACAAAAATGATTTTTTAGCCCCCAGTTTTGTATTTTCACAAGGGTATCAGGATAAATTGGACCCCAAAAGTTGTTGTTCAATTTGTCCTGAGTACGCTGATACCCCATATGTGGGGGGGAATCACTGTTTGGGCGCATGACAGAGCTCGGAAGGGAAGGAGCGCCATTTGGAATGCAGACTTAAATGGATTGGTCTGCAGCCGTCACGTTGCATTTGCAGAGCCCCTGATGTACCCAAACAGTACAAACCCCCCACAAGTGACTCCATATTGGAAACTAGACCCCCCAAGGAACTTATCTAGATGTGTTGTGAGAACTTTGAACCCCCAAGTGTTTCACTACAGTTTATAACGCAGAGCCGTGAAAATAAAATTTCTTTTTTTTTTTCACAAAAATGATTTTTTAGCCCCCAGTTTTGTATTTTCACAAGGGTATCAGGATAAATTGGACCCCAAAAGTTGTTGTTCAATTTGTCATGAGTACGCTGATACCCCATATGTGGGGAAGAATCACTGTTTGGGCGCATGACAGAGCTCGGAAGGGAAGGAGCGCCATTTGGAATGCAGACTTAAATGGATTGGTCTGCAGGCGTCACGTTGCATTTGCAGAGCCCCTGATGTACCCAAACAGTACAAACCCCCCACAAGTGACCCCATATTGGAAACTAGACCCCCCAAGGAACTTATCTAGATGTGTTGTGAGAACTTTGAACCCCCAAGTGTTTCACTACAGTTTATAACGCAGAGCCGTGAAAATAAAAATTCTTTTTTTTTTCTTCACAAAAATGATTTTTTAGCCCCCAGTTTTGTATTTTCACAAGGGTATCAGGATAAATTGGACCCCAAAAGTTGTTGTTCAATTTGTCCTGAGTACGCTGATACCCCATATGTGGGGGGGAATCACTGTTTGGGCGCATGACAGAGCTCGGAAGGGAAGGAGCGCCATTTGGAATGCAGACTTAAATGGATTGGTCTGCAGGCGTCACGTTGCATTTGCAGAGCCCCTGATGTACCCAAACAGTACAAACCCCCCACAAGTGACCCCATATTGGAAACTAGACCCCCCAAGGAACTTATCTAGATGTGTTCTGAGAACTTTGAACCCCCAAGTGTTTCACTACAGTTTACAACGCAGAGCCGTGAAAATACAAAATCTTTTTTTTCTCACAAAACTTATTTTTTGGCCCCCAGTTTTGTATTTTCCCAAGGGTAGCAGGATAAATTGGACCCCAAAAGATGATATCCAATGTGTCCTGAGTACGCTGATACCCCATATGTTGGGGTAAACCCCTGTTTGGGCACACGGGAGAGCTCTGAAGGGAAGGAGCACTGTTTTCCTTTTTCAACGCAGAATTGGCTGGAATTCAGATCGGATGCCATGTCCCGTTTGGAGAGCCCCTGATGTGCCTAAACAGTGGAAACCCCCCAATTATAACTGAAACCCTAATCCAAACACACCCCTTACCCTAATCCCAACAGTAACCCTAACCACACCTCTAACCCAGACACACCCAACCCTATTCCCAACCGTAAATGTAATCCAAACCCTAACCCTATCTTTAGCCCCAACCCTAACTGTAGCCCCAACCCTAGCCCTAACCCTAGCAATAACCCTAGCCCTAACTCTAGTCCTAACTCTAGCCCTAACCCTAACCCTAATGGGAAAATGGAAATAAATACATTTTTTAATTTTTTTATTTTTCCCTAACTAAGGGGGTGATAAAGGGGGGTTTGATTTAATTTTATAGCGGGTTTTTTAGCGGATTTTTATGATTGGCAGCCGTCACACACTGAAAGACGCTTTTCATTGCAAAAAATATTTTTTGCGTTACCACATTTTGAGAGCTGTAATTTTTCCATATTTGAGTCCACAGAGTCATGTGAGATCTTGTTTTTTGCGGGATGCGTTGACGTTTTTATTGGTAACATTTTCGGACACGTGACATTTTTTGATCGCTTTTTATTCCGATTTTTGTGAGGCAGAGTGATCAAAAACCAGCTATTCATGAATTTCTTTTGGGGGAGGCGTTTATACCGTTCCGCGTTTGGTAAAATTGATAAAGCAGTTTTATTCGTCGGGCCAGTACGATTACAGCGATATCTCATTTATATCATTTTTTTTATGTTTTGGCGCTTTTATACGATAAAAACTATTTTATAGAAAAAATAATTATTTTGGTATTGCTTTATTCTCAGGACTATAACTTTTTTATTTTTTTGCTGATGATGCTGTATGGCGGCTCGTTTTTTGCGGGACAAGATGACGTTTTCAGCGGTACCATGGTTATTTATATCAGTCTTTTTGATCGCGTGTTATTCCACTTTTTGTTTGGCAGTATGATAATAAAGCGTTGTTTTTTGCCTCGTTTTTTTTTTTTTTTTCTTACGGTGTTTACTGAAGGGGTTAACTAGTGGGGCAGTTTTATAGGTTGGGTCGTTACGGACACGGCGATGCTAAATATGTGTACTTTTATTGTTTTTTTTATTTTATTTAGCTAAAGAAATGTATTTATGGGAATAATATATATATTTTTTTTCTTTATTTAGGATATTTTTTTTATTTTTTTTTTACACACATGTGGGGAATTTTTTTTAACTTTTTTACTTTGTCCCAGGGGGGGACATCACAGATCATTGATCTGGCAGTGTGCACAGCACTCTGCCAGATCTGCGATCTGCTGTGCAGGGCTGCAGGCTTACCAAGTGTCTGCTCTGAGCAGACACTCGGTAAGCCACCTCCCTCCCTGCAGGACCCGGATGCCGCGGCCATCTTGGATCCGGGACCTGCGGCGAGGAGGGAGGTAGGAGACCCTCAGAGCAACGCGATCACATCGCGTTGCTCCGGGGGTCTCAGGGAAGCCCGCAGGGAGCCCCCTCACTGCGCGATGCTTCCCTATACCTGTTGTGAATTTGCTTTTTGCTCCCTCTAGTGGTTACTAGTTTTTTGACTCTGGTTTTTCTGTCATTCCTTTTATCCGCACCTGGGTCGTTAGTTAGGGGTGTTGCTATATAAGCTCCCTGGACCTTCAGTTCAATGCCTGGCAACGTAGTTATCAGAGCTAGTCTGCTGTGCTCTTGTCTACTGATCCTGGTTCCAGTTATATCAGCTAAGTCTGCCTTTTGCTTTTTGCTATTTGTTTTGGTTTTGTATTTTTGTCCAGCTTGTTCCAAATCTATATCCTGACCTTTGCTGGAAGCTCTAGGGGGCTGGTGTTCTCCCCCCGGACCGTTAGACGGTTCGGGGGTTCTTGAATTTCCAGTGTGGATTTTGATAGGGTTTTTGTTGACCATATAAGTTACCTTTCTTTATTCTGCTATCAGTAAGCGGGCCTCTCTGTGCTAATCCTGGTTCATTTCTGTGTTTGTCATTTCCTCTTACCTCACCGTCATTATTTGTGGGGGGCTTCTATCCAGCTTTGGGGTCCCCTTCTCTGGAGGCAAGAAAGGTCTTTGTTTTCCTCTACTAGGGGTAGCTAGATTCTCCGGCTGGCGCGTATCATCTAGAATCAACGTAGGAATGATCCCCGGCTACTTCTAGTGTTGGCGTTAGGAGTAGATATATGGTCAACCCAGTTACCACTGCCCTATGAGCTGGATTTTTGTATTCTGCAGACTTCCACGTTCCTCTGAGAACCTCGCCATTGGGGTCATAACAGTTTGCCAGGCCAGTATTAAATGTTTAATGCATTGCAGAAGAGGGATTATAAGAAAGAAGATTCTGAGTTTTTTTTTTTTTTTCTTCTTCCCCTTTACCTCAGAGTGGCTATGCTTGCTGCAGACATGAATGTCCAGACCTTGATTACAAGTGTGGACCAGCTGGCTACTCGTGTGCAGGGCATACAAGACTATGTTATCAGAAATCCTAGGTCAGAACCTAAAATACCGATTCCTGAACTGTTTTCCGGAGACAGGTTTAAGTTTAGGAATTTCGTGAATAATTGTAAATTGTTTTTGTCCCTGAGACCCTGTTCATCTGGAGATTCTGCTCAGCAAGTAAAAATTGTTATTTCGTTCTTACGGGGCGACCCTCAGGATTGGGCTTTTTCGCTGGCGCCAGGAGATCCGGCATTGGCTGATCTTGATGCGTTTTTTCTGGCGCTCGGTTTACTTTATGAGGAACCCAATCTTGAGATTCAGGCAGAAAAGGCCTTGCTGGCTATGTCTCAGGGGCAGGACGAGGCTGAAGTGTATTGCCAAAAATTTCGGAAATGGTCCGTGCTGACACATTGGAACGAGTGTGCACTGGCCGCTAATTTTAGAAATGGCCTTTCTGAAGCCATTAAGAATGTTATGGTGGGTTTTCCCATTCCCACAGGTCTGAATGATACTATGGCACTGGCTATTCAAATTGACCGGCGGTTGCGGGAGCGCAAAACCGCAAATTCCCTCATGGTGTTGTCTGAACAGACACCTAATTCGGTGCAATGTGATAGAAAAACCGCAAATCCCCTCATGGTGTTGTCTGAACAGACACCTGATTTAATGCAATGTGATAGAATCCTGACTAGAAATGAGCGGAAAATTCATAGACGCCGGAATGGCTTGTGCTACTACTGTGGTGATTCTACACATGTTATCTCAGCATGCTCTAAACGTATAGCTAAGGTTGTTAGTCCTGTCACCGTTGGTAATTTGCAACCTAAATTTATTCTGTCTGTAACTTTGATTTGCTCACTGTCATCTTATCCTGTCATGGCGTTTGTAGATTCAGGTGCTGCCCTGAGTCTCATGGATCTCTCATTTGCTAAGCGCTGTGGTTTTACTCTTGAACCATTAGAAAATCCTATTCCTCTTAGGGGTATTGATGCTACACCATTGGCAGCAAATAAACCGCAGTATTGGACACAGGTTACCATGTGCATGACTCCTGAACACCGCGAGGTGATACGTTTCCTGGTTTTACATAAAATGCATGATTTGGTTGTTTTAGGGCTGCCATGGTTACAGACCCATAATCCAGTCCTGGACTGGAAGGCTATGTCAGTCTCAAGTTGGGGCTGTCGTGGTATTCATGGGGATTCCCTGCCTGTGTCTATTGCTTCTTCTACGCCTTCGGAAGTTCCGGAGTATTTGTCTGATTATCAGGATGTCTTCAGTGAGTCTGAGTCCAGTGCACTGCCTCCTCATAGGGACTGTGACTGTGCTATAGATTTGATCCCAGGCAGTAAATTTCCTAAGGGAAGACTGTTTAATCTGTCAGTACCTGAACATACCGCTATGCGTTCATATATCAAGGAGTCTCTGGAGAAAGGACATATTCGTCCGTCTTCTTCCCCTCTTGGTGCGGGATTCTTTTTTGTGGCAAAAAAGGACGGATCTTTGAGACCTTGTATTGATTATCGGCTTTTAAATAAGATCACTGTCAAATTTCAGTATCCTTTACCGCTGTTGTCTGACTTGTTTGCCCGGATTAAGGGTGCCAAGTGGTTCACCAAGATAGACCTTCGTGGTGCGTACAACCTTGTGCGCATTAAGCAAGGTGATGAATGGAAAACCGCATTCAATACGCCCGAAGGTCATTTTGAGTACTTGGTGATGCCTTTTGGGCTCTCCAATGCGCCTTCAGTTTTTCAGTCCTTTATGCATGACATTTTCCGGAAGTATCTGGATAAATTTTTGATTGTTTATCTGGACGATATTTTGTTTTTTTCTGATAATTGGGATTCGCATGTGGAGCAGGTCAGGTTGGTCTTTAAAATTTTGCGTGAAAATTCTTTGTTTGTCAAGGGCTCAAAGTGTCTCTTTGGTGTACAGAAGGTTCCCTTTTTGGGGTTCATTTTTTCCCCTTCTGCTGTGGAGATGGACCCAGTCAAGGTCCGAGCTATTCTTGATTGGACTCAGCCCTCGTCAGTTAAGAGTCTTCAGAAGTTCTTGGGCTTCGCTAACTTCTACCGTCGTTTTATCGCTAATTTTTCTAGCATTGTGAAACCTTTGACGGATATGACCAAGAAGGGCTCCGATGTAGCTAACTGGGCTCCTGCTGCCGTGGAGGCTTTCCAGGAGTTGAAACGCCGGTTTACTTCGGCGCCTGTTTTGTGCCAGCCTGACGTCTCACTTCCCTTTCAGGTTGAGGTGGATGCTTCGGAGATTGGGGCAGGGGCCGTTTTGTCGCAGAGAGGCCCTGGTTGCTCTGTTATGAAACCTTGTGCCTTTTTCTCTAGGAAGTTTTCGCCTGCCGAGCGAAATTATGATGTGGGCAATCGGGAGTTGTTGGCCATGAAATGGGCATTTGAGGAGTGGCGTCATTGGCTCGAGGGTGCTAAGCATCGTGTGGTGGTCTTGACTGATCACAAAAATCTGATGTATCTCGAGTCTGCTAAACGCCTTAATCCGAGACAGGCCCGCTGGTCATTGTTTTTCTCCCGCTTTGATTTTGTTGTCTCGTATTTACCAGGTTCAAAGAATGTGAAGGCCGATGCTCTTTCTAGGAGCTTTGTGCCTGATGCTCCTGGAGTCGCTGATCCTGTTGGTATTCTTAAAGATGGAGTTATCTTGTCAGCTATTTCTCCGGATCTGCGACGTGTGTTGCAGAGATTTCAGGCTGATAGGCCTGAGTCTTGTCCACCTGACAGACTGTTTGTCCCGGATAAGTGGACCAGCAGAGTCATTTCCGAGGTTCATTCCTCGGTGTTGGCAGGTCACCCGGGAATTTTTGGCACCAGAGATCTGGTGGCCAGGTCCTTTTGGTGGCCTTCCTTGTCAAGGGATGTGCGGTCATTTGTGCAGTCCTGTGGGACTTGTGCTCGAGCTAAGCCTTGCTGTTCTCGTGCCAGCGGTTTGCTCTTGCCCTTGCCTGTCCCGAAGAGACCTTGGACACATATCTCCATGGATTTCATTTCTGATCTTCCGCTATCTCAGGGCATGTCCGTTATCTGGGTGATATGTGATCGCTTCTCCAAGATGGTCCATTTGGTTCCTTTGCCTAAGCTGCCTTCCTCTTCCGATCTGGTTCCTGTGTTTTTCCAGAACGTGGTTCGTTTGCACGGCATCCCTGAGAATATTGTGTCAGACAGAGGATCCCAGTTCGTTTCCAGGTTCTGGCGATCCTTTTGTAGTAGGATGGGCATTGATTTGTCGTTTTCGTCTGCTTTCCATTATCAGACTAATGGACAGACGGAGCGAACCAATCAGACTTTGGAGGCTTATTTGAGGTGTTTTGTCTCTGCTGATCAGGACGATTGGGTGACATTCTTGCCGTTGGCTGAGTTTGCCCTTAATAATCGGGCTAGTTCCGCCACCTTGGTTTCGCCTTTTTTCTGCAACTCTGGTTTCCATCCTCGCTTTTCTTCGGGTCATGTGGAGCCTTCTGACTGTCCTGGGGTGGATTCTGTGGTGGATAGGTTGCAGCAGATCTGGAATCATGTGGTGGACAACTTGAAGTTGTCACAGGAGAAGGCTCAGCGCTTTGCCAACCGCCGCCGCGGTGTGGGTCCCCGACTACGCGTTGGGGATTTGGTATGGCTTTCTTCCCGTTTTGTTCCTATGAAGGTCTCCTCTCCCAAATTTAAACCTCGTTTTATTGGGCCTTACAAGATATTGGAAATCCTTAATCCTGTATCTTTTCGTCTGGATCTTCCTGTGTCGTTTGCTATTCACAATGTATTTCATAGGTCCTTGTTGCGGCGGTACATTGTGCCTGTAGTTCCTTCTGCTGAGCCTCCTGCTCCGGTGTTGGTTGAGGGCGAGTTGGAGTACGTGGTGGAGAAGATCTTGGATTCTCGCCTCTCCAGGCGGAGGCTTCAGTACCTGGTCAAGTGGAAGGGCTATGGTCAGGAGGATAATTCATGGGTGGTCGCCTCTGATGTTCATGCGGCCGATTTGGTTCGTGCCTTTCATGCCGCTCATCCTGATCGCCCTGGTGGTCGTGGTGAGGGTTCGGTGACCCCTCACTAAGGGGGGGGTACTGTTGTGAATTTGCTTTTTGCTCCCTCTAGTGGTTACTAGTTTTTTGACTCTGGTTTTTCTGTCATTCCTTTTATCCGCACCTGGGTCGTTAGTTAGGGGTGTTGCTATATAAGCTCCCTGGACCTTCAGTTCAATGCCTGGCAACGTAGTTATCAGAGCTAGTCTGCTGTGCTCTTGTCTACTGATCCTGGTTCCAGTTATATCAGCTAAGTCTGCCTTTTGCTTTTTGCTATTTGTTTTGGTTTTGTATTTTTGTCCAGCTTGTTCCAAATCTATATCCTGACCTTTGCTGGAAGCTCTAGGGGGCTGGTGTTCTCCCCCCGGACCGTTAGACGGTTCGGGGGTTCTTGAATTTCCAGTGTGGATTTTGATAGGGTTTTTGTTGACCATATAAGTTACCTTTCTTTATTCTGCTATCAGTAAGCGGGCCTCTCTGTGCTAATCCTGGTTCATTTCTGTGTTTGTCATTTCCTCTTACCTCACCGTCATTATTTGTGGGGGGCTTCTATCCAGCTTTGGGGTCCCCTTCTCTGGAGGCAAGAAAGGTCTTTGTTTTCCTCTACTAGGGGTAGCTAGATTCTCCGGCTGGCGCGTGTCATCTTGAATCAACGTAGGAATGATCCCCGGCTACTTCTAGTGTTGGCGTTAGGAGTAGATATATGGTCAACCCAGTTACCACTGCCCTATGAGCTGGATTTTTGTATTCTGCAGACTTCCACGTTCCTCTGAGACCCTCGCCATTGGGGTCATAACAATACCGCCGGTACACCGCGATCATGTTTGATCGCGGTGTGCCGGGGGTTAATGTGCCGGGGGCGGTCCGTGACCGCTCCTGGCACATAGTGCCGGATGTCAGCTGCGATATGCAGCTGACACCCGGCCGCGATCGGCCGCGCTCCCTCCGTGAGCGCCGCTGATCGGTGATGACGTACTATCCCGTCGGCGGTCATACGGGCCCACCCCACCTCGATGGGATAGTACGTCAAATGTCGGGAAGGGGTTAAGGATAGACTGGAGAGGGGAAAGTCGCGTGAGGGGGAGGCCAATTAATAGAGAGTTGCAGTAGTCCAGACGGGAGTGGATTAGGGCGACAGTGAGAGTTTTTGTTGTCTCCATGGTGAGAAAAGCCATGATCTGTTAAGAGATCTATGGGCCCTGAGAATCTGCCTCCAGAGCTTGTTTTAATCCATTCATGACCGATGACTTACATGTCATGTTAATCAGCTATCAACTGCCTTTAACAGCTGTGGGTGGATTCAAAATCCACCCGCGGCTGTTAACCAGTTAAATGCCGCTGTCAATCACTGACAGCGGCATTTAACACGTGCAGACAGGAAGCACGTCATTGACCCCGCCCATCACGTTATCTCGATGTGCCGATGGGTTCTCATGACAGATGGGGGTATTGTAACTACTGAGTCTATTGAGCCTTCTGACCACAGTCACAAAAGATTAGTCGCACAGTAAATGCCCTAGTGTTCAGTAAAGTTGAATTATTTGCAGTTAAAGAGGTTGTCCATTACTTTAGCAATGATGACCAATCCTTAGGAAAGGTCATCAATGTCTGATCGGTTGGGGTCCGACACCTGGCACCACAGCCGATCAGCTGTTTTCGGTGCTGTTGGTGGTGGCAGCCAGCCTAAAGAGCTCAATTGCAGAGCTGCTCCATCTTCTGAAAGTGGCCACGGCCAGGTACTGCACATCCACCAACTATTGAATTGAATAGGGTGCAGATATTTAGTACTCAGACAAGGCCAGAATCAGAAGATGGAGCAGCACACACCTGATCATTTATGGTTGATTAGGAGACTGAAAAATGCTGATTGGCAGGGGGTGCTATGTGTCGGGCACCAGCCAATCAGACATTGATCAAACATTGATGACCTAAGGAAAGGTCATCAATAATAAAATAGTGGATAACCTCTTTAATTTGGTGTGTGACTGTCATTTTTGAAGTGACTCTTTACCTTATGGTTGAGAAGTGACTATACCTCTTACACGTATAAAGACCCTACGTGGTGCCATTAGTTTGCCTCCTATTGCCTGCTTTGCTCAGATCAGAGCCGCGTTCCACCTGCTTCTAAGATGGTCAGGACCATGGCATGAGAAATGATGTGGTAAGCCTAAGCCATGCCTCCCTGACTTTCCAGTGCTCTGGTATAGGAAAGGCACGGAAGGCATAGATTAGATTGACCACTGTAGTCCCCATGGCACTGCAGAAGCCATCTTGGAAGCAGATGAAAATGAACTCTGATCTGAATGAAGGAGGAGGCAGCGAGAAGCACTAGCATTATCTGTGTACATGAAACGCATAGTCACTTTTAAGTCCTAAAGTGGAGGGTCACTTTAATGGGGACCACTGGGGTAACACCACTCTATAGACATGTATACTATATTCCTATGAGTACATTTTCAGCCATGAGAGGAGGAGACCACAAAGAAGCCATCTAAACTAAAAAAAACACACCTGAAAAACTATGAGAAGTCAAGAGAAAAAGTAATATAAAGTATAAAAATGTCATAGCATTGCGTGTGTACAGTGATGTCCTCTATGGGGTTAAGGAACCTTGGTCTGATGTTGAAGCATGAGAAAAATAAACTATAAACCTTCCTAACATGAGATTTGAAAGTAGCTTTTCATGTTCTCCCACCTGCTTGCCCCATGGCTATGTAATCTCACCATCAAGGCACTCAGTCCAGACCCTGAAGGGACAAACTAACCCCAGAAGTGATCCCAGATGCTATTAGACCTTGTACAGTATAGTTCCAAACGTCAACAAGTTGTCTCCGGCTTAATAGCCAATGCTCAGTACATGGAGACGTTAAGGACAGTCAAGTCTCAGAACATAAAGAAATTAAGGACAGTGGTACGTGTTCAGCCCGGGGGCTCAAAGCTGTTATAAAGTAGCTGTGTATAGAGCATGGAGTTATGATGTTATTTGGGCTTATGTGATCATACAATTGGATCAGATTGTGGCCACTGGCCAGCAAGTCATTAAAGAAATAAATCTGTCACTTTGAAGAAAGAAACGATTTTTTCCCATTTTATACAGAGTACTGAGGAAGTAAGAGACTTTTCATTTTAGAAGGCCTAACTAGAAAATCAATAAATTGTGGAGTTAATGAAAATAAGCGTAGATGTTCTAATCTAGTAAAGACACAAGTTCTGCAATCGTGATTATTACACTCCGAAAGTGGATTGAGGGGCTGGAAATGACATACCTACAGGTACTCAGTTGCATTTTGTACAAGAGATGAGACCACAATATCAGAGAGATCAGTTGTGAAGACACAGCATTGTGACTTAATTAACCATATTTTTAGCAAGCCAGGAAGAATAGACTCTATATGTTGACTTTTGAATTTAAGTGTTGATTTCTGGTTGGTCAAGAAAACAGACTTTTGCTTGTGTGTAAGTAGGTAATGTTGACTTGTAAGCTGATATTTGATATAGCATATTGTGCTCTTATCCTTGATGACTGGTGATGTTTACTGATATGCTAATTATGCATTGTGTAGGCCAGATAGTTTGTAGACTTCGAAAACAGAGGAGGAAAAAATAGAACTATGCTACTTGATCTTATCTCCATTCTTCTTTATGTAAACACTGAATGAAGGACACTTATTAAATATAAAATAGGTTATATTACTCTGTATAGAAAGACAGTGAGACGGATAAACAGAAAGAGCGAGAGATTCAGCCAAAACATCAAAAGGACCAGAGACAGCACAGCAGCCAATAAATAATGGCTTCATTATGAGGGACACTGATCTATCATTCTACAGGAAACAACCTAGGGGACCTTGGCTCAGGATGGGAGAATACAGATCTGCTCCATTGACCATCGCTGAACCATGGATACGTTTGGAGAAAACCAGGATTGGGACCTGTTGGTCGCCTGGCTCCATGGAGATGTTCAGAGAAGCCAGGTTGTGTCCCTCGGGTCAACTGGCCTTGTACCTCAATAGACTGTCATCTTCCTAATCTTAATAAAGAAGAAATGACGTGCACTCTGGATTGAATGGAGAAGGTGCTGGTTGAACTTGGAGAGATCCAGACCATTCAGAAATTGAAGAAAACAACCGCACTCAATTTGTATATTTGCATCATAAACGTGAAGAATCTTTAATAGGAACACCACAGTGGTACAGACAGTAGCTAAGTTCCTAAGCTTGTCATTCCCTCCTCTCTCTGTGCATGTCAAAGATGGAGTACTCGACCCTTGAAGCTCTGAAGTAACAGCTGCCATTATCCTGACGAGTCAGTGGAAGGGTGATACTCTGTAATGTGCACCATCTTGCGTTATTTTGCTGGGATTGTTCTACATGTTATCTGCCTGTTTTGTGGTTCAATAAAGCATTGCCACACTGTTTTATCCTCACTCTGTGTTGTCTGAGTATGTTTAAAGGAGAGCGGGCGCCCGTTGACCCCCCCCCCCCGTGTCTCCACACCAGTCTATTGAGTATTGTAGGTTACTGGATGACAGTGCTTGGTCACGAAATATTCAGATAGATGGAGAACCAAGGGCAACCTAAAAAAAATAGTAAGATCATGAAGACAAAATATTATGTCATGTCCTATGGTTCAATGCAATACTAGTGAAATTAATTATCATCAGGGGAGTGGTAATTAGTGTTGAGCGATACCTTCCGATATTTGAAAGTATCGGTATCGGATTGGATCGGCCGATATCCAAAAAATATCGGATATCGCCGATACCGATACCCGATACCAATACAAGTCAATGGGACACAAATATCGGAATTGATCCTGGATGGTACCCAGGGTCTGAAGGAGAGGAAACTCTCCTTCAGGCCCTGGGATCCATATTCATGTAAAAAATAAAGAATAAAAATAAAAAATATGGATATACTCACCCTCGGACGAGCCCTGGCTGTCACCGCTGCAAACGTCTGCCTCCGTTCCTAAGAATGCAGAGTGAAGGACCTTCGATGACGTCGCAGTCACGTGAGCGGTCACATGAGCGATCACGCGACCAATCACAAGCCGCGACGTCATCGCAGGTCCTACACTCACTACATTCTTAGGAACGGAGGCTGCCGGTTGCACCGCTGAGGTCCAGGGTCTGTCGGAGGGGTGAGTATATCCATATTTTTTATTTTTATTCTTTATTTTTTACATGAATATGGATCCCAGGGCCTGAAGAGAGTCTCCTCTCCTCCAGACCCTGGGAACCATACGCACCACACACGCCTGGGAACTTATAGGAACTTCCGATTCCGATTTCCGATATCACAAAAATATCGGAACTCGGTATCGGAATTCCGATACAGCGAATATCGTCCGATACCCGATATTTGCAGTATCGGAATGCTCAACACTAGTGGTGATAGAATGATGATTTAGGTGAGGACAACAACAGAAGCTGTGGTCACTTACCTTGCTTCTATCACTGCTCCCTGATTACGATTCTTTTCTGAGACACAGACTGCAGTGTTAGGGCTCTTCTCCATTTGCGAGAAACACGTCCGTTTCTTGCATGTGAAAACCAAGCTCTGGCGCCGGCACTCCAGAGCGGAGCGTGCGGCCGCATAGCAACACATGGAGAAAAGAGCCCTTAGAAGCAGTGACTGTAATGGCAGTGGCAGGGTTGCCAACTATCCAGAAATTCCTGGACAGTTCATACAAATATGGCACTTTCTTCCCTTGTTAGTGAAAAAAAATATGTTGCATCCATAATTTATTTATTTATTTTTTAAGATGGAAAGACTTGTACAAATTTTTTATTACTATATTTATCATCCTTTTACAGTTAACAGTGAACGCAGCTGATATCTTTATTTAGAATTTATAGTTTATAGACATGTATCGCTTAAAATCTCAATGACTTATTATGGTTTTGTAATGTGTACATAAAAAATTGTTAGCTGTCCCGAAAAAAAAAATAAAGTTGGTAACTCTGGGCGGCGACGACTGACGCTGTGGTCACTTCTTGATCACCTTTATTGAACCTTGTTGTTATCAAGAAACGGCGGTGACAGAATCTATGGTAAGTGACTACAGCGCCACCCCAGATGATGTTCTGTTTCATGGGAGGTGATTAAACCTGTATAGAAGTGAGTGCAGCCCCAGCCTCCTGTGACGTCCCATATGAAACTCCTCGCAAATGAAATGTCACACGAACTAAAAAAAAGACATTGGAAATAGCAGGATAGGGAGAAGTGTAGCGAGTTTAATAATAAAGCAAACTACAAATGTGGTTAGGGCTATGCCCCTCCATGGTAGGACACATACTTGTATACTTGCATGATAGCTTGACGCTATCTGTCACCTGGGAATTTGGTTCTTGATCATCCTCTTTCTCATTCGTGTGTCATTATTATGTGATTTTAGGTCTTCAGTTTAATAAAGTCTATTTATATTTTTGCTCCAAAATACCTCTTTTTTTCTGATTACGCTATGTATTCACACATTTCCTGAAGGAAGAACGGAGAAATAGAAGAATAACCCCAACAGTGTTATTTTATAGGTAATAGAATTATTTACAAGAACTAATATTTTTAAGAAATAACTGAACAGGTAAAAGAAAATAAGAGCCATAAGTGACGGGAGGTTTTTGTAATATTTTTACCACCTGTAGTAACTTTATCTGTAGTATCTGGGCAAATTGAATCTTCGAGCCGAGCATGCATATCGTGTAGTTACACCGAGCGTGCTCATTGTGTAGTTCATGCATTTTGTCTCAATCTGCCGGTAACCCGCTCTTTTTTCCTGCCCAATAATTTCTTTTGCATTACAAGATTACATTTTGCAGACAGAGAAAGTTTAGAGAACACAGCAGATTCTAGAGAGAGCTTATTCCATGCCTGGCTGCCTCGGGGTGCAGCCGAGCGTGTGCTCAGTGGATGGATGATAGCTTCCATTTTTAAGCTCCATTTTCCCTTAGCGTTAAACTGTTTATACTTATTCTATATGGCTTCCTTTTAACCCATCACCATTTTTACTTTCTGTGAAACTCCTGGGCCTCGGTCGAGCTCGGAGGAGCTCATATCTTGTTTTGGCCATGCCTATGGTGATGGTTGATAGTTCCACCCTAGAAATTAGTACGTTTAGATGAACATGGGAAACTAACAAGAGCTGGATTTCACATCTAGGAAGGCCATAATTAAAACAAGAAAGAAATTTAAGACACTGGAACCATTATTTTTAACCCTATATTTTCTAAATATTTTCTAATTTTTTTTATATATACCGTACTTTAGGATGAATTTTTTAAATATAACATATTCAAAGGGTAACTAACTATTGTTTAGTATTTTTTTTTATAAATCAATACATTATATAAAAATAAGATATTTTGGAATATATCTTAGAGAAATCTCCTTCTTTCTCCTGGATTGATGTTTCATTCTGTAAAATTCAGTGAAGGTAGATTTTCCCATTACTGAGACAGGAGCATAAACTGTCAGCTCCTAAGATAATATGGAGAGGGGATAGAAGGAACTTTATTTAAGCACCAGCTGTCATCTCCTATCTCAGGCATGGAAAAATCTGTATACGCTGGATGAAATGAGAGTAAAAGATCACTCCAGGAGGAGAAAGAAGCAGATTTCTCTGATAAGATAGATTTGAAAGTTTCTTATTTTCATGTGTACTATTGATCTATGGAATAAAAATTAAAACGACATGATTCTAGGAAAAAAAATATTGCATGAAGGGAGAAAGGCTTTTGGTTGATTTAACCAGTTAATCCAAGTAAAAGAAACACTATAGGATTAGGAAATTAAGGACAAAAAGGTGAAGAATAGTGCATGCCCGGCTATGATGGGATTCAGATGTCATGGCGTAGATAGTTATCCGCCTGTATAGGGGTCCATACTAAGGAGTCATAGAGTCTCTGTGTGTTATTGCATGGTGTTCTCCGGGGTTCTGTATATAACAGCTATTCTCCCTTACAAGTAATAAAATGTTTGGATTGGTAACGTTCCAATGTGTCTTTCCATATTTTTACCTTTGGCGAGTCCTTGTTTTCCCTCAAGATAATAATAAAAAAAAGACAAACAAAAAAAATCATGATATTGTAAAGCTCGCGTGTGGATCGTGGACCCACTGTGCCGCAGACCGAGGAGGGGTGTGACTAGACAAACACCTGACTCTTTGTTAGAGCCCCTTATGGTGGGGTTAGACTTGGCTCCAGAAGGACGCCAGGTGCTACTGCAGGACAGACCTAGTACACACGGCAGGGAGGAACGCAGGGTCGGAGCCGGAGTGACCGGCCAGACAGCAACCGGTTAACAGGGGGAGTGGATGCTGTTTCAGACACAGCAGGTTTTAGAGATAGATCCTGATTAGGACACAACAGGTACAGGCAGGGCCGTATTTGCCACTAGGCACTTGAGGGCACATGCCTAGGGTGGGATGATGCGGGGGCGGCACCTGAGCAGGGTGTTTTTTTATAAAGTCCGGGCCGGGGTCACCCTAACCCCCCCTGCCGCCCGCCCGCTTACCTGCCTCCTTGCCCCCCTTGAAGACATCAGTATGATTCATACTCACCTACTCCAGCGATGCCTGGTCTGGTCTCAGCGACGGCAGCTTGTCCTGTGTGAGCGGTCACGTGGTACCGCTCATTAAGGTGATGAATATGGACGCATATTCATGGCCTTAATGAGCGGTACCACCTGACCGCTCACACAGGACGAGGTTGCTGCGTCGGGACAGAGGTGGAGGATTCCGTTCTGCGCCGTGAGTATGATGACAGCCAGGGAGGATGGGTTAAGGATGAAGGAGGACCATGGACAGGGGGCCGAGCCATACAAGATGGGAGTGGCGGGGAGCCGATGAGCCATGCATGGAGGGGGCGAGGGGTGGAGAGATGACGAGCCATGCAAGATGGGAGCCGATGAACCATGCATACGGGGGGGATGGGAGATGAGCCAGAGACACCCATACATACAGGGAGGGGGAGATGAGCCATGTATACAGGGAGGGGGAGATGAGCCACGCATACAGGGAGGGGGGAAGTTGAGCCACCCATGCATACAGGGAGGGGAGATGAGCCACCCATGCATACAGGGAGGGGGAGATGAGCCACGCATACAGGGGGATGGGAGATGAGCCAGAGCCACCCATGCATACAGGGAGGGGGAGATGATCCACGCATACAGGGAGGGGAGATGACGAGCCACCCATGCATACAGGGAGGGGGAGATGAGCCACGCATACAGAGGGGGAGATGTCTGAGCCACCCATGCTTACAGGGAGGGGAGATGAGCCACGCATACAGGGGGAGATGAGACACCCATGCATACAGGAGGGGGGAGATGAGCCATGCATACAGGAGGGGGGAGTCAGGAGAGATGAGCCATGCATGATGGGAGTGGGGAGCCAATGAGCCATGCATACAGAGAGGAGGGGGAGATGAGCCATGCATACAGGATGGGAGGGGGGTGGGCCATTATACAGTATCATGTGTGGCCATTACACAGTATGGAGCATCATGTAGAGCCATTATGCAGTATGGAGCATCATGTGTGACCATTATACAGTATGGAGCATCATGTGGGGCCATTATACAGTATGGAGCATCATGTGTGGCCATTATACAGTATGGAGCATCATGTGGGACCATTATACTTTATGGAGCATCATGTGGGACCATTATACAGTATGGAACATCATGTGGGGCCATTATACAGTATGGAGCATCATGTATGGCCATTATACAGTATGGAGCATCATGTGTGACCATTATTCAGTATGGAGCATCATGTGGGGCCATTATACAGTATGAAGCATCATGTGGGACCATTATACAGTATGGAGCATCATATGGGGCCATTATACAGTATGGAGCATCATGTGTGGCCATTATACAGAATGGAGCATCATGTGGGGCCATTATACAATATGGAGCATCATGTGTGGCCATTATACAGTATGGAGCATCATGTGTTGCCTTTATACAGTATGGAGCACTGTGTGGCCATTATACAGTATGGAGCACTATGTGGCCATTATACAGTATGGAACATCATGTGGGGCCATTATTGAGTATGGAGCATCATGTGTGGCCATTATACAGTATGGAGCATCATGCGGGGCCATTATACAGTATGGAGTATCATGTGTGGCCATTATACAGTATGGAGCATCATGTGTGGCATTATACAATATGGAGCATCATGTGTGGCCATTATACAGTATGGAGCATCATGTGTGGCCATTATACAGTATGGAGCATCATGTGTGGCCATTATACAGTATGGAGCACTGTGTAGCCATATTTTTTTTTGTTTATAATTATTGTTTGTGAAACAGTGTGATCAGCAGTGCTAAATGGCTGTGGTTGGGACGTGGATAAGGGTGTGACTAGTTGTGAAATGGGTGTGGTCAGAGCCGTGGCCTAAAATAGCGCGCCGCAAACTTTATCCCTCTTACCCCTCGTTTACAAGTTGGGAGGTATGGTACTGCATTTGCCGGATCACAGCAAGTGCCACAAATGTCCACAAATCCCATAGGGAATGAATGAGGCCAAATGCAGTGTTGCCGTAAGTGATCCGTTACGCGGCAGATGTGGAAAAACTGCCGGATCTGCTGCAAAAGGCTATTTTCACATCAGCGATTTTTGCCAAAAGTCACTGCCGATAGTTTCATGCTCACCAGTGGGGGAGGCAGCACTAAAAGTGCCTAGGGCTGCATAAACTCTAAATACGGCCCTGGGTACAGGGATAGGTCCTGATTCAGACACAGCAGGTTCAGGGTGTGACAGACACAAGGTACAGGTCCAGAGGTCAGACCTAGGCCATACAGACCCAGGGAAGAAAATTCAGGCAAGATCAGATACCGGTACAGGTTCAGACCTAGGCCATAAAGGCCCAGGGAAGCAGGTTCAGACAAGATCAGATGCAGGTTCAATAGCTTGTGATGCAAAGTGGGGGGGTTTATTTACATACAGTAGTCACAAACGTTTCGGTCTGCGCTTGACCTTCATCAGTGTGCTAAATGTAGTGATACACTTGGTAGAATCCAGGTGGTGATTACTTAATTTGCATCCACTTGAAACAAGCTGGGAAAAATATATACACATGCCAAAATGGGCAGCAAGTCAGTCAACTTGTGAGGAGGAAGAGAGTATACACGTCACGCGGTGTCCGCGGTGTATGCTTTCCATAAATGCCCCTGACTTCCCCTGTAATACCCTCAAAAACCTTTTTAAGCTCTTCCACCCTGTATGGTAATCGCGACGGTCCAGTCTGATGGGTGTGGTTTCGGGCCTCCTCGTCCCTTCCCCAGGTTGTGATCGGCATCCTTCATTTTAACTGGTGTGGATGATGCCTCACATCATCCACATTGCTGGGTGAAATATTACGTCTGCACACAAAAATTGCGGCTCACGCCTGCGCACTATGCTTTGCCCTACTATGGGCAGAGCCAAAAACATAAGTGCGCATGAAAATGTGTGAGCCAGCAGTTAGTGCTGATATCTGATAGCAGCAAGAGCAGGCGTACGATGATGAGAGTATTCATCAGTGGACCCGAGAACTTGCAAGAGTGTTTAGTCAGTTAATATGCATGATTGCTAGTTCTCAGGTCCCCTGTCTGTTAGTATCTGCCAGTACCTATCTGTATCCGCTTGTTCTTGCTCGTTCCTGCCTGTGCCTTACAGCATCTGCCCGTCTGTATACCAGCCGTGCCTGTCTGCACCTGCCATGCCAGTCTGTAAACCAGCTGTACCTGCCTGCAACCGCCATGCCAGTCTGTATACCAGTCTTTTCTGCCTGCACCTGTCGTGCCAGTCTCTATACCAGCCATACCTGCCGTGCTAGTCTGTATGCAAGCAGCACCTGATTGCACCTGCCATGCCAGTCTGTATACCAGTTGTAACTGGTTGTACCTGGTGTGCCAGTCTGTATACTAGCCGTACCTTCCGGCACCTGTCGTGCCAGTCTGTATACCAGTCGTACTTGCCTTATCAGTCTGTATACCAGCTGTACTTGCCTTCACCTGCTGCGCCAGTCTGTATACCAGCTGTACTTGCCTGCACCTGCCATGCCAGTCTCTATACCAGTCGTAGTGGCCTGCACCTGCCATGCCAGTCTCTATAGCAGCCGTACCGGCCTGCACCTGCAATGCCAGTCTCTATACCAGCCGTAGCGGCCTGCACCTGCCATGTCAGTCTGCATGCCAGCCGTATCTGTCTACACCTACCTTGTTTTCCAGTAATCCTGCCTTGCCTGCACTTGTCAAAAATCCACCTATTCCTGGCCATTCCAATTACCTACCCCTTTGGGGGTCAGCTGCCAAGTGTCCGAGGTCTGTCCTGGATTAGCACAGGAAGTCCACCTAGAGCCAAATCTAACCCCACGATCTGGAGCTCTAGAGGTCTTTGCCTAGCCCCTCCAGGTTCTCCTCAGTCCACAGCACAGTGGTTCCACCATTATTCCAGTTACAGATATTCTGTCAGGAGATGTTTATGCTATATGTGTCTACAGTACATGTGGCCAACCAGTGATAATGATATTATGATTTGAGTTGCAGCTTGTTGAGAAGTTTGCTAGCATATTGCAGTAGAAAGGTACCTGCACCTCCCACCATTAAAAATGAGATGGGAAGGCGAACTGAACTCCTTGCGAGGCCAAGGTCACCTGTACCAGGCTTGAGCAGTCATTTTGTGCTAACAGACTCTTTTTTAATAAAGTAAAACAAAAGTGAGATTTTTTTCTCAGTAGTAATGTACTTACTGTGTCTGACTCTAAATACTTCAGATACATCAATAGTCTTTTTCCACCAAGGACCAGGAAAGGACATGGACAGCAGAGGACTCCTGTGCTAGAACAGTATATGGGCCCTTTGCAGCCAATAACTCATCATAATGCCCAATTCCACCTGCTGTGGAGGTAGTAGTGACCCCCTTACCTTCCGGGCCCCTGGGTTGCCCCAATGATATGTCTTCCCCTCCCTTGGCCTACCAACATAAGAGGGGGGATTATCCTAAATCTAGAGGGGAAAAAATAGGTTCTGACTTCATCCTAACACTGAAGGTTTTTACTTGGCCCTATAATAAGGCAATTTATATATATATTTTTTTGCCTTCCTTTAGATCAATATCATGGAGCGATATGTTGAATTTTTGGGACCACGTGTTTTTTACTCTTATTAATCGATATATGCACAGTATACAAGTCCGGTAAAAGTCTTTTGGACTTGTTTGTCACAGATAAAGTATGAATAGCTACTGTAGCTGGAAAAAAAATAAATCTAGCAAATAGCAGTAACAATCAGATACGCCTTCAAACAAGCCAAGAATTCACATTAAATAAAAGAAATGTGCATGCGGCGCTCCATTGCCTTTTAGGTAGAGAAGGTAAAACTAAAAATAGCAGCTATTGTCAGGGAAGAGACGGGCCACCGGAGACCTCCACAAAACCACAGCTTGCGGAGAACATTCAGAGAGCTGAGGAGTCAGGAGGTGCGCTCAGGTGCAGATCCGCTTGTGGGCCGAACACGTCAATGGTCTCCGGCAGAAGTCACCGTGCCACACACGGGAAGGGGATTCATGATGACTTGATAGATAAAATGCTTGTGCCAGAAAGAAAAGTCTGCATGTTGCATGATCAAGGATGTTACAACATGGATACACGTAAGAAGGTTCTTGAAGTTGCGCTGGGTTAAAGCAGTAATATAAATCGGCACAAAAAAAGTTCTTTCTACATTATGAGGAGCTGAAAGTAATCGCTATTTATTATGTTATGGCCTCATAAAATGGCCTGTGCTATGAACGTTTAGGTAAGACTTTATATAGGGAGGACACACAGGGCCATGTTCTAGGGCCACCTGTATTTGGGGGTCTACTGGTCTCAATCTTCTACTGCCAATGCGTGATCCTATCCAGCCAAAAAAGTCTTAGGAAAGTAAACACTTGGCCGTCTTCCTAAATTCCATTCATTTTAGCTTAAAAGGCCATCTATGACGACCTCACCTAAATGTGGCTTCAAGAGAGGTTCAAGTAAGGTATAGATCCTTGACGTGAGATGGAAAACGCTATCAACTGTAAAGGGAATCTGTCAGCAGGTTTTGCAATGTAATCTGAATGTAGAGTAGAGTCTGAGACCCTAATTCTAATGATGTGTCACTTGCTGGGCTGCTTGCCGTCACTTTGATGCAATCTCTGCTTTTTTTGCTGCAGATCTAGCACAGCTCAAATGCTGAGCTCTACATAATCCCGCCCACACCACAGAGCAGGAGACACCTAGTCCTGTAGTGATAATCTACTGCTGATAAAACAAACTGAGGACTAAGAGCACTATACGTGTTCAAAACGTGTCCAGTTATTCAAGACATTCCTTCCTCCAGTATGCACTGGTTTGTCAAGCAGCTTACTTTTTAAATTTGTCCAAATAAAGACTTTTGATTTTATTTCCTGAGCTGGATACCTTCATTTTCATGCACAAGTGTTCTGTACTACACACACAGAACATGTGAACCGGGACACGTTTTATTTATAAGGAGACAGTAAGGCGTGAGACAGCACCTTGACCATGACTATTGCCTTGTGCACCTTACACACTAGGCCAGGGGTATAGTCACATTATTATACAACATATTTACCCTTAGAAGAAGCATTTGTTTGCAAAACTAGTATATTCCTGCCTCATTAATTACGAATGTTTAATACCACTGGTATATGTTTTTTTACACTATTGATTTTTTTGACTATTGACAGATTTATTTAGTAATACCTTTTGCTATTCTAGCCATCTATTTCTATGCAGACTACCATCAGGTATGTTTAGTGCCTGATACATAAACTGCAGGATATCACAATCTGACTTTATTGGATGCGTACATTTTTGCCGAGTCGTTTCACTTATGTTGTCTCATTATTTATGCTTTTTTTATATTATTATTTTTCATATGAATAAAGTTATGTATATATTTTCTACTCGGCCCGCATTTTTTCTTTATTGGTGGTGTTATTGTAACACCCCAGGGTCCTGGTTGTTACAGTGGCATTGCTTTCCTCATGGGGAGAGTGATGTCATGCTTGGAAGCGAATGAAGATCTCTCTATCAGGTAACCACAAAGCACACAACATGTTCACACTCCAGGCCAGAATGGGGAGCTCTAAACCTGGATTAAGGGGAACTTCCATAGATATACATTCTGGTTTGGAGGGAAAGCAGTCAGTGAGTTGGAGGAGAGAGAGAAGGCCAGACAGCAGACTGGAGCAGTCTGAGGCTGAGAGGAGAGTTGGGGAAGGCCAGAGAGGAGCTTGTCACGGAACTTCAGCTGAGGCGGAGCTGGTACGAAAGGAGAATAGATGAGCAGATGAGGGAGTCTGCAGCTTCTGGCAGAAAGAGGAAGGAAGAGAGCAGAGAGACGTGTGAGGGGCCGTGCAGCCAGAGGTGCTGCAGCTCCTGGATAGAGAGAATACAGAAGGAAAGAAAAGATTGTAGAGAGCGTGCATGAGAGCGAAGTACAGGAGAGTGACAACTGGGGAGGATAGCTGTGAGTGGGCTACCTCCCTGCAGAGCGCAGATTCTGGTAGCCGGAAGACCGAGGTTGTGTCGGTTGTGTCGAACTCTAGGAGGCACAGCAGAAACCGGCAGGACAGCTAGACTACATGTAACCTGTCCACCCTAACACCCAGGAGGCACAGTGGCACATAGAGCCCGGGTCGTGATAGAGACCCTGTAAAAAGGCTCGAGCCACATGTCAAACGGGTTTGTGTCCCACCTTTATGGAGGACAGAGAGAACTGTGAGGACCTTGATAGAAGCCACAGGCAGCAAGGGACTGCACCAAAGCGCTAGTAGGAAGGCTTTCATCTCCACCTGGTAAAGCGGACTCTGAACTTGCTTCCAAGCTGGCCGGACCCTGACTGTACCTGTGATCTGGTGCCCTGGACTGTGGATACCTTAAGTCTCCAGTAAACCAGGTAAAGAGACTGCAAACCTGTGTCCTCCGATCTTTACTGCACCACTCACCATCCTCATCTATACACCAGAAGCCCTGGGGACCCAATTCATCTGTGGGAAGTTATACCATCCTAGCTGCCATAACAGCTAAGAGGTACCCAGAGGACCCCTTTAAGCAGCGTCGGTCCCCACTGACCAAATGCCACAGGTGGCGTCATGAACACAAACTTTATTACAAATCCCCTTAAAAGACCTTTCCCTTTATTTGGGTGCCCAGGGCCACTGACCGGGTCGCAGCCACCGTGACATTCCCTTTAAGTACTGGACCATGTATTGAGTACCCCACAGCCCTGGCGGGAGTTCCATTATCATACGACATGCCCCACATCTTTTGATTATTTCTACATCTGTGCATCTAAATGGCATCTGTGCGGCACAAAAAAGCGAAGAGCGGCATAGCGCACAATGAAATATGCATTTTTTTAATTCATCCGTACTAATTTTCTTCCCCTCTCTCGCTCCCTTGTATGCTGTAACTCTGATATAAAAGCCATATTACTATTTATATGTGACAAATTTGTTGTTTTCTCTTTTTCTTGTTCACGTCTGTCTTTCATGAATACTGAATATTGACTATTGGTTTTGAAACATTTCAATAAAAACAGAAACGGCAAAAAATCCCGAGCTTTTTATTACGTTTCGTATTACAGTGGGGAACAAATGGCTTTTTGCGGATTTCATCAGAATGTAATAATAAAAAAAAGCCAATAAACAACTAATTGTTTGCTTCGTATACGACAACAGAAAACCTGTCATCTCTTCTGCCTTTTAAAAGCCGCTAAATAGAGTGATCGGCGTGAGCGCTGCGCTCTCATTGGCAACCATTGTGTGAGGATAATACTCGTGTCCCCGCTGCTCGCAGGTCTTATTCTGCAGAAGAAAGACACAGAAACAAAACTGTGCTAAATCCTACAGCTGGGGAAAAAGAAATTGTCCTCCATAATTTCACACTGACATATTCTCTATTTCAGTGGGGACCTCTTTGCAAAATCTCTTTCATTTATTCCTTCTAAATATGAATTTAAGGCTAATTTTCTCTAAAAACTTTTAAATGGAAGAGAGGCAGAGAAGTGCTGTTGTTTTCTATCTTCTTCTAACTAACATAAATTTCTTTTCTGAATGCCGTAACTATTTCTTGAACACAGCAGCTGTCGGCTTGTAGGATATTGGGATTTTTTTTTGTTTTCCAGCAGATGAGGAACCGTGGGCTGAAAAATATTGATTTTTAGTTTTAATTAAAAAGATAAAGTCACTTACAAATTGTGATTGTGGGCTACAGTTGTTATTATTAATAGAGAATTCTCACTATTGTATGACAATTGGCTTCCATCTCGCAGATAGCGGCAACATTCGTACCGTACAAGAGTCTGTTATATGTTGGAATCAGCAAGAGAACTGGGCATCAAGTGTCCATCTGCACCGGAGCTCAGCAACAGGTGAACTAAAGCATTTTCCAAATTCTATAGAGATAACTGGGTTGTTTTCAGGAGGTATGGAGTATTCCAAAGAGCTAGAGACTAGTGATGAGGGAGTGTGCTCGTTACTTGAGTTTTCCGAGCACGCTTGGGTGTTCTGCGAGTATCTCGGGCGTGCTCGCATATTATGTTTGTGTCCCCGCAGCTGCATAATTTGCGGCTGCTAGACAGCCTGAATACATGTGGGGATTCCCTAACAAGCAGGCAATCCCTGCATGTGTTCAGGCTGTCTAACAGCCGCAAATCATGCAGCTGCGGGGACACAAACATAATCTACGAGTACGCCCAAGATACTCGGAGAACACCCGAGCATGCTCGGAAAACCCGAGTAACGAGCACACTCTCTCATCACTGCTAGAGACTAGTGATTAGCGAGCAGTAAAATGGTCGGGTGCTCGGTAGTTGAATTGAGCATGTCGGACTGCTTGGATGCTCGATTCGAGTACCAAGTGTATTGCAAGTCAATGAAGCAGTCCAGCATTTTTCTGGAAGACCTGTACTCGATGATGTGAGAGAAAGAGGAGGAAGAGAGAACCCAAATGCTCGATTGAGTATCGAGCAGTGACGAGCACGCTCACCCATCACTAAAAGAGACATTACGGCAGGTAGGGTGCATTTACATTGGAGTATTATCGAGAACGTAAGCATTTCTCTTTTACAGGTTGTCAATCATCCAAGAAACAAGCAAAATGCTCAGTTATTGGTTGAAATAATTTTAGCCTGCTTAAAATCTACCTACAAAGCCGTCTATAATCTGTCTCCTCTGTATACCTCTGAACTAATCTACCGATATTGTCCCATACAAAATCTCTGTTTCTCTCAAGACTTCCTTCTCTCCTGCATTCCTCATCCAATCGCCTCCAAGACTTCTCCCGAGTGTTCTCCATCCCTTGGAATTCCATGTCGCAACACGTTCAAATCCATCATATTCAAAACTTTCAGATGGAGCTTGAAAACCCATCTCTTCAAGAAATCTTACATCCTGCAATGACCCCGCTGCCACCTCACCACCACCAGAGCTGCCGCAACCCCACAACCTACTGTCTCCTTCCCCGCTACCTGTAGGTAGAACATCCACAAGGGCAGGGTCCTCTCCTTTTTGTACCATTGTTAGCTTGTCATTGTAATTTGTATTTTGTTTTAACCCCTTCTCATGTGCAACATCATGGAATCAAAGATGCTTAAAAATTAAATAAGAAAGAGTCTGGGAATATAAACTGATGACGACTTTTGACACTCACTGCAGGAATGAATGTGTCGCATGGATTTATGTCTTTTTACATCAACTAAGGAACTTGCCCCTCAGACCATGTGGGGTCATCACAACAGAACCAACCCCAATCAGAGGACAATAAAACATTCCTTAACTAAGAGCTGGCCCAATATTTATGGACATAACTGTTTATCACTCATGGTAATTCTGCTTCATGTCACCTATCTTATCCATGGTTTTTTTCCTTTTTTTTTTTTTTCTCTGTGCTATGTTGAACATAAATATGTGATTCTTCAGAATTTCTTTTAGTCTTTGCCTGATGAAGAGACCTGTGTAGTCTCGAAAGCTTGCAATTTGTTACCATCTTTTCAGTTAGCCATTAAAAGGTATCAACTAGGGTTGAGCAAAACGGATCGGTCATTTTCATAAGTCGCCGACTTTTGGCAAAGTCGGCGTCTCATGAAACCCGACCCGATCCCTGTGCGGGGTCGGCCACGCGGTACGCGAACTTGGCGCCAAAGTCGCATTTCGTATGACGCGTTTAGCGCCATTATTGCAGCCAATGAAGGAGCGGCAGAGTGATGACATAGGTGTCAGGGGGTGTGCACAACTATCGCCATTTTTTCGCTTGTGTGTTGCAGCGATTTGCAATGTGTAAAACCAGCCTTCCCGGGAGGGAGGGAGGGAGAGAGAGAGAGAGAGAGAGAGAGAGAGAGAGAGAGAGAGAGAGAGAGAAAAAAAAAAAAAAATTCTTCATTGGGTTTCGTGTTTCGGCCGATCCCCGACTTGTCACGGTGGTCGGCCGATTTCACTCGACTCGACTTTTAAGACAGTCGGGTTTTGCGAAACCCGACTCGACCCTAAAAAAATAAAGGTCGCTCAACCCTAGTATCAACCACTGAGGACCCTCAATTCTAAATATTTTTCTAAAAAATAAATAATAATAAGCATCAATCATTCTCGGCAGCACATTGTCCTCTGTAACCAAGATATGAGCTGCCAAGACTGGTATTCTACATGCACAGAATTATTATATAAATGATCATTCTGTGCTCATGGAGGTGACGTCAGATTGTCTAAACCTGAGATTAAGCTACGACTGATCAACTTGCATGCTCCCAATTGACCGTGGTTTAATGGCGGAAATTGAGATGTGTAAATGTAACCTTAGTCAAGCTAGAATGCAACTGGATGAGCCAAGTTTATGACAGTGGCTAAAGTAGGACGATACATTTGACATATCATTAGAAACTGATTATATAGGTCACCAGTATATATACACAATCAAAGATATAAAAAAAAATACAGACTCAAAGAGATCAATTAAATATGAGGTGAACTTGAGTCATAATGTATCTCAAAATATATATATTTTATTAAGGGTAGATATTTACCACATAGACTAAATACAAATACATATAATAGGATATGATAAAATAGTGTGATCCCCAAAAAAAGGGAGTGACCGTCACAGGGTGGATCAGGACAACATATTATGCTAAATAATTACATATACATGTAGAAAGCAATGCACATAAGCAATGTAACTTAAAAAGGTAGGACAATCAGTCAACTGATTGTACCAAGACCTATAACTATCACCATGTTTAGCGCTAGCATGCATTGCTAAAAACCATTACAATGTATCAAACATAAGTAGCATAAGGTATGCCTCAACAAATCAAGGGTTAATTACTCATATTGTGTCTCCTCTTGTCCACGATGTGACCGCAACCCGACGCGCGTTTCGTGAGTATAAACACTCGCTTCCTCAAGGGGGCGTGTTGTCTTACATTATGACGTCTCTTAACTAACTTTCTTCAAAAGAGATTTTTTGCAACAACATTTTGTGGCATCTTCTTCAGCCTTGCCTATTTTTCTACTAAGTCATGCTCTATTTTTTATTTTCATTTTTTTTCTAACTTAAAAAGTGTTGCATATGGCACATGCTCCCCAATTCTGGCCCAGTTTAAGTAATAAATCTATTTATCAAACCTGGGACAGCCTGGAGTGGCGTAACTAAGTGATTACCTGGGTTTTCACTAGAGCCCCTAATGGTGGGGTTAGACTAGAGCCTCAGGTGGATACCAGGTGCTACTACAGGACAGATCCGGTAACACAGCAGCTGACCCCAAGGGTTAGGACAGCATACATAGACACAGAGTTCATGGTGGGACCAGATTCTTGTAGAACCGATATTAGAGCCGGTTCAGATAGAGCAGGGTTTCAAGCACAGGTACCCATAGAGAGGTTTCAGGTTCTACCTAGGCGATTTCAGGTTCTGCAGGTGCGGTTTCAGGCTCAAGGTACAGATTCAGACAAGACTGCCTCAGGTGCATAGGACTGGTACTGGCACAGGTTTAACTGGACAGGTACAGAGACAATGGGATAGCATCTTGCAGACTGACTAAACACTACTATTTACCATACACATCCCAACAGGTGGAAGTGCCTTAAGTACTAAGTGCCTCCCAGCAATTGCCTGGGGACACATTAGGAGTGCGTGTGCTGTTACTTTAAGAGACAGGGAGAGTACTAAAAATAGGAGGAAACCAATATGGCTAAATAGAGCTGTAAGGGGCGCAATAAGTCAATAAGTGACAAAAAGAAAGCATTTATAGAATTAAAGGAAGTAGGTAGTGAGGAGGCATTAAATAAATATAGAAAATTAAATAAATCCTGTAATAAGCAAATCAAGGCAGCAAAGATTGAGACAGAGAGACTCATTGCCAGAGAGAGTAAAAATAATCCCAAAATATTCTTTAACTACGTAAATAGTAAGAAACTAAAAAATGATAGTGTTGGCCCCCTTAAAAATAGTCTGGGGGAAATGGTGGATGAGGATGAGGAAAAAGCCAATATGCTAAATTACTTTTTTTCATCAGTATTTACACAAGAAAATCCCATGGCAGACAATATGACTAGTGATAATAATTCCCAATTTAATGTTACCTGCTTAACCCAGCAGGAAGTACGGCGGCGTCTAAAAATCACAAAAATTGACAAATCTCCGGGCCCGGATGGGATACACCCCCGAGTACTGCAGGAATTAAGTACAGTCATTGATAGACCGTTATTTTTAATCTTTAAAGAGTCCATAATAACAGGGTCTGTACCACAGGACTGGCGTATAGCAAATGTGGTGCCAATATTCAAAAAGGGGACAAAAACTGAACTCGGAAATTATAGGCCAGTAAGCTTAACCTCTACTGTAGGTAAAATCCTGGAGGGCATTCTAAGGGATGTTATACTGGAGTATCTGAAGAGGAATAACCTCATGACCCAGTATCAACACGGGTTTACTAGGGACCGATCATGTCAGACTAATCTGATCAGCTTCTATGAAGAGGTTTCGGACTGGACCAAGGGAACCCAGTGGACGTAGTGTATATGGACTTTTCAAAAGCTTTTGATACGGTGCCACACAAAAGGTTGATACATAAAATGAGAATAATGGGGATAGGG